>NC_135887.1:1200000-1533541 GCF_964194155.1 Cetorhinus maximus
GAAACGCGCTGGGTGGGCCATAATTGGCCAGACCGTGCAAAATGGCGGCGCGGCCCGTTTCGGTGGCGGCGATCAGCTCCGCGCCCGCTGCCAATTCAGTCAGGCCCACCCACCCGACAAACACAAAATTCAGCCCAGTGTTTCTGCTCATTGTTGATGCCCACGCAAAATGGATGGACATAGATGAGGTGCAGTCACCACGTCTTCTGCTACAATTGAGAAGTTATGTCAAAGTTTTGCCACTAACGGACTATCAGACGTAGTCGTTTCTGATAACAGTACAGCATTTATGAGTGCGGAGCTTCAGCGGTTTATCAGCCTCAACAGTATCACTCATGTAAAAACTTCACCATACCACCCTTCCTCAAAGGGACTGGCCGAGAGGGCGATTCAAACATTCAAGGTAGGCCTGAAGAAACTAACTGGATATTCCTTAGCAACCAAGTTAGCACGCTTTCTTTCCCATTATCGGACCACCCTCACAACAACCACAGGTGCCACACCTGCAGAGTTATTGTTGAAACGCTGTCTCAGGACAAGATTGAGATTAATAATGCTGAATTTGAGGGGAAGGGGGCAGGGTAGGTGGACAGGAGTCAGGGAAGTTGAAAACTAGACACGACTGGCATAGTCGTGGGAGGAAGTTTACCGTGGGAGAGACGGTAAGAGTGGGCATCAACAATGAGCAGAAATATTGTCCCCATGGAAGGTCCCACATAGTCAATATGTAACTGCCCCATGGTCTTCCTGGCCACTCCCAAGGGTGTAATGGAGCTGTTGAAGGCAACTTTTGCAGTTGCTGACATTGCACACAATTCTTCACTAAACTCTCTATTTCACCGTCTATCCCAGGCCATCAGAGGTAGCTGTGAGCCAAGGCCTTCATTCGGGATATCCCTGGACGTGCGCCGTGTAGTTCAATTAACAATGGCTCTCTTCCCTTTAGAGATGCTATCACTCATGTTCCCCACAATAAGATACCATCCAGGCTGCTTATTTCATGTCTTCTGTTGAAATACGGTTTTATTTCGTCAGATACAGGCTCTTGTGACCAACCATAAGAACATAAGGAGTAGGAGCAGGAGAAGGCCATTCGTCCCCTCTGGCCTGCCCCACCATACAATAAGACCATGGCTGATCTGCCCCAGGCCTCAACTCCTCTTTCACGCCAGCTCCTCATAGCCCTCAACTTCCTGATATTTCAAAAACCTGCCACCTCATTAAATACTTTCAGTGATCTAGCCTCCACAACTCTCTGGGGTAGAGAATTCCAGACATTCACTACCCTCTGAGAGAAGAAATTCCTTCACATCTCAGTGAAGAGCTTTGGAGAAGGAGCAAAGTGGTCACTGGGTGAAATAAGTGCAGTGACTGGATCTCTATCTTACCACATGGAGGTGGGAGGCTGAGTCATCCGAAAACACGTGGATCATCTAAGGAAGAGAGAAACAATTCACCAAGGAATGATTCCACCAGTGTCCATGACCGGGTCAGCATTTCCTGTTGAGGATACGCAACCCAGCACAGACTTACCTGATGTTCCTGTAAGAGTTGAGGATACAGAACTGCAAGTGCCCACCCCGAAGCACCTGATATTCAGGCAACTCCGGAAAAGGAGGTTCCTGACAAAGAACCTGAAGCTGCAGAGCTCAGATGCTCTATATGCCTCAGGAAACCCCCCGAAAGACTGAATCTGTAAATTACTTATCAGTGTAAATATTTTGCTATCTTGAGAAAATTGTACTTGTAAATATAAAATGTATTTCCGTGTAAATGGGGAGGGATGTGGTAATTATGGTTTTGTCTAATGTGTAACACACCTTTAAGAGGAATGCTATTAAGAACGATCACATGATCTTATCTAATAGGAGAGTAGCATGGGCTACCACAGTAGTTAGTCGTTTAGAGATAGAGTTTGAAGTGAAAGCACATGTCTAGTTACTGTTGAGTATCTTTGTAAATAAACTACCTCAGAAGTGTCTGCTGATCAACTCTATCAATAGCACCAACTCAGCCACCACTCACAACAAACTGGCGACGAGGATCCACAGGATCCAACAGACATGCTTCCATTTTGGTTATGGTAAATTCTAAAGCCTGAGAGAAAGGGTGGATAATCCGCGGGGGGCCAGTTATATGCTGTTTTGCCCATCTGATCAGATTATTTAAGTGACACTGGCAAAAGTTTAGCTGTGGTAATTAGTGTCTGTGTGGTAGTTTGTATGTGATAGTGCTGCGCATGTGTGCACTGCAGGGCTGTGGTTAAACAGTAATGTTTTAATTGGAGGGAGAATAACGCAAAATGTACGCTCATAGAAAAGGTTATTTTCTATTTGAGGTTTCTGTGACAAGATCTATTTTTTTTTATTTTTAAAAAGCAAAATATATAACCTGGTAATAGAAATGCTGCTGAAACCCAGATCTTAAAACTAAATGACTAGGCAGAATTAAGCAGTAGTTTTGTGCTTTTGGCTCCTAGCAGGAAACACAATACTCACAAGCTACTAATGATGCAAACCACTAATGGCACCTAGTGCTGTAAAACCCAATGTTTACTGGTGAAACCCATTGGAACTGATATGCTAAGGTCCATGATTATAATTCTGCCTGTATTTTTGTTCCCTGTGATTTATGTTTGACAACATGTTGAAATCTTTGCAAACTGAGACCCAGATTTGAACCCAGTATTGCCGGAGAAACATTAGTCACATGAAAGGAAAATAATGGGCTGGATTTTCACCCTTGAGAAGGGTATGGAGGCCAGGAAAGTTCACGACTTGGCCCGCACACCTTGGGATGCAGGGGTGGGATTTTCATTGTGGAGCGGGATGGGAGGGGTGCGTGGGGGATGGGTGCGGGCTGCCGGCTCAGGAAAAAATTCGGAGGCAGCCAAAGGGGCTGCTGGGTGCAGAGGCAAGCTGTTTAAAATTCCCGCCTCGGTGCTGTGGGAATTTTTCCTAGTTAAAATAAAAACAGAAAGGGTCTCCAGCCCTCACTGCACACGCTCACCAAGCTGCATCCGTGCCACCTTATGCCCCCCCCCATGCCAAGCTATACCTTCCATATAACCCCTGTGGCCCCTCCTGCCCCCATGTCAAGCTATGGTACTTCCAGCCTCTATACACTGCATGGGAGTAATGAACCCTATAGTGACAGTAGGATGTGTAAAAAAAAAATCATTCATTGACAACTTACCACTTTCTTAAAGAAATAACTTCTTTTTACCACAGGTCAATAAAATTGGCAATCAACCAGATCATTTAAACTATCAATAGCAGAAAAGCAGCACCTCTTTACCTTGTGTAAATAAACTTTGTGAAATTTGCAGAAAAGACCAGAGACCCAGAGCTCTCAATCAAGAAAATTTTCTCTGAGGCTCAGGTGTTTCAATAGGCTAATGGACTTCTGGGCTCTCAGCCAAGCCTCATTATGTATTCTTTGCTGAGAACCCGGAAGCCCATTGGAGTACTAAAACACCTGAGCCCCAAAGAAAACATTACATGATTGGCAGCCCTGTCTCTCTGATCTATGCTGTTAATTTCACAAAATAATGAGGTTTTAAGTGCTTGCAAATTCTGCCATTGATCCTTTAAAGGGTTTGGATGATTGAGACTTTTATTGGGCTGTAGTAAAATGGAGTTTTTTTAAGAAAGTGGAAAGTTATCTATAAATGTCCTTTTAAAGCTTTTTTTAAAAACATTTCCCACTGTCACTCTAAGGTTCATTGCTTCTATAAAATGTATAATGGGTGGATGAGCATGGAAGTGCCATGGCTTGGCGTAGGGGGGCATAGCTTGGAATGGGGAGGACATGAGGATGACTTTTTGAACTTACCTTTCAAAATGTCCCCTCATGCAGACTATGGTTCAGGACAGCCCTGAGGTGTCGTCAACCACAATGCTTTGAAAAGCTGGCCCAACTTCATGACAATTGCAGAGGACTAGGTCATACCTATCCCTGCAATGGAACCGGCCAAGTCAGGAGCACAGGGTGCAGGCTCATGATTCAATGCAGCCTACACCTTAAACGGCGCCCCTGAAAATGGGAAACCCTGGAAATGGGGTCAGGGTTCCAAGAAGCTGGACTTGGCTGCCATTTTTAAAGGGCTCCTGAGTCCAGCCCATTGTCTTTTTATATCACTGGAATCCTATATTGTCGTGGTAGATTTTGAATTACAGCTGGAGGCTACAGCAGGGATAAAGATTAAGTGAAAAGTGATTATTAATAATCATGAAGAGCAGTGCACTGTGGCCAATAATACTTGCATTGGAATGGATTAGCTGCTGAAGCACCTTTTTTTAATTTGGATGGCAAGTATTCAGCATCTGCTTAGTCAAGCTGTTTAGTAACCCTACTGCGATAATAATGCTGTCACTGTGCTAGGTTATTTATAATGTTTTGAGACTCAAATAATCCAAATTAGATCACAAGTCTTACCATGACTGATTGGGTGAGAGCTGGAAAAACCCACAACAATTGCACAGCTGCTGTCAGTCACAGACCTAGTTTAAAACTGAACACATCGTACATTTCAATGATGGGATTATATGGTTCAGTTACTGACTCCAAGTGGTTCTATTTTTGGATAAATGGTCTTCATGAAAACTGAATAAAATCGAGAATTTAAGAATAATCTTTAGAAAGGCAAGGCTTCGTTTTCACGTTGTTTACCTGTTTGCTGTTGATTTCACATCCTTTCATTTTTGTCATTCGTTGTTGGTTACTTGTTCCCTCCAATATTTTCTCATTCAGCAGTTTCTCTTCCCTCTCACTTTCTGCCTTTCCTTCTCATTTGTATTTTTGTGATAGATTTGTAAACCAGCTCACTTATCACTCCATTTCCTGCCCCCAGGTCTTGGGCATCAGTCATCTGCTCCTGAATTTGCAACCCTTTCTTTCCCTATTCAAAACTGTGAGGGGTATAGACAGAGTAAATGCGAGGAGGCTCTTTCCACTTAGATTAGGAGAGATAAACACGAGAGGACATGGCTTTAGGGTGAAAGGGGAAAGGTTTAGGGGGAACATTAGGGGGAACTTCTTCACTCAGAGTGGTGAGTGTGTGGAACGAACTACCATCTGACGTGGTAAATGCGGGCTCACTCTTAAGTTTTAAGAATAAATTAGATAGATACATGGATGGGAGAGGTCTGGAGGGTTATGGACTAGGTGCAGGTCAGTGGGACTAGCGGAATAATATTTCGGCACAGAATAGAAGGGCCGAATGACCTGTTTTCTGTGCTGTTGTGTTCTATGGTCCTATTCAGGCCTCTAGTTTGCTCCCTCTTCCTACACGTGATCTCTTCCTGTCCCAAACTGCATGCTTTATCTTTAAATTTAACCTTTTAAAAACTCAATTTCCCTGTTGATTGCTGTAGCAGATGGTCTTGCTAGCATCAATTCTGTCTGACTCACTCCTTTCCATGACCTGATCTTGGTATATTTTCTTCCTGTCCTTCCCATTCTAGCTCCCCCTCCCTACCTGGTATACAGTCTTCAATTTGAATTTACCAAGCCTTCCCTTATGTATTAGAAATCTCGTAATGCGCCATAGTGTGTTGATGTACTCAGTGACTGCCATCTGGATTTCCCCAGATTGCTACAACTATTTGTCTGTAGTGTATCTGAGAATAGACAACATGCCAAGGTGAACATTGTGGATTTGTCTATTTATTTTTTACACCCTTTTCCCTCCTGCTTGGAGGCGTTGATTCCTTGATGGGGTTTGGCTCAATGACTGCTGGTTGTCTCTGAGAATGCCTTGGCTCAAACATAAGAACTGTTGGGTGATTTGAGTGCAGGTTATTTGACTGTGAGGTTATCGTAGCTGAGGCTATTTCTGTTCTTTGTTAATGTCCGACCTTGTACTTTCTAGTTGAGAGTCAATGCTGATCAAGTTTGGGGGCCTCTTGCTCCCGCACAAGAATCTCATATCTATTGGACCAACATCAATAAATGGATTGTTTGATCATTATCCCATTGCTGTTTGGGGGATCTCGTGTACCTTTTGGCTGCCATGTATTGATTAAATTGTTTTCCTGCTACAAGAATTGACTTACCTTCGCTTCCTCAATGGGATGAGGGCAGGAAAGGGAGAGGATGTGACATTTTCCAACTCTCCCTTAACTTGTTGCACACACCAGCTGATGAGGGAGTAATTTAAAATGGAGTTTTGGGCCAGGATTTTACAGCCCCCTCCTTAGCGTGTCTCCCCCCCAGCAGATGTGGCGAGTCATTTAAATCTCCATTCAGTTCGGTGGGACTATAATACCCCACTGGGTGGGAGGGCCATAAAATCCTGGCCATGGAGAAAATTGCATCCCAATCTATCCTGCTGGTGGGGGCGTGGGTGGACAGTGGAGGATGTTAATTTTATATCAAATAGGTCTTAATTTTATTTAAAACAAAAACAAAAATAGCTGGAAAAACTCAGCAGGTCTGACAGCATCTGCGGAGAGGAGTATAGTTAATGTTTCGAGTCCGTATGACCCTTCATCATGTTGAAGAGTCATACGGACTCGAAACGTTAACTGCGTTCCTCTCCACAGATACTGTCAGACCTGCTGAGTTTTTCCAGCTATTTTTGTTTTTGTTTCAGATTTCCAGCATCCGCAGTATTTTGCTTTTATCTTAATTTTATTTAGTTGGTGGATATGGATTGGGGACTCACCCGTGCTCATTTCACGTACAGGAGTACATGACTCTATTTTCCTCCCCTTGCCCAGTATTCTATCCTTCATCACCTGGCTATCTGAGACGCGATGATGGGAGTGGTGTCAATAAATAAATAAGCCAACTTTCTGGCATCATTTGAAAATGAGCAGCTATTGCTTACAATATTCCAGTCAGGGCAGGGTTGGTTTCACTTTGAGACAATAGGAAATAATGAAGTTGTATTTTGCTGTGTGTGATGAGGCAAACTTTGCAGCATGAAACCAGTGCATTCTATTACATAATAAAACCAGAAAGTGCTGGAAAGACTCAGTAGGTTGGGCAGCATCAGTGCAGAGAGAAATCGAGTTAATATTGTGATTCCAATATGACTCTTCTTTGGAACTGCTTTTAACTAGAAATTGTTGAAATGGTGTAGGGCATCAAAAGAACCTTGAATGTAGGTAGGAGAAGACTGGGCAAGGGGAGGAAAATAGAGTCAAGCTACAAAGAAGTAAATTCGGTGAGGCAGTAACAGGCTGAAACGATGGGTCTAGCGGGACAGTCCTGTGGATTTTGAGTAGGAAGTAGAAGCGACCTTTTCAGGGTGGAGAGACTGTGAGGTTGGAAGCTGTGGAGGGAAGGTCTCCAGAGGAGATGAAGTCATTGACAGTCCTGGAAACAATGGCTTGATGTTGGGTGGTGGGGTCATGGCCTGGGGGAGGTAGGAAGAAGTGTCCGAGAGTTGGCGCTCAGCCTCTGGGAGGTAGAAGGTCGCTATGCCAGACAACAACAGCACCGCCCTTGTCAGCAGGTTTGGTAACAATGTTGGGGTTAGAGCTGAGAGAATAGAGTAAGTTCAGAGGGAGACTGGTTGGAGTGACTGAAGGGAGCAGAGAAATTCGAATGGCTGATGTCACACCAACAGTTCTCAATGAAAACATCAAAGGCTGTACCTCCGGTCGGCAAGCGAGGGGCGGGGCCTGCTCACCGACTCCTAAAATGATGCGGGTGTCCAGGTGTCACCCCGCGTCATCTACATTTCCAGGTCAGCGGGCGCAGAGCTGAATCGGCTGTGCACCCGCCGACCTGTCAACGGCCACTTAAGGCCATTAATAAAGTAATCAATGGACCTGCCCGTCCAACGTTAGGGTTTCCGGGCAGGCCGGGAGTCCAGACGGGCCTCGGAAATAACATGAAACCTCATCCACGGGCGGGACGAGGTTTCATGAGGGTATTAAAATTTGTGTGAAATGTCTGAATAAAAGAAAATGACATGTCTCAGCTCATGTGACAGTGGCACACGAGGAGACAGGTCAGTAATTTTTTCTATCATTTTTATTGACTGTTTGAAACCTGAGTCAATCTCCCTGAGGTAGCGCTTTGCCTCAGGGGAACCTGTGCGCTCTTTCGCGCACATGCGTGAAAAAGCTCACTCCCGGCTCAGGGAACCCCCCTCCAGGCTCGGGGAACCCCCTCCCGGCTCGGGGAACCCCCTCCCGGCTCGGGGAACCCCCTCCCGGCTCAGGGAACCCCTCCAGCCCACATGCACAGGGAGCGCATAGCGCCTCCTGGAGGATATCACACTGGGCGGGCCTTAATTGACCCGCCCACGTAAAATGGCGGCATGCCCTTGACTGGGGGCGCCGATCGGGAACCTGCCCACTCCCGCACAAGCCCCCCGACGGGGGGAAGCTCCTGCCCCAAGAGTGGGTAAGAGGCCAGAGGGAGGGAGGAGGCAGGGTAAGTGGTCCACTAGTAGGAGGAGGATTCCTGCCCAAAGTGAGCACAGAGGTGAAGAAGAGTTCAACATTGTGTCAAGCCCGAAACTCATTGAGGTGGGGGTGTGTTCTGAAGAAGAGTCATACTGGACTCAACATTCATTCTGTTTCCCTGTCCGCAGATGCTGACATACTGCTGAGATTTTCCGGCACTTTCTGTTTATATTTCCAATTTCCAGCATCTGCTTTCATTCTATTGCATGATATTTCTAGTTCAGTACTGAGGAATAGAGGTGCTAATGAGATTTGAACTCAGATTGCTGGATTCAGAGTCCAGAGTGCTCACCATTACATCATGGAACCCACACACAGACCTGTGGATGAAGTAGGGGCCAAAAGAATTGACCAGATGGTTGAAAAGAGAGCTCGTCAGAAGGAGAAAACATCAGACTTCCTTGGGCCAGCGCTATTCATCTGTGCCAGCTGTGGAAGGCACTGCCACTCACCAATCAGACCCTACAACCACAACAAATAATGTTCAATACAGAAGTAACGTACACCCTGGGCGCAGCCCATCATCTCCTGAGACAGACGGATGCTTAACTACCTGAGGAATGGGAGATTCTTAAGCAGTTACTGCCATGGGGGAAGCATAGAAATGTGTTTCTGCAGCTCAAAAATTAGCATATGGCTATTTAAGTTGCATCATGTGATGTCATTTCCTCCCTGCTGCTTCAGAATCCTGATGTGTAAATGTGTCTGCATGGTGGAGATTAATGAAAATGAGATGCAGGAGCTAAATAGAGTAACCTTGAGAGACATGGCATTAAAAAGAACATCCCCATCACCAGAATATAAACCAATTGCATCTTGATGTTGTGACAGGCCAAGTATCCTTTATATCATTTCGTATTTCAGATAATTTCGGCTTTCAGAGCTACCGTCTAAAGTAAATAAACTGGCTAGAAAAGTAAGATGTATCGCTTAATAACAAACACAGGGCACCATAGAAAGTTTCTTTTTGACATATCCACCACAAAGATCGCAAGGTAAACAGTGCAGACAAACTACTAGACTTCCCGTGTTAAAGGTCGATGAGGTTTAAAAAAGGTGCAGTTTTTGAATATGTTGGGTTTTTGGATTTATGGATAAAGGATTCTCGATCTGTACTATGTTTGAAGGTGGCCCTTGAAGAGTTGGAATAGTGGTAATGCTATTTCATTTCTTAAAACTTTGTATTTATCTGGAGAGCTCTCAGGATCTTTGTAAACTTGTGTGTTCAGCGCTGTTTGGTGTTCCCTGGTGACAGACATGCCTAAAGCAAAGGTTAACCTCTACTTGATGGTTATGGAAATGTTTTTAAATTCATTGCTCCTGAATGCCATTGTGAATTGTAACCTAGCATGCCATGTAATACAGACAGAAATATATAATCTCCCAAGTATAATGATTATAATGTTTTTGACAGATTAAGTGTGGAAAATGATCATTTCCTTTATCTAACTGTGTGGCCAGAATATTTGGGTTGGTGTGGGGAGACAAGCCCTGCTCACTGACGTGTAAGATGATGCGCGATGACGTCGGGCGTGCGTCATTCTGATCTTCAGTTCGGTGGGCGCGCCACACACCTGCTGGAGTCGGCCACACACCTGCTGAAGTTGGCTGTGTGCTCACCTATTAAGGCCATTTAAATACCAATTAAAGTAATTAACTGAGCTGCCCGACCACCTTAAGGTTGGCGGGGGGGCAGGCGAAGAGCCCAGGCGGCCCTCGCATTTATCAGGAAACCTCATCCACGGGTGGGATGAGGTTTTGTGAAGTGTTTATAAATTGAATCAAACTTTTTATTAAAGTTCATTGACATGTCCCAGCTCGTGTGACACTGTTGCATGAGGTGACATGTCTTAAAATTTTTTATTTTTCTTTATTAAAATTTCTGACCACCAGACTAATCTCCCCGGGGCAGCTCCGTGCTTCAGGGAGGTTTCTGTGCTCTTTGGCGCGCTCTGAGGCCCCGACTCAGCCTCCTCCCCCTGCCCGCACAGGGAATGCTCAGCGTTTATGGGTGTGCGTCACGCTGGGTGGGCCTTAATTGGCCCGTCCATGTAAAATGGCGGCGCGCAGCCAATCGCGGGCAGTAATCGGCTGCATGCCCACCTGTGCCCGCTCCTGCTCAGTGCCCCCCAGCAGGGAGAAAATTCTCCCCTGTGAGATTTCATTAGCCACCATGAACTTTTATTTCTACTGAATGTATCTTTTTCCATTGGCAGGGCAAGAATGATTTTTAGCTGAAGCCTTCTCCAAAGGCCTCACTGCGAAGCAACCAATTTGTACTGATCTGTCCATATTTTCTGATTGATATTAGGAAGAGATGACCGTTGTTGTATATCAGAAGTACACAAAAGTTTAACAGGGCAGCCAAATGTTATGTTATCCCAGAAGGAAATAACAGCTTGGACCAATATTCTAAATCCCCAGTTTTCACTGGCGTTCTATTTTAAGGTATACAAGACCAGTTCGGACCAGTATTCCAAATTTCCGGTTCTTACTGGCTTTGAAAGCCTATAAAATAACCCCAGTTGCCAAGGCACCAAGACCCCCGGAGAGTTTGGGTTTACATTGTAATGTTGTACCAGGCATTTGGCGTTTCAGAAGTGGAAAAAGCATTGTTATTTCAGAATTGGTTGTCTAAGAATAAAATGTTTTCTTGCTTTTCTGGGCTGCAAGCTGAATAGCCCTAGTGCAGCCTGACAGTTTTCAAATCAGAAGTGGCAGGATTCAGTGCTTTAGATTTTCTTGGGAGGTTATTTTTAATAATTGTCTCGCAATTCAGGGTGGTAATCTTCGCTTAAAAAAAAAATGCCAAGTGAACAGTTCTCCTGATTTTTGAAGGATTACTTTTATTTTAAAAAAAGGTAAACCTGCTTTATTTTGTAGCTTATTGAAGTTACTCTATGCTGCTGCCGACCAATTGCATTGAAATTTAAGCTTAGTAGACAATGAGCTGCAGTCATCAGTGGGAACAGACAGAAATAACAATCAATAAAGGCAACTGTGCTACACATTGGGGAAATGGACTAGAAGCTATTTTTCCAAAGAGGAACTATTGTTGCCTGAAAACGAAGGAAGTGTGGTGTTGAAGAAAGTGAATGAAACATACCAATTTCTTTCTGAAACAGGTTTATGGATTCTTAACCAACAACAGAAAGGACAAGGAATGAGGATCTGCTGAGAGAGTTTGAGGCCTAAGGTCCAAATAAAGATAAAGAACATTGCAGATAAATAACTCTGGATTAATCAGTTGCAAATTGGTATAGAGATAAACTGGTTAGAAGGTTAATTGCGTGGCTCAGCGCGGTGGGGGAGGCAGGAGTTTCACTTCATGGGCCACTGCCACCGGTATCTGGGATAGAGGGAGCTATTCCATCGGGATGGGCTCCACTTAAACCCTGTGAATTGAATAATTAGGGCAATAGATGGGGTTTTAAACTAATAAAGGTGGAGTGGGAGGATTCAGGAAAGGGTAAATTCTAAACCAATAAGAGGTACTGTACAGCAGAAGGACAACTTGGGTAAAACTAAGCAGAGTTGGCCAGGAAAAGACAAGTATATTTAATAATGGTAATTGAGTAGACTTGGTCTGTATTCCTTAGAATTTAAAAGAATGAGAGGCGATCTCATCGAAACCTATAAGATTCTGAGTGGGCTCGAAGGACAGATTGTGAGAGCATGTGATTTAGCTGGGGAGTAGAACTAGAACTTGTGGTCAGAATAAGAGACCATCCATTTAGGACTGAGATGAGGAGAAATTTCTTCACTCAAAGGGTCGTGAATCTTTGGAATATTCCATCCCAGAGTGTTGTTGGGGCTCAGCTATTGAGTATATTCAAAACAGAGCTTGACAGATTGTTGGATACTGAGGGATGTGGGGATAATGTGGGGAAGCTGGTTTTGAGATAGAAGATCAGCCATAAACTGGACAGACTTGAGAAGCTGAATGACCTACTCCTGCTTTCTTTATGTCTTTATGTTCCAACAAAAGAAACTGGTCAGTTGTAAATAATCTTGCTTTCACATTTTTCAGCATTTAAATTGATACTTATAAGCATGGAAGTGACAACTATTTTTTATATCTAGCCACAGAACTTGGTTGCGAATCTATGATTTGGGATTGGGAAGTTTTAACAATGACAGACAATGAACAGCGGCATTTGAATTTAGAAGTCACACTTTTGAAATAATCTGAAATGACCTTCCTCTGCCTTGATACTTCATTCACTGTTTCGAATCATGTGGGACTTTCAATGTGATTACCTCTTGTGAAATGTACCTTCATTTCCAAATGTAAAATGGCACTGCAATGATTCTTCCTTGGAGGATTGAACAGTTTAACTAATCCTTTCCTGTACTTCAAGCTTTGCATATTCAAATTGAGCAACATATTGGTGAACCAACTTGATGACACAAGCCACTTGGTGAGGACAACTGTGATTGGAAAATGGCTTTCAAGCCCTGGGCTGAGTTACTAATAAGTTTGGAGGAAGCAGGACTGGTGATGAACTATATGCAATGACTGATGAATCTGACAAGGATAGAGATGGAGAAATAAATCAAGAAGTATGCTTGGGACATGGAAGAACTTGGCTGGAAGTATGTCTGAATATGAATGTTGTGCAAATGTAAACTAGGAGAGGGCTCTTGTTCATTTCACATGCAAAAAATACAAATCATTTCACTGGGTTGACATTTAATTGCTGTACTGAGGTGGTATTGTATTGTCAGAGTACCATTTTGCAGATGAGATGTAAAACTGAGACCCAATCTGTTTGTTCAGGTGCAGGGAAAGGATACCATGGCATAATTGGAAGAAAATGAGGGAGTTCTCCTAGTCAAATGGGCTACAACATTCTTCCTTCAAACAACTCCACAAGCAACAAATACACCGGTTATTAATCTTAAACAACTCCACAAGCAACAAATACACCGGTTATTAATCTTAAACAACTCCACAAGCAACAAATACACCAGTTATTAATCTTACTTGTGCAATTTAGTTGCTGGAAAGTTGCTTCCCACATTTTCCTACTTAATAATGATCACAATGCAAAAGGAGTTTGTTGGTTCTGATGACTTTGAGACATCCTGAGGATGTAGAAAAATGCTATATAAATGCAACTTTGTTGTTTCATCTACACCAATAGGCCGACCAGAATCTTTTGGAAAGTCATTCAGTATGAAATAACTAAAGAATATTGAAATTAAGCCGGAATTTGAAAACTACAATAATGGAAACAAAAGCTTGTATTTATAAAGCACTTCTAATGTTCTTTAAAGAAAACGTTTCAAGGTGATTCACAAAGGTGTAATGAAGCAACAATGGACACCTGAGACAAAATGGTAGAAATTAAAATGATTGACAAGAATGACCAAAAGCTTAGCCAGAGAGGTGAGTACAAGAAGGAAATGGAGAGCCAGTGAGATTTAGGGAGGTAATACCAGAGTTTGGAAGCTGGAGAACTTCATCATGCCACATTTCTCCTTTAATGGCTATTGGCCTGTTGCAGTACAGTGAAGTACCATTTATCTGAACTGTTTGAAAAGTACCCCTGTGAATAACTTGGACATATGAATAGTAATTCTAAAGTCATTATGCATTAAATATTATTTCACCTAGCAGTTAGTCTACAGAATTAAATGATGTATGTGAGAAGCCCAGCATGCCTTGCCGATTAGTCACAGAAGTGGTGTTTAGTGGTGCAGCCTTTGAGTTTACTTTGCCCCATGGAATCAGCATTGACATACGTATTACACAGAATAGACAGCCCAGAAACAGGAGAGTCAGTACAACAAGTGCATGCAGGCATTTATGCTCTACTGAAGCCTCCTCCCATCCTCTCACGTGAAATTCCATCAGCAGAACCTTTTGTTACGTTGTACTGTTGGGTCACTTTGCTCGTGAACGTGGTTGCACGCCTAACTAACGGCTGGTGAGTTGACAACAATATACTGCAGATGCAGAGACCAATATAAGATGAAGCACATGCTGTTTATTTACACAGATAACAGAGCATGAACATGATGTGTGCTTCTCCAACCAGACCCCACTCTAAACTAAAATAAAAGCAAAATACTGTGGATGCTGGAAATCTAGAACAAAAACAAAACTACCTGGAAAAACTCAGCAGGTCTGACAGCATCTGCGGAGAGAGATACAGTTGACGTTCCGAGTCCTTATGACCCTTCATCAGAACTAAGCCATATAGAAATGAGATGAAATATAAGCTGGTAGAAGGGGGTGGGACAGGAGAGCTGGATAGGGGGCCAGTGATAGGTGGAGGCCAAGAAGAGACTGCCAAAGATGTCCCAGACAAAAGGACAAAGGGGTGTTGATGGTGTTGATATTAGCTAAAAGATGTGATAATGGGGACATTAGGGGTAGCAAGCAGGATAAGCTAGTGGCAGATGGCCCTAGTGGGGGTGGGGTGTGGGGAAGGGATCGAAATGGGCTAAAAGGTGGAGATGAAACAATAGATCGAAAAAAATTTAAAAATAGGAGGGAAAAGAAAAAAATATAATTGTAAAAAAATTATAAATTATTGGAAAAAGGGGGATCGGAAAGGGGGTGAGGATGGAGGAGAGAGTTCATGATCTGAAATTGTTGAACTCAATGTTAAGTCCGGAAGGCTGTAAAGTGCCTAGTCAGAAGATGAGGTGCTGTTCCTCCAGTTTGCGTTGAGCTTCACTGGAGCAATGCAGCAGGCCAAGGACGGACATGTGGGCATGTGAGCAGGGTGGTGTGTTGAAATGGCAAGCGACAGGGAGGTCTGGGTCATGCTTGCGGACAGACTGAAGGTGTTCCACAAAGCGGTCACCCAGCCTGCATTTGGTCTCTCCAATGTAGAGGAGACCACATTGGGAGCAACGAATGCAGTAGACTAAATTGAGGGAAGTGCAAGTGAAATGCTGCTTCACTTGGAAGGAGTGTTTGGGCCCTTGGACGGTGAGGAGGGGGAAAGTAAAGGGGCAGGTGTTGCACCTTCTGCGGTTGCATGGGAAGGTGCCGTGGTAGGGGGTGATGGAGGAGTGGACCAGGGTGTCCCGGAGGGAACGATCCCTGCGGAATGCCGCCAGGGGGGGTGAAGGGAAGATGTGTTTGGTGGTGGCATTATGCTGGAGCTGGCGGAAATGGCGGAGGATGATCCTTTGAATGCGGAGGCTGGTGGGGTGATAAGTGAGGACAAGGGGGACCCTATCATGGTTCTGGGAGGGAGAGGAAGGTGTGAGGGTGGATGCGTGGGAGATGGGCCGGACACGGTTGAGGGCCCTGTCATCCACCGTGGGTGGAAAACCTCGGTTAAGGAAGAAGGAGGACATGTCAGAAGAGCTGTTTTGGAAAGTGGCATCATCAGAACAGATGCGACGGAGGCAAAGGAACTGAGAGAATGGGATGGAGTCCTTACAGGAAGCAGGGTGTGAGGAGCTGTAGTCGAGGTAGCTGTGGGAGTCGGTGGGCTTGTAATGGATATTAGTGGACAGTCTATCACCAGAAATTGAGACTGAGAGGTCAAGGAAGGGAAGGGAAGTGTCAGAGATGGACCACGTGAAAATGATGGAGGGGTGGAAATTGGAAGTAAAATTAATAAATATTTCCAGATCCAGACAAGAGCATGAAGCAGCACCGAAGTAATCATCGACGTACCGGAGAAAGAGTTGTGGGAGGGGGCCTAAGTAGGACTGGAACAAGGAATATTCCACATACCCCATAAAGAGACAGGCATAACTGGAGCCCATGCGGGTACCCATAGCCATACCTTTTATCTGGAGGAAGTGAGAGGAGTTTAAGGAGAAATTGTTCAGTGTGAGAACAAGTTCAGCCAGACGGAGGAGAGTAGTGGTGGATGGGGATTGTTCGGGCCTCTGTTCGAGGAAGAAGCGGAGAGCCATCAGACCATCCCGGTGGGGGATGGAGGTGCAGAGGGATTGGACGTCCATGGTGAAGAGGAGGCGGTTGGGGCCAGGGAACTAGAAATTATTGATATGATGTAGGGTGTGAGACGAATCGCGAATGTAAGTGGGAAGAGACTGGACAAGGGGAGAGAGAAGGGAGTCAAGATAGCAAGAAATGAGTTCCGTGGGGCAGGAACAGGCTGACACGATCGGTCTGCCGGGTCAGTCCTGTTTGTGGATTTTGGGTAGGAGGTAGAAGCGGGCAGTCCGAGGTTGGGCGACTATCAGGTTGGAAGCTGTGGGAGAAAGATCTCCAGAGGAGATGAGGTCAGTGACAGTCCTGGAAACAATGGCTTGATGTTCAGTGCTGGGGTCATGGTCCAGGGGGAGGTAGGAGGATGTGTCTGCGAGTTGATGCTCAGCCTCTGCGAGGTAGAGGTCAGTGGGCCAGACAACAACAGCAGGTTTGATGACAATGTCAGAGTTGGACCTGAGAGAACGGAGTGCAGTAAGTTCAGAGAGAGACAGATTAGAAAGGGTGAGAGGAGCAGAGAAATTGAGATGACTAATGTCACGCCGACAGTTCTCAATGAAAAGATCAAGAGAAGGTAAGAATCCAGAGGGAGGGGTCCAGGTGGAGGGAGAATATTGGAGGTGGGTAAAAGGATCCGTTGAACGGGGGGAGGACTCCTGCCCAAAGAAGTGAGCACGGAGACGAAGGCGGCAGAAGAAGAGCTCAGCATCGTGCCGAGCCCGAAACAACATTGTAACCCGTGCTACACAGCAATTGGATCATACAGTCAAGTGGTCAATCTGCTCACATTCTCTTAAAGGTGTATTGCACCTCGGATTACCACACCTCCTAATCCCTTCTCCCTCATGGCTTCCCTGTAATTTCATCTATACAATTAGCCTCAACTACTCCTCGTTGTAGCAAGTTCCACTTTCTCATCATGCTGTGGGAAAGAAGTATTCTCTGGATGCCCTCTGTGATTCCTTGATGATTATCATATTAATGGCATCTAGTTTTGCTCTTCCACCCAAGTGGAAGTGTTCCTCTGTCTCCCCTGTCAAGAACCAGATGTTCATGGATTTTCTGCTTTCTCAGAAAATTCAACCCAGTTGATGATATATGATTTTCTTTTTCAAAAGCCATATTGAGAGTCTCTAATAATTCCATTCTCTGTCAGGGTGATCACATAGAACATCTCCAATTATCCCTCCTTGCAATCTGCCTAGAGCAAAAGGGAAGCTAATGTGCCTGTAACTCTCTGCTTTTGACATTGTTCATCTATTTAGTAGTTGATTAATACAAATGGGAGTAAGTGTGTAACATGCTATTTTTCATTCAGTGAGTAGATTCCACTTGGTTTGCTTTGGCTTGAATTAAATCCAAATGTCCTGATATTTACACTTTTACCCTAGCCAAAGTTGGACAGTTTCAAATGATTTATTGTGAGGAATAGTGGCAACAGGAAAGAAAACAAGTCAATGCATCATTTCTTAAATTAGCATGGGAAATGGTATTGCTGACTTTGTAAGAGATTAAAGGCCACTTACCAAATTTAAAGCAAGATATTTCTGGTCAGTTAGAGTGATCCATTTGCCCTGTTGACAACATTGGAAACAGTCAGTTATTCCCCAACCTATTGTTTTCAAATGTATGATCTTCCAGTGCCAGAAATTTTGGAAGAACTTTAGTTGGTAGAAATAATTGATACAAATAATTGTCTAGCAGCATCTAACATTTAATATTACACGGTAGAATTAGGAAAACTTACACCATGTTCTGTACTATGACTATTCCTGGAATTTTACAAAATACATTGTGGTTTGGTGAAAAAATGCTACTACAGCCCTCAAAGATTAATATCCTTGGATAAATTTGTAAGTTTAACTTGTCACCGCAATAACACAAAAGGCTTTAATTGCATTTCATACAACTTTGATTTGTAACGCTGTCTCATTAAACTTGGCATTCCATTAAAATAAAGGGCAGATGAAGACTTCCCAAAGGACATTGAGGTGTAGAAGAAACTACAAAAGAGAGCAAAAGAGATGATTTTTGATTATGAAGGCTGTGATCGCTCCGTTATATGATCAACCTCATTAGGGGAAAAAAACATTAAGAGGACATTTGTTGTGAGGTTTTAAATTTATGAGGGGAGTTGATTACGATACATAAAAAGAAAAATGACTGAAGTGAGCTTGGGCTGGAAAACAGAATTTTAGAAGGAGAAAATCACAAGTAAAATGAGGATGTAAAAGGAGCAACTGCCATTCAGAATTGTTGACTTGGAAGTTGGTAATTTTCCAATTCTGTGACTCCGACTCCCACCTGTTGGCAGTTCTTGTGGGGAAGTCAAGCATGTACTGCACCAGAATTTCCAGTGTGCATTGCCAATGAGTGATAAAGGTGAATTTGGAAAACTTCCTGTGTAAACTGTCACCAAATGCCATGAGCATCGGTCGCAGAATTCCTTATTATTTAAGCAGTTGAATAAATTTTTGGGAGATGGTGTTGTTGTAGGTGAAGCAGAGGACAGGGAAGTAGTGTAAGGGATTTGGGTTTTGCTATACGCTGAAATATATAAAGATGACCCAAATCTTGACTTTTGTTCTGGAAATGTACAGTTATAGTGTGGTGCATCACATTGTATACACATTACACTATATTGTAGAATCATTGACTAGTACAGGGCAGAAGAAAGGCCATTTGTCTATCGAGTCTGTGCTGGCTCTTTCAAAGAGAAGTCCAGTTAGTCTCACTTCTTCGCTCTTTTTCCCTATGTCCCTGATTATTTTTTTTTTCCTTCAAATATTTATCCAATTCCCTTTTGAAAGCTATTATTGAAGCTGTTTCCACCATCCACCACCCCATCAGGCAGCACATTTCAAATCCTGAACATTCATTGCTTTCAAAAGGTTTTGCCTTTTGTCATCAACTAGTTTTGTTCACAATCATCCCAAATCTGTGCCTTCTGGTTAACATAGAAAAATAAAAAATAAGAGCAGGTGAAGGCCATTTGGCCCTTCGCGCCTGCTCTGCCATTCAATATGATCATGGCATTTCCTCTATCTCAATGCCATACTCCCACTCATTCCCCATGCCCCTTGGCTCCTTTAGTGTCTGGAAATCTATTTATTTCCCTCTTAAATATATTCAGTGATTTGGCCTCCACAGCCCTCTGTGGTAGAGAATTCCACAGGTTCACCACCCTCTGACTGAAGGAGTTTCTCCATCTATCAGTCCTAAGTGGCCTACCCTGTATCCTGAGACTGTGACCCCTTGTTCTAGATCCTCAGACAGGGGAAGCATCATCCCTGCATCCAGTCTGTCCCTCCCTAACAGCACTGTGGGTGTGCCTACACCACGTGGACTGCAGGGGTTCAAGAAGGCAGCTCACCACCACCTTCTCAAGGAATTATGGATGGGTAATAAACGCTGGCCCAGCCAGCGAAGCCCACATCCCATGAATGAAATAAAAAAATAACCAGCATGCTTGTAATCAGTGACTGGTATTCAAGGACACCCATGTCCCTTTGCACATCAACATTCCCCAACCTTTCACTATTTAAATTATACTCTGTCATTCTGTTTTTCTACTGAAGTGGCTAACTTCATACTTATCCACATTATGCTGCATCTACTATGTATTTGCCTACTCACTCAACTTGTCTAAATTGCCTTGAAGCCTCTTAACATCCTTCTCATCGCTCACATTCCCACCTAGTTTTGTGTTGTTAGCAAACTTGGAAATATTACATTTGGTTCCTTCGTTCAAATCACTGATATATATTGTGAATAGCTGGGGCCCAGCATTGAACCCTGCGGTACCCCACTAGTCACTGCCTGCCACTCCGAAAAAGACCCATTTATTCCTAATCTCTGTTTCCTATCTGTTAACCAGTTCTCAATCCATGCCAATATATTATCCTCAATCCCATGTGCTTTAATTTTACACACCAACCTCTTATGTGGGACTTTATCAAAAGCTTTCTGAAAATCCAAGTACACCACATCCACTGGTTCTCCCTTATCTATTCTACTAGTTCAATCCTCAAAAAATGCCAGTAGGTTTGTCAAACATGATTTCCCTTTCATAAATCCATGTTGACTTTGTCTAATCCCTTTGATATTTTCTAAGTATCCTGTTATCACATTCTTTATAATAGACTCTAGCGTTTTCCCTACTACTGAGGTTAGGCTAACCGGTCTGTAATTCCCTGTTGCTCCCTCCCTCCTTTTTTAAATAGTGGGGTTACATTTGCCACCCTCCAATCTGCTGGGACTGTTCCAGAATCTATAGAATTTTGGAAAATGACAATCAAAGCTTCTACTGGGGAGAATTTTCTCCCCGTTCGGTGGCGGGGGGGGGTGTTGTGCGGGAGCGGGCGCAGGCGGGCGTGCAGCCAATAGCTGCCCATGATTGGCTGGGCACTGCCATTGTACGTGGGCGGGCCAATTAAAGCCAGCCCAGCGTGACACACACGGGGAAGTGCTGAGCGCTCCCTGTGCGGGCAGGGGTTGTTGCCTGAAATCTTGCGCAGAAATCTCCCTGAGGCACAGAGCTGCCTCAGGGAGATGAGTTTAAGTTTAAAAAATTTTAGGACGTGTCCTCTCATGTGAAACTGTCACATGAGCTGGGACATGTCTATGAATTTTATGAAAAATTTTTTCACACCTTTAAAAATGTTCATGAAACCTCATCCCGCCTGTGGATGAGGTTCCATGAAAAATACAAAGGCCGCCTGGGCTCTTCGCCTGCCCGACAACCTTAAGGTTGGAGGCTCAGTTTATTGTTTTAATTGATAGTTAACTGGCCTCAATAGGCCTTTGACAGTTCGGCGGGTGTGCAGCCGACTCTGGTGCATGCCCACCGAACTGAAAATCGGAATGACGCGCGGTGACGTTGGGATGCATGCCCCCGCTCGCTGAGCCGAAGATTCTGCCCACTATTTCCACGGCCACCTCCTTTAGTACCCTGGGAAGTAGATTTTCAGGGCCTGGGGATTTATCAACTTTTAGTCCCATTGATTTCTCCACTGCTATTTTTTTTTACTAATATTAATTTCCTTTAATTCCTCATTCTCACTATACCCAAGGTTCCCTAGCATTTCTGGGAAGCTATATGTGTCGTCTTCTATGAAGACAGAACAAAAGCAGTTGTTTAATTGCTCTGCCATTTCCTTAACAAAAACAGAATTACCTGGAAAAACTCAGCAGGTCTGGCAGCATCGGCGGAGAAGAAAAGAGTTGACGTTTCGAGCCTTCATGGCTCTTCGGCAGAACTGAAGCATAGTTAGAAGAAGGGAGAAATATAAACTGGTTTAAGGTGGGTGGGGGGCGGGGGTGGGGTGGGGGGGTGGGGAGAGACACATTGAGGGTGTGGTGATTGTGGAGATGAGCAGATAATCAAAAGATGTCACAGACAAAAGGGTCAAAGAGGTGTTGAAGGTGGTGGTCTTTGTCTGAGAAAAGTGCTAATTAAGAATGGAAGACAGGATATTCAAAGTACAGCTCTAGTGGGGGTGGGGTGGAAAGACTAAAGGTTTTAGTTTTAGATTTAAAAATAATGGAAATAGGTGGGGAAAGAAGAATCTATATAAATTATTGAAAAAAAAAGTGGGGGGGGGGGAAAGAAACGGGGTGGGGATGGGGGGAGGGGGAGTTTAAGATCTAAAGTTGTTGAATTGAATATTCAGCCCAGAGGGCTGTAAAGTGCCTAGTCGGAAGATGAGGTGCTGTTCCTCCAGTTTGCGTTGGGCTTCACTGGAACAATGCAGCAGGCCAAGGACAGACATGTTGGCAAGAGAACAGGGTGGAGTGTTAAAATGGCAAGCGACAGCGAGGTTTGGGTCTTTCTTGCGGACAGACCGCAGGTGTTCCGCAAAACGGTCGCCCAGTTTGCGTTTGGTCTCTCCAATGTAGAGGAGACCGCATTGGGAGCAACGAATGCAGTAGACTAAGTTAGGGGAAATGCAAGTGAAATGCTGCTTCACTTGAAAGGAGTGTTTGGGCCCTTGGACGGTGAGGAGAGAGGAAGTGAAGGGGCAGGTGTTGCATCTTCTGCGTGGGCATGGGGAGGTGCCATAAGTGGGGGTTGAGGAGTAGGGGGTGATGGAGGAGTGGACCAGGGTGTCCCGGAGGGAACGATCCCTACGGAATGCCGTTAGGGGGGGTGAAGGGAAGATGTGTTTGGTGGTGGCATCATGCTGGAGTTGGCGGAAATGGCGGAGGATGATCCTTTGAATGCGGAGGCTGGTGGGGTGATAAGTGAGGACAAGGGGGACCCTATCATGTTTCTGGGAAGGAGGAGAAGGCGTGAGGGAGGATGCACGGGATATGGGCCGGACACGGTTGAGGGCCCTGTCAACGACCGTGGATGGAAAACCTCGGTTAAGGAAGAAGGAGGACATGTCAGAGGAGCTGTTTTTGAAGGTAGCGTCATCAGAACAGATGCGACGGAGGCGAAGGAACTGAGAGAATGGGATGGAGTCTTTACAGGAAGCGGGGTGTGAGGAGCTGTAGTCGAGGTAGCTGTGGGAGTCGGTAGGCTTGTAATGGATATTGGTGGACAGTCTATCATCAGAAATTGAGACTGAGAGGTCAAGGAAGGGAAGAGAAGTGTCAGAGATGGACCATGTGAAGATGATGGAGGGGTGGAGATTGGAAGCAAAATTAATAAATTTTTCCAGGTCCCGACGAGAGCATGAAGCAGCACCGAAGTAATCATCGATGTACCGGAGAAAGAGTTGTGGGAGGGGGCCGGAGTAGGACTGGAACAAGGAATGTTCCACATACCCCATAAAGAGACAGGCATAGCTGGGGCCCATGCGGGTACCCATAGCCACACCTTTTATTTGGAGGAAGTGAGAGGAGTTAAAGGAGAAATTGTTCAGTGTGAGAACAAGTTCAGCCAGACGGAGGAGAGTAGTGGTGGATGGGGATTGTTGGGGCCTCTGTTCAAGGAAGAAGCTAAGGGCCCTCAGACCATCCTGGTGGGGGATGGAGGTGTAGAGGGATTGGACATCCATGGTGAAGAGGAAGCGGTTGGGGCCAGGGAACTGGAAATTGTTGATGTGACATAAGGTGTCAGAGGAATCACGGATGTAGGTGGGAAGGGACTGGACAAGGGGAGAGAGAAGGGAGTCAAGATAACGAGAAATGAGTTCCGTGGGGCAGGAACAGGCTGACACGATCGGTCTGCCAGGACAGTTCTGTTTGTGGATTTTGGGTAGGAGGTAGAAGCGGGGCTGCCATTTCCTTGTTCAGTTTCTCTCCATTCTATTCTCTCTGTTCTTCTTCTGGGGGAGGGTGAACAGCCAGAGGTCATGGTCTACATTGGTGACTTAGGGGGATGTAGTCCTGCAATCAAAATTTAGGGAGCTAGGTAGAAAATTAGCAAGCAGGACCTCAAATCTCTGGATTATTCCCAGTGCCATGTGCCAGTGAGTACAGAGATCGGAGGATAAGGCAGATGACTGTGTGGCTGGAAAGATGCTGGAGGGAGGGCTTTAAATTCCTGGAGTACTGGGACTGGCTCTGGGGGAGATGGCACCTGCACAAGCTGGATGGGTTGCACTTGAACAGAGCTGGGACTGAGTTCCTTGTGGGGTGTTTTACTGGTGCTGTTGGGAGGGCTTTAAACTAACTCGGCAGGGGTCTGGGAACTAAGAGAAAATATTAGAGAGGAATACCAGGGTGCTCAAAATAATGGGAGGGGCAGATAGCACTAGTATAGAGAATAGTAAGTTAATAGGTGAAGTCGGGGTGAGGGAGAAAGTAAGAAAATCTAAATCAGAGTTACTATGTGCGCATGTGAATGCACGGAGTATAGTAAATAAGATTGGGGGGTTAGAGGCACAGATTGCCATGTGGAAATATGATGTGGCGATAACAGAGACCTGACTCAAGGGAGGGCAGAACTGGGTGTTAAATATTCATGGGTACAAGGCGTTCAGAAAAGATAGGAAAGGAAGGAGAGGAGGAGGAGTGCTGGAGAAAGAGGATGTCCCAGAGGGTTCAAGGACAGACTCAATTTGGCTAGAGTTAAGGAACAAAAAGTGCACAATTACATTGCTCGGTGTAGTCTATAGACCGGCAAATAGTGAGAAGGACGTAGAAGAACAAATCTGCAGGGAAATTGTAGAGAGATGCAGCATTATAGAGTAGTTATAATGGGGGACTAATTACCCGAATGTAGACTGGGACAGTGGTAGTGTAAAGGGTGGAGAGGGGGAAAAGTCCATAGATTGTGTTGACGAGAATTTTCTCCAGCAGTATGTAATCCAACAAGAAAAGATGCACTGTCGGACCTGGTTCTTGGAAATGAGGTGGGCCAAGTAGATCAAGTGTCAGTGGGGGAACATTTAGGAGAGAGTGATAATTGTATTGTACGTTTTAGGATGATGATAATAAAGGACGATAGACAATCCAGAGTAAGAATAATTAACTGGATGAGAGCCAACTTTGCTGGGACAAGGACGGAGCTGGGCCAGATAGACTGGAATGAAAGATTGGCGGGAAAAACTGCAGCTGAACAATGGGCTATCTTCAAAAAAAAATTGGTTCGGGCACAGTTGAGGTATATTCCATCGAAAGGGAAAGGTAGGGCAAACAAACCCAGAGCTCCCTGGATGAAAAAGGGGATGGAAATTAAGATAAAGAAGAAAAAGTGTACTTATGACAGGTGTCAGTTGAAAATACAAATGAGAACCAAGAGGAATATAGAAGGTTCAGAGGGGAGGTGAAAAAGCATATTAGAGCAGTGATGAGGGATTATGAGAATAGACTAGCAGCCAACATAAAGGGAAATCCCAAAGTCTTCTACAGGCATATAAATAGTAAAAGGGAGGTAAAAGGAGGAGTAGGGCCTAGAAGGGAATTTACACTTGGACGAAGGGGCCATGGCTGAGGTATTAAATGAATACTTTGCATCCATCTTTACCAAGGAGGTAGATGCTACCCAGGCCATGGTGACAGATGAGGAAACTCTGTCACTAGAAGGGTTAAAAATTGATAAGAAGGAAGTGTTGAATAGACTGTCGGAACTTAAAGTTGACAAAGCACCAGGACCGGACGAGATGCATCCAAGGATATTGAAGGTTGTGAGAATAGAAATTGCAGAGGCACTGTCCCTGATTTTTCGGTCTGCCCTAGACTTGGGAGGTGCCAGAGGATAGGAGAATTGCAAACATTATGCCCTTCTTCACCAAAGTTGTAAGGATAAGCCCAGCAATTACAGACCAGTCAGTTTAACTTCAGTGGTGGGCAAGATACTAGAAGCAATTATTTGGGATAGAATTAGTAGTCACATGGAAAAATATGGGTTGATAAGGAAGAGTCAGCATGGATTTCTAAAGGGAAATCATGTTTAATTAACTTGCTGGAGCTTTTTGAAGAGGTAACAGAAAAGGTCAATAAGGGTAATGCTGTTGATGTGGTGTACATGTTCAAAAGGCGTTTGACACAGTACCACACAACAGACTTTTGAGAAAAGTTATTGCTCATGGAATAAAAGGGACAGTAGCAACATGGATACAAAATTGGCTGAAAAATAGGAAGCAGAGAGTAATGGCCAATGGATATTTTTCAGGCCGGAGGAAGGTTTGTAGTGGAGTTCCCCAGGGGTCAGTATTGGGACCCTTGCTTTTCCTGATGTATATTAATGATTTAGATCTTTGTGTGCAGGGGACAATTTCAAAGTTTGCAGATGATTCAAAGCTTGGGAGTGTTGTGAACTGTGAGGAGGATGGTGTGGAACTTCAAGAGGACATAGACAAGTTGGTGGAGTGGGCAGATAGATGGCAGATGAAGTTCAATGCGGAAAAGTGTGAGGTGATGCATTTTGGTAGGAAGAACATGGACAGACAATATAAAATAAAGGGTGAAATTTTGAAGAGGGTGCAGGAGCAGAAAGGCCTGGGTGTATATGTGCCTAGACCATTGAAAGTGGCAGGGCAGGTGGAGAGAGCAGTTAATAAAGCATACAGTATCCTGGGCTTTATTAATAGGGGCATAGAGTACAAGAGCAAGGAGGTTATGCAGAATTTACATAAGACACTTGTTAGACCTCAGCTGGAGTATTGTGTACAGTCTGGGCGTCACATTATAGGATGGATGTGAACACGTTGGACAGAGTGCAGAAGAGGTTTACAAGAATGGTTCCAGGGATGAGAAACTTCAGCTATGAGGATTGATTGGAGAGGTTGGGACTGTTCTCCTTGGAGAGAAGAAGGCTTGGAGGAGATCTGATAGAGATGTTCAAAATCATGAGGGGACTGGACAGAGTAGATAGGGAGAAGCTGTTCCTACTTATAAAAGGATCAAGAATGAAAGGGCCAGATTTAAAATGATTTGCAAAAGAAGCAAATGTGATGTGAGAAAAAACATTTTCACACAAAGAGTGGTTTGGGCCTGGAATGCACTGCCTGCAAGTGTGGTGGAGGCAGGTTTAATCAAGGCATTCAAGAGGGGAATAGATGATTATTTGAATAGAAACAATGTGCAGGGGTACGAGGAAAAGGCAGGACAATGGCATTAGGTCATAATGCTCATTTGGAGAGCCGGTGCAGACATGATGGGCCGAATGGCCTCCTTTTGTGCTGTTAAAATTCTGAGATTCTCGATTCTCCATTATTAATTCCCCCATATTGGACTGCAAAGGACCTACTTTTGTCTTCACTAATCTTGTTCTTTTTACATACCTATAGAAGCTTTTACAGTCTGCTTTTATGTTCCTTGCAAGTTTACCCTCATACTCTATTTCTCCCCTCTTGGTCAACTTCTTGTCCTCCTTTGCTGAATTCTAAATTGCTCCCAATCCTTGGGCTTGCTACTTTTTCTAGCGACTTTATATGACTCCTTTTTGGATCGAATGCTGTCCTTTGTTAGCCATGATCGGGCTCCTTTTCCTGTTGTGTCTTTGTGCCAGAGGGAATGTGTAACTGTTGCAATGCCTGTATTTGTTCCTTAAATTAGCCATTCCTATCCACCTTTTAATGAAGTTATCGATCCTTTAGCCATTTGAAACAGTTTCTGTTTTGGGGAAGTGAGTTCCAGATTTTCACTACCCTTTATGTGGGGAGAAAGTACTTCCTGATTTCACTCTCAAATGGTCTTGCTTTAATTTTAAGATTATACACTCTTCCTCTGCCTTCCTCCACCAGAGTGTGAAGCAATATGTGTTTTTAAATTGAATTTGTAGTTTTGAGGCAGATCCTAACTAAATCAGAAGCTGTATGTATAAAGAAGGGAGCAGCGAGGGGAACAGGATGGGCAAATAGAGAAAGGAAACCAACCCTCCCAGTTTCTAAGGAAGCAAAAACAAATGGAAGCCTGGAAATTGGAACTTGTGGCAGACTGAACCTGTTTAAAGGATATAAAAAGACACAGATCAGTCCAAGCTGAGCAGTAGCGATTGATGAGTCCACCGGTGGGATGCGGCTAAGCTGAAGCAATGTCCAAAACCAGAAGCTGAGAATCAGTTGCTGCAGCTGTTTGTTAAGTGGAAGATAGCGATGGTAGGCCTATCCCATCGAGGCTGAGTCGAGCAGCTTCTGCAGACGTGTACCTTTTATGGTGAAACTGCGCCCATGGAACTTGGGTTGGTTGCGCTCTGCTGGTGCCTAGTATCAGACTAGCTCCTAGAAGGAGAGGAGCTGAAATTCTTCATGAAGAAGATGGAACAGGAGAAACCTTATCCTCATTCCTCAAAGAGAACCTTCCATTATACATTTGGGAAAACCAGATGTTGAGTCACAAGCTAACAATGCATCAGATACTGTAACTTTTACCAAAGACCAAATAAGTCAAAGCAAAGAGAAACTACTGATCTTCCAAGTCTGACAAGAACATGGTCAGGGAGAGTCGTGAAGCCTCCAGGCCAATTGAATCTATGAAGTCAGAGACTTGGGGCGAGATGCAGTGGTATGTAAATATGACCCCCATGAAGTCTCATGGCACTGGGTCAAACACGGGGAAAAAAACCTCCCACTGATTACCACGTACCATCTCCCACCCCCCCAGCTGATGAATCAGTACTCCTCCATGTTGAACACCACTTGGAGGAAGCAGTGAGGGTGGCAAGGGCACAGAATGTACTCTGGGTGGGGGACTTCAATGTCCAAAACCAAGAGTGGCTCGGTAGCACCACCACTGACTGAGCTGGCCAAGTCCTAAAGGACATAGCTGCTAGACTGGGTCTGTGGCAGGTGTGAGGGAACCAACAAGAGGGAAAAACATAGTTGACCTCATCCTCACCAACCCGCCTGCTGCAAATGCATCTGTCAATGACTATATCAGTAACAAGAGAGAATCCAACTATCGACCCTTGATGTTCAATTGCATGACCATCACTGAGTCCCCTACTATCAACATCCTGGGGCTTATCATTGACCAGAAACTCAACTGGACCAGCCATATAAATACTGTGACTACAAGAGCAGGTCAGAGACTAGGAATCCTGCAGCGAGTAACTAACCTCCTGACTCCTGTGCACCATCTATAAGGCACAAGTTGGAATTGTGATGGAATACTCTCCCCTTGCCTGGATGAGTGCAGTTCCAACAGCACTCAAGAAGCTTGACATCATCCAGGACAAAGCAGCCCACTTGATTGGCACCCCATCCACAAACATTCACTCCCTCCACCACCGATGCACAGTAGCAGCAGTGTGTACCATCTACAAGATACACTGCAGGAATTCACCAAGGCTCTTTAGACAGCACCTTCCAAACCCACGACCGCTACCGTCTAGTAGGACAAGGGCAGCAAATGCATGGGAACACCACCACCTGGAAGTTCCCCTCCAAGTCACTCACCATCCTGACTTGGAAATATATCACCGTTCCTTCACTGTCACTGGAAATCGCTCCCTAACAGCACTGTGGTTATACCTACACCACATGGACTGCTGCGGTTCAAGAAGGCAGCTCACCACCACCTTCTCAAGTGCAATTAGGGATGGGCAATAAAAGATGGCCTAGCCAGTGAAGCCCACATCCCATCAATGAATCAAAAAGGTAAAATAGATATGGACGAAGACTTGGGGGGAGATGTAGTATTAGGGCATTCAGAACTGAAGGGATTAATGTTTGGGACAGGAGAAACAGTACCGCCCACATCATGATGTAAGAGAGAGACACATGACTAACTGTGGCGGCGAAAGCTCATGGCTTAGACTGGGTAACACCTGTAATGTTGTATATCTGTAAATAGTCATGTTCATCTAGTAAACCAGTTATTGTTCAGACATATCTATGTCTCTGCAACTGTTTCTTAACCAGCAACAAGCAACATAAAACATACTCAGTAAGATCCCTGCTGAATCTCCACCACTCTCCACTCTTCTCAAAATCGACAGCTGGGCTGTTAGAGCTTGAATCATAAGGGGCAGCTCACAACCCGCACTTCAGTGACACCTGAACATCCAATCCTGTCCTTACCGACATCCTTCAGTGGGTTTGGAACCATTCATTGCACTGCCTGCCCAAAGTTCACCAAATAACACAATTGGAGCCATTATTTAATAAGTCTCACATAGATCATTTTAATAGTATTGCATATTTTTGTACAACAGATTTTAGGACCAGTTAATTCTGTTCCAAAAAATAAATGTCGGATTTTGTTCTTTAAAACCCTTGGCTTTTATTTTAATCTCATCTTGTATCCTCCTATAATCTGGTGACCATTTTTTCTTTTTATTTTTGCTATCACAAGTAGCATGAGAACGGTGGAGATGTCCTTAGGGACAATAAATTCCTCATATATGTATTTAATAAGCAGTCTTTCTTAGCTTTCACCTGTTTATCATTCATGGCATATGCTACATTCTGCACTACAGGGTTTCAGTCATTTATCTCTCTGTTCATCATTTTGAAGAAGCTTTAAAACTGTCCCTACAGACTGGCACAAGATTCGGTGCTGCAGTTGGCAGGTCAAGGGATGGTTCAAAAGTAACGCAAGGGACCTATGCTCAGATGTTTGAAACATCAATCAATCAATAGGGCTTAAAGTCATGGCTTTTTCTTTTCATTCATGAAATTTGAGCATTGCTGGCAAGGCCAATATTTATTTCCCACCCCCAATTGCCCTTGAGAAGGAAGTGGTGAGCCACTGCCTTGATCACACCTGAGTGGCATCCTGGGCCAAGTGAGAGGGCAGTTAAGAGCCAGCTACATTTCTGTGGTTCTGGAGTTGCATTCAGGTCAGACTGGGTAAGATTTCCTTTCTTAAAGGACATTAGTGAACCAGCAACCAGGATTTTACAGCAACTCAGTAGTTTCGAGATCTCCATTACAGATACAGGTATAATACCCATAATCGGGCTGTCCCAACATCAGCATTGTCTGAAAACTGGACATCCTTCTCTCGGGAGATCTGGGCACCTTTCCTGGAACAAAGTAAGTGTGGGACTGTAGAGGCCATTCTTGGGCTGACCCCAGAGGATGGAATTGGTGAGAGTCATAGAGGTCTACAGCACAGAAAAAGGCCCTTCTTCCTCACATCCCCTCTAAACCTCCTGCCCCTTACCTTAAATCTATGCCCCTGGTTATTGATCCCTCCACCAAGGGGAAAAGTTCCTTCCTGTCTACCCTATCTATATCCCTCATAATTTTATACACCTCAATCATGTCCCCCTTCAATCTCCTCTGCTCCAAGGAAAAAAAAACCCAGTCTATCCAATCTCTCCTCATAACTAAAACTCTCCAGCCCAGGCAACATCCTGGTAAATCTCCTCTGCACTCTCTCTAGTGCAATCACATCCTTCCTATAATGCGGATTCCAGAACTGCACGCAATATTCTAGCTGTGGCCTAACCAGCATTTTATACAGTTCCAGCATAACCTCCCTGCTCTTATATTCTATGCCTCGGCTAATAAAGGCAAGTATCCCATTTGCCTTCTTAACCACTTTATTCGCCGGTGGACATGTACACCAAGGCCCCTCTGATCCTCGGTACTTCCTAGGGTCCTAACCATTCATCGTGTATTCCCGTACCTTGTTAGTCCTGCCCAAGTGCATCACCTCACACTTATCCAGATTAAATTCCATTTGTCACTGATCAGCCCATCTGACCAGCCCATCTATATCCTCCTGTAATCTAAGACTATCCTCCGCACTATTTACCACCCCACCAATTTTCGTGTCATCCGCAAACTTACTGATGATAGAGATATGAATAGACAGAACTATGTAGCTAAAACAGCTACAGAAACTTCCATCAGTGCTGAGACACACACCTCGGTGGGGTCTAGCTTTAGAGTAGCCCTGGGATCACAACCTGATGAGCACATCGCACTGTCTGATCCACAGCAGGCAGAGACAGGGACTTCCCAGGTCCCCGGCACTCAGAGGACTGCTGGAGGCCAGAACGTTGCTGAGTCCGAGTCAGACGATGAGCCTCTGGACTCGGTCATGTCACAGTTGCTGGAGCTGCAAAGGCAAGCTCGGGAACATCAGGAAGGGATGTCCGCTGCACTCCTCAGATTGCAAGATTATGATGGGGGAGTCCGTCCGCCTTCAGGCTGAGGTTATAGTACCGGTATGCTAATGCACTGAGGTCAACACTGATAGGATGGCAGCCGCCATGAAGACCTTGGTCCAAGATGTCGCTCCTGCACTGCTGCACGGGCTGAACCCCATCGCTGATGCCATTGTTGGCCTCCAACATTGTGTACTCGAGAGAGATCTGGAGCAGCTCAATCTCACTCCAGCTTCCCCTTGTCCTCAAGTAGTCAGCCAGGGGCCCTCAGGCACCCATAGGGAGGAGGATCAGCAGGTGTACCCCCAGGGCCATCCATTCCAGGTGACTCCAGGATTGTCTGGCTGTAGAAATCTGATGTGTAATTTACCTTTAAGACAAGTATAGCTGTGTAATGTCACCTGATCTTAATATCCAATAGCAGAGTAGCGCAGTCTACCTTTATGTGGAGAGTCTTGAGTTAGTCACTGATGAGTGAAGACAGAGTTTTATGTTATGAGCACACAAGTGTAGCTGTAGAGTTAACTTGTAAATAACACCATGTATTTATTCTAACAATGATCTGTGGATGTTTTCTGTCTCTGTACCAACTCAGTCGCCCTGCAACAAGTGTGCAAACTGGATCCTTTCGCCCCTGCAAACCAAGGGCACTGGACCCAAAACTGGGCCATGGGATCCCCTCTTCCTGTGGCCTCAGCAGCTCCAGCTCCACAGGCCGAGGAGGGGGCCACTGCCACACAGCAGGACCCCGAAAGCAGGCCAGGGCCCTCCAGGTCTCAACCCGCCAAAATCATCACAGACAGGGCGTCACAGTCAGCAGGCTGCCTCCACCTCTGCTGTGGATGTCTGGGGAGCATCAAGACATAGCGGCAGGGTTAGGAAGGTTAAGAAGATGTAGTTGCACAGCCTGGGCACGGGTGTTGATCACTTGTACATAATGTTCACTAATGTAAATAAACTCCCAAGAATGTCTCCCTGCCTATGGCTCCTTGTTCTGATGAGCAGTGTTCGTGTCGCTCAGATGTGAAACCTTTCTGCACAAGATAAAGGCAGGTGTCTCAGTCCAGGGCCTCTTCCCTGTGTCTGTGCAGCCTTCAAACCAAAGTGATGGTCCAGCCTCACACTCCCTGGACACATTACTGATGCCTGCACCTCGACGGTGCTGGTCATTGCTGCCAGAATGTAGTGGGCAGGCATCACAGAGTTCTCTCATTCTCTATGTGTGCTCTCAGCACCTTTAGGGTGGGGCTGGCCCCCATCTCACCAGCATCTGTGACCAGTGATGCAGTGCTCCAGCTCCTGAAGGCGGAAAAAGGATCAGATGCTTTTAACGTTTCACAGCTGGGTCTCTATGATATGACTCTGATCACAGAGCACAAGCGAGCTGCCCTCAGCCAGACAGGACTCAGACATTCACAGAGTCCAGTGTCCTCACTGCATGTCATCATCATCCTCCTAGAACCAAGTGACTGTTTGGGCCTCTGCTGCATCTCCATGACAGGAGCATTCTCACAGAGAGTAATGTGTGCAGCCATAAGCCAGACTGGAATCAAACATTCATAGATGCACCTTGAGGATCTCCTCACTGCATGTCGTCATCATCCTCCACGGATCTAGCAGCTATGAGGGCCTCCAGAGCACGCCTGCCTCGTCTGGCCAGTGTGAGGGCCTCATCACTGTTATTGTCACCTTCAAGGACCTCCTCATCCTCATTTCCCGTCAATGTCCTCCTCATCGAAGGAGACCTCCATCTCCTCTATATCCTCAGCCAGCTCCTCACCCCGTTGCAGCGCCAGGTTGTAAATGATGAGCAGCAGACGATGACGATGTGTGACACCCTCTGCGGACTGTATTGCAGGGCTCCACCAGACCGGTCCAGGCACTGGAACCTCATCTTCAGCATCCCGATGGTCTGCTCCACCAAGGTGTGAGCTGCTGCATGAGCCTCATTATAGCGTCGCTCTGCTGCAGTCTGAGGCCGCCGCACGGGTGTCATCAGCCACGGCCTCTGTGGGTAGCCCTTGTCCCCGAGGAGCCAACCCTGCAGCCTCTGTGGACCCTGGAATATGTCAGGGATCCGTGACCGACTGAGAATGTGGGAATCGTGGACACTCCCTGGAAACTGCGCAGACCTGCAGGATGCGTTTGTGGTGGTCACACACCAGCTGCACATTCAGTGAATGGAAGCCCTTGCGGTTGATGTAGTTGACTGTTGCGATGGAGATCTGAGCGCCACGTGAGTGCAGTTGATGGCATCCTGCACCTGTGGGAAATTAAATATCTGTGCAAATCTAATCGCTCTTGCATCCTGGCTCTCCTGGTCCCAGGTGAAACACATAAAGTTGTGTGTCCTTGCGAAGTTGGCATCTGTGACTTCACGGATGCTTTTGTGGGTGGAGGCTTGTGAGATCCCACAGAGATCACCTGTGGAGCCCTGACAGGAGCCACTGGCATAAAAATTGAGCGCCACTGTCGCTTTCACAGCCACTGGCAGTGGATGCCCTCCGTGACCACGTGGCACCAAGTCCTGCAGTAAATGGTAGATGAGACCCCCGACCAGCTCCCTAGACATGCGCAGTCTTCAGCGTCACTGGTTCTCGGTGGCTTAAGGGGAGGTATAGGGGACGGTGGTATAGGGGAGGCAATGGCATGGTGGTATTGTCGCTGGACTAGTAATCCAGAGTCCCAGGGTAATGCTCTGGGGACCCGGGTTTGAATCCCACCATGGCAGGTGGTGGAATCTGAATTCAATAAAAATCTGGAATCTGAAACCATTGTCAATTGTCGTAAAAACCCATCAGGTTCACTAATGTCCTATAGGGAAGGAAATCTGCCGTCCTTACCTGGTCTGGCCTGCATGTGACTCCAGACCCACAGCAACGTGGTTGACTCTTAAATGCCCTCTGAAATGGCCTAGCAAGACACTCCGTTGTATCAAACCGCTACAAAGTCTCAAAAAGGTCATCTGCAGGAATGAAAGATGGTGTCTATAGACCCTGAGTCTAGCGAGGCACTAACCAATGATGGCTCGTTGTGGCTCTTTAGCAGTGTGTGCGGGAGCCCCAGCCATCCTTTCTTCTTGACGGTGCTGCTCCTCCCTCTGTGCAGCTAGGTGCCTCCGTCACTCTCTTCTCCATCATCTTTGCCCTCTGTACGCCTAGTTCACTGGGCTCCATGCTCCTGATGTACTCCTCCTGCAGGATGAAAGAGAGAGACGTGTGGGTTAGCATGGGTGCACTAAGAACCTCTCTTGCTTAAGTCTGAAGGTCCCTTAATGCATCCCAGAGAGTGCAGGCCCCCACTTGGATGGCCAGAGTTTAGTTTGCTGCATGGCTGCCCGAAACCCCACCCACCTCCGCCCCACTCCACCCGACCGATTGGCAGCAGCTTTACCCGCTGGACTGCATGCTGTGCTCTCAACTCAGGCACAGACATCCTCCTAATCCACACTGCAAGGCTGCACTGTTAGCTTCAACCATGGGGGGAGACTGGTCCAAACCGGGATGTGGACATTACAAGGGGCTGTGAGCTCCTCCAGCAGTGACTGCTACATGGTCAGATTTAGCGAGGAGATTGTACAAAGTGTGCAGTCGTCCAACTGTCCTGCAGTCCAATAAAACACTCAATAGTTTGCAGTCTGTGCCTGAGGGGTGAAAAGCTCTGGAGCACTTGGCGACACTTTCAGGCCTCTGCGGGGCTGAGTGGGCAGAGAAGCTAGAGGCCCGACTCCAATCAGATCAATGTGGCTGCGTCTGAACTGTCTCAGCTGCAGAGGAATAGTCACTTTATACAAGACTTTTCTAACGTGTGGCCACTTCCTTCCCCCCTCCCCCCACCCTGATCCCCGCATGTGCTTGTGCAGCCCTTGCACCCCCCGCAAGTCACCTCAGTTGGAGGGTAGTCCTTGCCCCCACCCCACAAAACGCAAACCTCATGAGCACTGCACAACGTTACTGTGCACTCACCTCTGAGGCCCCTTCAAAGTGCAGCCTGCCAAGTGCACACCTTATATAGGCTGTTGTGAAACACGTCGGCGTGTAATCATGCTGACGTGGGCTGATGATCCAGCGGGGGGGGCTAATGATTCCAGTCAGTTGGCCCAAAATGATATGCAGATACATTACAGTGAGGTTCCTGATGTCTGATGGTGGGAAATGTGACCCGCCATCAATGGGCTGAGTGGACGATTGCAAACTGGTTTCACGATGCTGTGAAACCGAATTTTGGCCTTCTCGCCATATTGTCTGCCCACGACGCCGAACACGCCCAACGCCAACGGGCACAGAAAATTCTGCCCATTGGCTTGGATCTGATACTGACTGACTGGGAGTTGAGATCTCAGCGAGGCACTGAGTCAAACAATTCAAATAAGATAAAAGCAAAATACTGCGGATGCTGGGAATCTGAAACAAAAACAAAAAATTGCTGGAAAAACTCAGCAGGGCTGACGGCATCGGTGGAGAGAAAGACAGAGTTAACGTTTCGAGTCCGTAAGACCCTCCTTCAATTCTGAAGAAGAGTCATCTGGACTCGAAACGTTAACTCTGTCTTTCTCTCCATAGATACTGTCAGACCTGCTGAGTTTTTCCAGAAAATTCAAATGTTCAACTTACAGTTTTGGGTGCAGCACTTTGTACAGTTATAAAATTATTTCAGATAGTTTGGTCACTGCACTCGGGTACTGAATATGGCCCAGCCATTTTAACTTTGCTGCTTTGAAGCTGAACAAACAAGTCTCTCCGTGCCAGTTACATTTCTTTTTTTTTGCTTGTTTTTGAGCTACATGGGGCTGTGATTGAAGCATTTTGCTAATTCACTTGGGAGCATAATGATTTGTCATTGGGATAAGGGTTTCATCTGCCAACTAGCTGTGTTTGTTGGAGCTCGGAGTAACTTCCTGATTGGATTTCTGCTTCTGTTAGCTTCCTAGAAAATGAACCAAATAATATTTATCTGCAATTGTTTGTGTATCCCTTATTAAATTATGGCATGTAAAAAATGGCATTTTGCCCACTGCGCTCACCCTATTGCTGACCGATCTGCATTGTCGTGGAAGTTTCCCCAAAAATAGAAATAATGAGATGCCCAGTGGAATATTACTGCCAAAGCTATGGAAGTGTCACACTAAGAAACACAACAAGTCCCAGCATAGGAGCGTAGATCAAATAGATGTTTTGAAGCATTGTTTGATTTATCTGTGAGTCGGGAGATCTTTTTGCTGAACAAAGTAAGTGGGCTGAATCAAACCTATCAGAGTTGATTGTAAAGTGAGATTTGTGCAAGGAACATATGATGGCTGAATGGCTTTTATTTCTTCTATGTTTCTTATGTTCTTACCCATCAAGAAATCTTTGATGTCTTTCCCTGCCTCTCTGCTGCTGTTCAGTGAAAGTTCCAAGATCCTGCATTATTCAGCAATGCCCAAATATAGAAAACAGATTTTTTTCTCTCCTGAGAAGCCAGCTTAATGGTGTTTGCAGCCAATTTGCAAGGGATTTTGTGGGCAAATTTAGCCCTTATCCTTCACACCTAATTTAGAATATATGATTCCCCCTCTCCCCATCCCCATATACATTCTTTTCTTCCAAACCATTCATTTTTCTCTCTCCTTGTGTTACATCCCCCTTCTATTCCATTGATGGCAAATGAAACCATTTGCTATCGATCCTCTGAGCATAGTGAGAATTTAAAAAAAAAAGAGGGAGTAATTTTAAACCTCAATTAGAATTTGAATTGGCCAAGGAGAACAGGAGAAACTTTTTTTCCGTTCGCTGTAACATTTCTCAGTTCCTATTATTTTGCCAGAGATTGGAAGAAAGTGAGTTCTTCTGTGCAATCTTTCAATTTGTCTCTTAGTTTATCTCAAAACTGTTGACACATTATCCATCCGATCTCTAACAAAGCTATCTTTGGAAATGGTACTAAATATTTAAAACTGGGCCTGTTGTAGGGAGGGGGTTGTTATACTTTCACTATTAGAACACACATTGTTTATGTAGCTTTGTTGCCATAAAAAAGGTCACTGGCATAATCTAAGAGGATTTGAAATGAAGGGTTTGTGAATTCCGGCATGCATTGTAATGGGCATTTTGCATACTGAGCAGTAATGTTTTATTAATGGAGCACCACCTAACATTTATAAAATAGACAACTTGCTGTCTGTGCATAAAGTTTACGTGCAGCTGAACAAAAACGAGAAAGCCCTTGAATAATAATGTCTGTGAGCTTGGCAACTATGGCTTTTGCCACATGGAGCAGAATTTTATGGGCGGGCATGCGCCGGACCCGATCGGGAGTAAAGCAGTGCGCGATGGCGGCAGGCGAGTGTCCCAACGTCATCGCACACTCGCGCGATGTTTCGGTCGGCAGCTGCACCTGAGAGTCGGCAACGCGCCCACTGACAATGAAGAGGCCAATTACGTCGATTAATCAATTTAATTGAATCCTATTTTTCCACTGTCTGTGCAACCTTATGGCTGGCGGGCGGGCGAATAGGCCTTTGCATTTTTGAGGAAACCTCGTCCACGGGCAGTTTGAGGTTTCCAACAGTAATAAAAAAAAATGTTTTTGAAACATAGCATAATTTTTAATATGTCCCTGTTCATGTGACTGAGTCACATGTGGGGACATGTTTCCCTTATTTTTAAAATCTTTACCTTTCATTTCAAAATTCTTCAGCTCCCTGAGGCAGCTCTGTGCCCTCCAAGGGCTATCAGCACGTGCTCCCTGGCGTAGGCGCAGACTTCAGCGCTCTCAGTGTGCGTTTCGTGGTAACGGCCCCAGCCAGTGTGAAATCGCGGTCGGAGCCCAACCATAAGTGGTGGTCTGTTCCGCGGCTGTTCCCGGGTCCACCCACCACAGACATCGACAAAATCCTGCAATCGCTGATTACAAAGGTGAAATTACAGCAGATCCTGGCAGGGTTACACGCTGCTATCACTTTGCAGCCAGCAGGTGGCAATAACCCCACCAAGTTTCACACATCAATTTAGTACAATATGGGCCTCAGAATGAATATTAACTAATCCATTATTATTACTCTGTTTGTTTAACGCTCTGTTTTTTACACTTAAAATGAATTTCCCGACTCAGCAACTGCATGGGAATGGAGTCAGATTCTGGACGATGGCCACTGCACTCTGGAATGTGCAGGGGGGGACCTGTTGTGTTACTTGGATGGAAAACTGCAGCCCCAGAATGACCACTCCAAAGTTTAATCTTGTTCTGATGAATGTATCACAAATGAGTGCTGCACTTAAATAGGAAATGAGCCTCTTGAATCATTGACCTTCGGGTGTGCTGATTTAAAAATTTGGGCTTTGGCAGATGCAGTATAACGTGGATAAGTGAGAAGCTATCCACTTTGGTAGGAAAAACAGAGTGGCAGAGTATCATTTAAATGGTGATAGATTGGGAAATGTTGATGTATAAAGGGACCTGGGTGTCCTTGTACACCAGTCACTGAAAGCAAGCATGCAGGTGCAGCAAGCAGTTAGGAAGGCAAATGGTATGTTGGCCTTCAGTGTGAGAGGGCTTGAGTACAGGAGCAGGGATGTCTCACTGCAGCTGCACTGGGCCTTGGTGAGATCACATCTGGAGTATTGTGTGCAGTATTGGTCTCCTTACCTAAGAAGGATATACTTGCCATAGAGGGAGTTCAGCGAAGGTTCACCAGACTGATTCCTGGGATGGCAGGATTGTTGTATGAGGAGAGATTGGGCTGACTAGGCCCTGTATTCACTGGGGTTTAGAAGAATGAGAGGAGATCTCATTGAAATTATAAAATCCTGACAGGGCTGGACAGACTGGATGCAGGGATGATGTTTCCTCTGGCTGAGTGGGGTGAGGGACATCTAGAACAAGGGGTCACAGTTTCAGGATACGGAGTAGGCCATTTAGGACTGAGATGAGGAGAAACTTCTTCACTCAGAGGGTGGTGAACCTGTGGAATTCTCTACCACAGAGGCTGTGGAGGCCAAGTCCCTGAATATATTTAAGAAGGAAATAGATTTCTAGACTCTAAAGGCATCAAGGGGTATCGGGAGAGAGTGGTAGTATGGTGTTGACTGGAGGATTAGCCATGGTCATACTGATGGCGGAGCAGGCTCGAAGGGCCGAATGGCCTACTCCTGCTCCTAGTTTCTATGTTCCCATTGCTCAAACGAAAAATGTTTTACAGAGGTGGAGCGTATCCAGCAAATCCTCGGATGAAGGATTGCTATAAATCCATTTCTGATTGAGTCAGAAACAGTTGATTGCAATATTAGTTCGATAACTAAAAGTGAATAGCATTTGACTGCTTTCTAATATATTATGCATGAATTATTTCCTTGAATAATAAATTTGCACAATTATCTGTTTACATGAACTCATCACGCCTCTGTTCTATTCTGATTCCTTTTAATTCCCTTTCCCTAAATTCCATGTTCTGAGATCCCTCAGTAGCTCCCTTCAATCCTCACAACTTGTATTCTTTATCTCTCTTTTTAACATTTACCGCTCTGTTATATCATCATTTCTGATTTAAATCTTCTTCTCTGCACTCTGATCTGTCCACAATGTTCATCTTTTTTTCCCTCCTGCTATTTCTAGTTTCATGCATACCATATAACTGCCATTGTAAACTCATAGACGTTTACAGGACAGAAGGAGGCCATTTGGCCCATCGTGTTCGCGCTGGTCAACAAAGATCTGATGACACTAATCCCATTTTCCAGCGCTTGGCCCATAGCCCTGGAGACTGTGTCAACGCAAGTGAATATCTAAATACTTCTTAAATGTTACGAGAGTTTCTGACTCAGCCACCCTTTCAGGCACCACCCTCTGGGTGAAAAAATTTCTCCTCAACTCTGCTCTTAGCCTCCTACTTCTCACCTTAAATCTATGCCCCCTGGTTATTGACCCCTCTACTAATGTAAGAAGTGCCTTCCTATCCATGCCTCTCAATCTTATACACCTCTGAAACCCTTTGAAATTTCTCATCAATATCAACTTGCCACACCCTTATTTAGTTTCCAGGCAATGGACTTCCTGCTTGGTTGTGCTGTTTTCCTCAGTGCAGCTCTCCTGAAATCAGGCAAATTAGTGTAGGTAATCGCGGAATATTTCAAGTGCAAATTATTTCCAGCACAGATCAGGTTTCCGTGATGTTCTGCATCAACAGCGCTGTGCTGAAAACTAGCCCAGTCCTCAAAACTGGCCGCACCTCGGATTGAATTAATCACCATTGTGAGTTTCCACTAATCACAACCGTTTACAAGTCTTCGAGGAGGCTGGAAAATGAAGCTGTTCTGTTTGGGCAGGAACGGGCTAATAGGCCCATTTTAAAAGCTTTCGTGTATGCATTTAAAACAAAATTACTAAGGAACTGATTACTGTACACCGACATAACTAGCAAATAGATATGTACAGTTTTCAAAAGTTATTTTCAGTTATTAAAAACCTGGTTATGTACACGTGACTAGACATTCTTATTCAAAAAAAGCTTATGTTTAGTGATATAACCCACCTTTAGCTGGACTAATCAAACTGGACCAAGTTAGCATTCTCAGCAAAAGTCCCATGAACAAACACTTTCCCATCAGCAGGTAAGAAAGGACTCATTTTAATTCATTAATGGATGCCACTGTTTTAACCAGCAGTTATTCCCCATCCCTAATTGCCCTTGAGAAGGTGGTGGTGAGCTGCCTTGTTGAACCGCTGCAGTCCGTGTGGTGTAGGTGCACCCACAGTGCTGTTGGGGAGGGAGTTCCAGGATTTTGACCCAGCAACAGTGAAGGAATGGCGATATATTTCCAAGTCAGGATGGTGAGTGGTTTGGTGGGAACTTCCAGGTGGTGGTGTTTCCATGCATCAGCTGCCCTTGTCCCTCTAGGTGGTCATGGCTGTGGGTTTGGGAGCTGCTGCCTAAGGAGCCTTGGTGAGTTCCTGCAGTGCTTCTTGTAGATGGGACACACTGCTGCTACTGTGTGTCAGTGGGGGAGGGAGTTAATGTTTGTGGATGGGGTGCCAATCAAGCAGCTGCTTTGTTCTGGATGGTGCCAAGCTTCTTGAGCATTGTTGGAGCTACATTCACCCCGGCAAGTGGGGAGTATTCCATCACAGTTCTGACTTGTGCCCTGTAGATGGTGGACAGGATTTGGGGAGCCAGGAGGTGAGTTACTCGTCACAGGATTGCTTGCCTCTGACCTACTGAGAGATTTTTAAAAGTAAAATCAAAGAAATTTTATTCTGAAATGCGACCTGATTGCATTGCTTCATGGCAGAGTTTTAGTGATATACAAATAAGTTTGAGTGGAAACTTGTGGGTGAAAAAACACTTCTCAACGCTAGTGCAGTTTGCATCTAGATCATCAATTTTGCACAAAGCAGAAACTCTACCCCCTGCTGTTTTTAATCTGCATTGAATAGTTGCAAATACAGACTCAGTGGCATATTGGGAATGGATTGGGAGGGTCAGTCATCAGCTGGGAAACCCAGAAATCAATTTAGCATTTCAGTTGATGGCTTTGTAACTCAACCAGCTCATTGGCATTTCACTTTGTGGTTAAGTGAGGTACCCAGTCCCGTTAAGGGAATGCAACTGTACTGATCATGTGACAGCACTGACGAATCACTGTACAGTGCAGGCAACTGGGAACTGTAAGTCTAGTTGTGGAGGTTTCTGAGTGAGCACATATGATCTGATGCTCTGCCCAATGTCTCAATAAACCATCACTGTCTGTTCTTACATCAGTCTCTCCCCATTATTGATTACAAGCAGCAATTGATGAGAGCATAGGAAGGAGTGCAGTTAGAGTTCAGTTGGCCAATGAACTCATTTACCCAAGACATAAAAGTGGCGTCGAGGATAAAGAGCAAAAGGAATTTTTTTTCCTTTTCCTTTCTCTGCCCACACATCATGTAGCTCATCGCTGTATTGCTTTGCACTTGTTGCCCTTTATCTGTTTCAGCTTGGAGGGGAGGGGCAGCAGGAGTGAACATGGCTACACCTGGGTGATGGTGAAACCATCCACTGAGGGACATGGTGGGCAAGTGTCCCTGTAAAGGAGATCTCAGAAACACCAGCTGAGGTTACTGGGCTATGATGTTCCACTCATTAAAGAAAGCCTCCTGAGATAGTTGACCTGTAAATAGTTATTGTGTAAATAGTTAATGTGTTCTAAGCTTGTTAGCTGTACTTTTAAGTAAAGGGGGAGGGATGTGGTAAAGTGAGGTGCTCTGTCTCTTTAAGAAAATGCAAGTATACTGATTTTTTAAAAGTACCTGGATCTGCACCTAAAGTGCTGTAAGCTGCAGGGCTATGGGCCGGGTGCAGGAAGGTGGGATTAGAAAGGGCACCTGGGTGTCCTCGGGCTGGCATGGAGAAGATGGGCCGAATGGCCTCCTTCTGTGCTGTAACTTTTCTATGGTTCTATGTGACAGCACCAACGAATCACTGTACAGTGTGGGCAGCTGGGAACTGCAAGTCTAGTTCTGGAGGTTTCTGAGTGAGCATGTATGACCTGGTGCTTTGACATCTGTCTCAATAAACCATCACTGTTTATTCTTACATCAGGCTCTCCCCATTATTGATTGCAAGCAGCAATTAATGAGAACATAAGAAGGCATGCAGTTAGAGTTCGGGTGGCCAATGAACTCATTTACCCAAGACATAAAACACTTCCAGATTTAAGGTCCAGTGAATGTCACTGGGTGTGATGAGCACCCTTATGTGACATTATTTCAGTGTAAGCATTTAAAGGACAGATCTGCTGGGGTCAGTCAGGAGCCAGAGAAAGATATTCTTGCCCAACAGTGTGAGGAAGAAATCCTGCTGCTAACACCAAGATGGCATGGCTGGAGATGGCCCAGGAGGTCAGCAGCATACTGGATTCAGTGCAGGAAGTACTTTATTGACCGAACTAGATCAGGAGTCAAGTTGCACATTCGCCTACACCCTGTTGTGTGCATCACCCCACTAAATCACTCTGCCTTTTAAATCCATCTCTTCACAGCCATTTACCCTGCATGTGCACCCATTCTTTTTCTATACCTTTCCTCACTGCCCCTCCTTTTATCCCAGTCAAAAAGAAGGACTCGATGAGAAGGATGAACCACTCTTGGTTAACAAAGGCAGTTAAGGAGAGTATCCAATCAAAAACTAAGGCATAAAAAGCAGTGAAAACTAATGATAGGCCAGAGGATTGGGAATTTTTTAGGAACCAGCAGCGGATGACTGAAAAGCTAATAAAGAGGGAAAAAATTGATTATAAAAGTAAATTGGCAAGAAATATAAAAACAAACAGTAAGAGCTTCTACGGGTATATAAAAAGAAAGAGAGTAGCTAAAGCGAGTGTGGGACCCTTGGAGGATGCGACTGGAGAATTGATAATGGGGAACAGGTGGAGAAGACTATAAACATCCCGAAGATATCAGATAAGCAAGGAGCTATTGGGAGGAAAGATCTTGTAACAGTCTCTATCACAAGGGACAAAGTATTTGACAAACTAATGGGACTAAAGGCTGACAAGTCACCAGGACCTGATGGCCTGTATCCAAGGGTTTTAAAGGAAGAGGCTACAGAGATAGTGGAGGCATTGCTCGAAATATTCCAGAATTGACGGGATTCCAGGAGGGTCCCAGAGGGTTGGAAAACCGCTAATGTGATGCCCCTGTTCAAGAAGGGAGGGGTACAAAAAGCAGGAAACTACAGACCAGTCAGCCTAACATCTGTCATTGGGAAAATGCTAGAGTCAATTATTAAGGAAGAAATAGCAGGACATTTAGAAAAGCTTAACGCAATCAAACAGCGTCAACATGGTTTTGTGAAAGGGAAATCATGTTTGACAAATTTGCTATAGTTCTTTGAGGATATAACAAGCAGAGTTGATCAAGGGGAACTGGTAGATGTAATGTATTTGGATTTCCAGAAGGAATTTGATAAGATGTCACATAAAAGATTATTGCACAAGATAGGAACTCATGGTATTAGGGATAATGTATTAGCATGGATTGAGGATTGGTTAATGTACTGAAGATAGAGAGTCGGAATTAATGGGTCTTTTTCAGGTTGGAAAGACGTAACTAGTGGAGTGCCACAAGGATCAGTCCAAGGCCTCAATTATTTACTATCTATATTAAAGACTTGGAGGAGGGGGCAGAGTGTAATGTATCCAAATTTACTGATGATACAAAAATAGGTGGGAGGACATGTTGTGATGAGGACATAAGGAATCTGAAGGGGATATAGACAGGTTGAGTGTGTGGGCAAAAACTTGGCAGACGGAATTTAATGTAGGAAAGTGTGAGGTCATGCATTTTGGTAGGAAGAATCAAAAGGCAGACTATTATTTCAATGGAGAGAGACTCCAAAAAGTGCAGCACAGAGGGATCTGGGTGTTCTTGTGCATGAAACACAAAAAGTTAGCATGCAGGGGCAGCAAGTAATTAAGAAGGCAAATGGAATTTTGGCCTGTATTGCTAGGGGGTTGGAGTTCCAAAATAGGGAAATCTGGTTCAACTGTACAGGGTGTTGGTGAGGCCGCACCTGGAGTACTGTCTACAGTTTTGGTCCTAGTATTTAAGAAAGGATATACTGGCATTGGAGGCAGTTCAAAAGAGATTCACTAGGCTGATTCCTGGGATGAAGGGGTTGACTTATCAAGAATTGCTAAACAGGTTAGGCCTTTATTCATTAGAGTTTAGAAGAATGAGGGGTGATCTTATTGAAACGTACAAGATTCTGAGGGGCTTGACAGGGTAGATGTTGAGAAGATGTTTCCACTAGTGGGGGAATCTCGAACTAGAGACAAAGTTACAGAATAAGGGGGCACTCATTTAAAACTGAGATGTGAAGGAATTTTTTCTCTCAGAGGGTAAGAATGTCTGGAATTCGCTACCCCAAAGAGCTGTGGAGGCTAAATCACTGAAAGTATATGAAAGAGGAGGCAGATAGATTTTTGAAATATCAGGGAATTGAGGGCCAAGAGGAGCTGGCACGAAAGAGGAGTGGAAGCCTGGAGCAGATCTTATTGAATGGTAGGCCAAGCTTGAGGGGCAGAATGGTCTGCTCCTGCTTCTATTTCTTATGTTCGTATGTTCCCAAATCCCCAGCTATCCATCCACCATTGGCATTCTCACCTTATGGAATTTCTAACCTTCCTGATAGTCATCCTGACCAAATGCACTGCATCTGTCGGGTGAACACATGTCATTACCACCCATTCAAAGGTGCTTACCCTTGTTGCAGAAGCAGAAAGCACAGACATGAGGGAGAGAACTCGTGCTGGGATTCCTCAGGTCTTGTAGCTCACAAGTGAAGAGTAGAAGCTCTGAGTTCAATGACATTTTGGCTCTCAGAGATGGGGATCTCCCAACTACCTGATGACAGGATTAACATGGCGTATGGCACTCAATTCATGGGGGAGGATTTTCCCCTTGCCGGGTGGGCCCGGGAGTGGCTGCACAATGACCCACCACCCGCAATCGGGCCCCGGCCGCGGTTTCACGCCAGCTGGCCAGTTAACAGCCGGCCAGTGTGAAACGTGGGCTGATAACCTCAGCGCTGCTGGGGTGGGAGCGGGAGGAGGGTGAGCGGGGAAGTCAGTGCATGTGCGGGAGGGTGCGCACAGTGAAAGCTCTCTGAAGGCACAGAGCTGCCTCAGGGAGCTGAAGATTTTTAACTTGAGAAATAAAGATTTTAAAAATAAGGAAAACATGTCGCCACACGTGACTCTGTCACATGAACAGGGACATGTTAAAAATGAGTTTAAAATTAAAACATTTTTTTTTTTAGTCACTGTTCGAAACCTCATCCCGCCCGTGGATGAGGTTTCGCAAAAGATACAAAGGCCGCCTGGCCTATTTACCCGCCCGCCAACTGTAAGGTTGGACGGGCAGTGAAAAATTCAACTTAATTAATTGAAGAAGGGGCTTAATAGCCCGTTAATTGTCGGCCGGTGCGCTGCTGACCCTTGTGTGCACCCGCTAACCAAAATATCACACAAGTGTGCGATGACGTCGGGATGCTCGCCCGATGTTATTGTGCACAATGTCACGCTCGTGCGCATCGGGCGTGTCCCTGCACGCCAAGCTGAAAATCCTGCCTGCGTTGTCTTGAGCTGAACGGGAAGTGAAATATAATTACCTTGATGACACTCATTCCTACCTTTTATTTTTGCCAGGGTCTTCATGCAGGCAGTGGCAGTGGGTGGGCGTGGTGGATGATATTTCCTCTGAGGATCTCATCCCTTCTGAGATCGCACAACTGCAGGACTTGTACCTGCTCGGCACCAAAACAGATACTCATCAGTGGCAGTTTGTAAACAGACAGCTGGGGTTTCACCTGGTGACTGATATTTCACAAGGGAGCAAGAGTGGAGACAGGGACAGTGGTGGAAAGTCCATGTCGGATGGTGTAGCCCCTTTCTGAGCTTTGTTCAGCTGGATACAGGCACCACAATCGCACAGATCACGATTAGATCAGATCACGAGAGAAGAAATGAGCCTACCTCAAGGTCAGGGCAGTTGCGATTATCTGTTCTTCCTTGGAAAGAGAGGCCAGCCCTGTGGAATATCAAAATGAGACCATGCGCACCCTGACCATGACTCTACAGATTCTGGTTGCCAGCATATCTACCACCTTAACTAAAATGACAGCGAGGACGCTGGGCCTTACAGTGTCGCGCTGATTTGCAGAAAAGTTTCCCCCTGTCAGTATAAGCAGCAAAGTGTGGCTGGCCTGAGAGGGATGTGCTAAAAGGCATGTGGAAGTGGAGACGCCACTCAAAGCACTTTAACTTGTCAGTCATTGACTCTGACCCCTCCCCTGCCACCGCCCCGCCCACCCCCCCCCTGCCCCCGCGCATCACCAATCCTACCCCAAGTCACTACCCTTTAAGTCTGCTTGTAGGTCTGAAGATGCCAGGGAGTTTGAACTGCTCCTGGGGAGAGATGGTGGCAGTAATGGGAATGTCACTGGACTAGTGATCCAGAGGCCCAGGCTAATCCTGGGGACACGAATTCAAATGTCACCACAGCAGCTGGTGAAATTGAGATTCAGTGAATAAAATCTGGAAATGAAAGCAAGGGTTGGATCACCTGCTTCTGCTGGAAGTTAATGAGCTTTCAGCTGAGCTGCTGCATCCCCTGCAGCCTGTCCAGGCACAGCAGGACCCCCGAAAATCCTGGCCCTAGTCTCCGTAATGGTGACCATGATTGTCATAAAAACCCACCTGGTTTGCTAACGCCCTTTAGGGAAGGAGATCTGCTGTCCTTACCCAGTCTGGTCTACATGTGACTCCAGATCTACAGCAATGTGGATGACTCTCAATTGCTCTCTCAAAAGGCCCAGCAAACCACTCACTTCAAGCTCAATTAGGGATGGGTACCAAATGCTGACCTTGCCAGTGACACCCACACCCGACGAAATAACTTTTTTAAAAAAAGGACCAAAGCATCATGGCAGTTTCCTGAGGAATCTTGCACAGGAAAATCTCTTTGCGATTGCCCACTAGCTGCACATTGGAGTGGTGGTTCTTATTCCTGGTGGGTCTGGGGTCGACTAGATTGTCACATGTGGGAAACTAGCTGGAGCTGCAAACCTGAGCTTCCGTTTATTCTGGCCGGTGACATTGAGGCAAAGTTCACGTAATTGCCGGCCCTGACAAACAAGACGTCATTCACCTGTCTTGTGCATTTGTGGACCACTGCCTGGGAGATCCTGGATATGAGGAAGAATCTGGAGCCAGAATGTTGAGGCCAGCAGGGAGTAGGTCTTCATCTGGGAGGCTACAGATGTCTGTAACCACCTGAACACAACTTGAGCTTCCTGAGACACTGCTGTTCGGACAGGCCAAAACTTGACCTCTGCCTATACATCCTGTGTCATGTGTAGTGCCTCCTTTGAGCTGCTCTCTCAGCTACCCAGCTACACGTCTCTGAACAGCAAGTTGGTGCTGGTCATATTGGTTCTCATTTGAGGTCCAATCTAAGTCAGCCAAAATACATTCACCCAGATGTGATTGAGAACATCTCCAAAGTGTAGAATGCAAATTCTCAGCAAAGGTCCTGTGAACAAGTGCTTCCCCCTTAGCAGGTAAGAAAGTTTTTTTTTATTCATCCAAGCGATGTGGGCTTCGCTGGCTGGGCCAGCATTTATTGCCCATCCCAAGTTGCCCTTGAGAAGGTGGTGGTGAGCTGCCTCCTTGAACCGCTGCAGGGCATGTGGTGTAGGTACACCCACAGTGCAGTTAGGGAGGGAGTTCCAGGATTTGAGCCAGCGACAGTGAAGGAATGGTGATATATTTCCAAGTCAGGATGGTGAGTGGCTTGGAGTGGAACTTCCAGGTGGTGGTGTTCCCATGTGTCTGCTTCCCTTGTCCTTCTAGATGGTTGTGGTTGTGGGTTTGGAAGGTGCTGTCTAAGGAGCCTTGGTGAGTTTCTGCAGTGCATCTTGTAGATGGTACACACTGCTGCCACTGTGCGTCGGTGGCGGAGGGAGTGAATGTTTGTGGATATGATGCCAATCAAGCGGGCTGCTTTTTCCTGGATGGTGTCAAGCTTCTTGAGTGTTGTTGGAGGTGCACTCATCCAGGCAAGTGGGGAGTATTCCATCACACTCCTGACTTGTGCCTTGTAGATGGTGGACAGGCTTTGGGGAGTCAGGAGGTGAGTTACTCACTGCAGGATTCCTAGCCTCTAACCTGCTCTTGTAGCCACAGTATTTATATGGCTAGTCCAGTTCAGTTTCTGGTCAATGGTAACCCCCAGGATCTTGATAGTGAGGGATTTAGCCATAGTAATGCCATTGAATGTCAAGGGGTGATGGTTAGATTCTCTCTTGTTGGAGATGGTCATTGCCTGGCACTTATGTGACGCAAATGGTATTTGCCACTTGTCAGCCCAAGCCTGGATATTGTCCAGGTCTTGCTGCATTTGGACATGGACTGCTTCAGTATCTGAGGAGTCGTGAATGATACTGAATATTGTGCAATCATCAGTGAACATCCCCACTTCTGACCTTATGATGGTAGGAAGGTCATTGATGAAGCAGCTGAAGATGATTGGGCCTAGGACACTACCCTGAGGAACTCCTGCAGTGATGTCCTGGAACCGAGATGACTGACCTCCAACAACCACAACCATCTTCCTTTCTGCTAGGTATGACTCCAACCAGTGGAGAGTTTTCCCTCTGATTCCCATTGACTAGCATTTTGCTAGGGCTCCTTGATGCCACACTCGGTCAAATGCTGCCTTGATGTCAAGGGCAGTCACTCTCACCTCAACTTGGGAATTCAGATCTTTTGTTCATGTTTGAGCCAAGGCTGTAATGAGGTCAGGAGCTGAGTGGCCCTGGCGGAACCCAAACTGGGCGTCAGCGAGCAGGTTATTGCTAAGCAAGTGCTGCTTGATAGCACTGTCGATGACCCCTTCCATCACTAGAGAGTAGACTAATAGGACGGTAATTGTCCGGGTTGGATTTGTCCTGCTTTTCGTGCACAGGACATACCAGGGCAACTTTTCCACATTGCCGGGTGGATGCCAGTGTTGTAGCTGTACCTGAACTGCTTAGCTAGGGGCACAGCAAGTTCTGGAGCACAAGTCTTCAGTACTATTGCTGGAATTGCAGTATTCCTTCGTGTATGATCCAGCCCCAGCAATTGCTGCTATATTCTTACATTGCTTTCACTGGTTGCAGGAAGCCCCATTTAAATTTGAAACTCCGTTAATATCTTGCTCTAATTGAGCGATTGTCTAATAAAAGGTGTCAATCACCCTCACCAGAGCGGGTAAAATGCAAGCAGCCTAACACAGTCGAAATAAACAGGAAACTTGGTGGGTTGGAGCCAACGACCCCACACTCTCGCATTTGTGCTGGTTTCAACCCTCCACAACACCCAACCCCAAGTGCTCCTTGAGGTTAAAATTCCTCTCATTCTTTTCTACTGAGGCAGGGATTGTATCGTTCAAGCCATTGAGTTTTAATCTAACCTAATGCTAATTATGCATTTTTTGATCATTAATCAGCTTCAAGTTGGAGCATTGGGCTTAGTATTCATGAAAATTAAATATTTTCCCAATTAAATGATTCATATTCTTAGTTATTATATGTAATGATAGTATGACTGACTTGTACAATTTTTTTCACCACAATATCATTTATCATTCGAAACATTTAGATTTAACTAACAGATCACACATGGCATTGTTCACAATTAGTCCAGGACATGGAACGCAGCTCTAATGCTGAAGCTTATTTTTCTCCAGTGCTTTAGTGTAACTAATTTGCTGAAGCAATATATCATAGCTGATTTGTGATATCAAAATATGATGCATCTTGCTGATGCTGAAAGGTAGAGGCCTCATATATGCAATGTATGTCCATGTTATTTGCTGTTCACTTTACAAGACTTTATAATATGCAAATAAGGAAGAAACACTGGGCAGAATATTATGGGGGATCCATCCACCCGCGCAGCCCCCCCAATCCGATTGGCCATAAGCTCCATCAGTCCCGGCAGCGCCAAGAACGCGTTAGTGGCCACGTCCGGGACTGCACCCAGGAAGTAGGAGAAGGCCCAATGGATCCTGGAGCCAGTTAAGTCCGGGGTCTTGGGCAGGGAGGATTTAGGCAGGTTAAGAGGGGGCGGGGGTGCTGGTTTAAGGCAGCAGGCGGGTAGGAAGAAAGGAGAGGTTTTATCATGGGGAAGGGAGGCGCCCTATGACCCACAAAGGGCAGCCCCCTGAAGATAGTCCCCCCTCATTCCTTCCCGTCTTTGAAGAATATTTTTTAAAATTGGGTTGCCCACTCCTGTTCGACCTCTCACCCCAATCATTTTATGGCATGGGCAGCATTTATTGGGGTCAATTGGTTTGGTAACAGACCCAATTGACCCTAGATTAGTTATTTAATATGGCGGGCGGGTTGCTGATTTCGGCGCCCCCCATATTATGGGAGTGAGCTCCGGGGTGGACAGGAAGGTGGTGGTGTTGCCTCCCTGCCAAAAATGCACTTGGCGGGGGCATGTAAGGTGGAGCCCACTGTCTTTATATAGCACCTTTCATGTTTCAAGTCACCTCAAATCACTTAACAACTAATTAATCCCATTTGAATTGTAGTCACTGCTGTTATGTAGCCAATGGTTTAGGGAGAGGCGGCTCATCACCACCTCCTCAATGGCAATTAGCGATCGTCAATAAATGCTGGTCTGGCCAGCGACGCTGTCATCCCATGAAAGAATATTTAAAAAATCTTGTCTAGCTTCTAACTAATCATTTCTAAACTGCCCAACCTACTCACTTAACTGACCCAATAGCTACAATCTACCCCGAACATACCTTCACCAATTACTTAATAGTCCTGTTAAATGTTATCAACCAAAAATCTCGCTATCCACATTTCATACCAATTCTTATTGTCTCCATTTCACACATATTTATTGCTTCATTTATCACTGCCTGCTTGAGAATTTAATGTTAATCCTTTCTCCTTCAGCACTCACTTCTCTACCCTTAGAGTCCACTTCCTCTACAAAACTTCAATACTATCCTCGCCCTGACTGACTCATTATCCACGTAGCGTTTCACTTCCCAAAATGCTCAATTGTCCCAATACCCTTCCAAACCCAGCAGTCCCTCCCGAACTGTAGTCATACACTTTGGGCAACGTTTCAGAAGATCCATTTCCTGCTACTTCTCATGAGCAATGCCACAGGAGATGAATTACTTCGATATAAAGCCTGCAATTTCTGTTCATTCTATTTCAGTGTCATAATCAAATTTATTTGCCAAACTTAAGGAACCATTTAAAGAAAAAAATCTGTATCGGAAAATAAAACGCCCAAAGCAAGGATCCTAAGGTCTCCTTCTTGATTTGTATACAGATTTCTGGTTGATTTGTATACAGATTCCTGGTTGATTTGTATACAGATTCCTGGTTGATTTGTATACAGATTCCTGGTTGATTTGTATACAGATTCCTGGTTGATTGTATACAGATTCCTGGTTGATTTGTATACAGATTCCTGGTTGATTTGTATACAGATTCCTGGTTGATTGTATACAGATTCCTGGTTGATTTGTATACAGATTCCGGGTTGATTTGTATACAGATTCCTGGTTGATTTGTATACAGATTCCTGGTTGATTGTATACAGATTCCTGGCTGATTTGTATACAGATTCCTGGTTGATTTGTATACAGATTCCTGGTTGATTTGTATACAGATTCCTGGTTGATTTGTATACAGATTCCTGGTTGATTTGTATACAGATTCCTGGTTGCTTTCAAGGCAGCAAAGATTTCAATTGAGTTTTGAATGAATCCAATGCTTAGTGCAAAACAATTAACTGTAGTAGTATTAGAAAAGGCGTATTAATCTACATTTTAAATACAATATTCTGACCTTAAAAACACATTCTGTGATTTACTGTGAATAGAAACAAAGGTAACCTATTGCTCATTTTATAAAACAGCTACATCAGTGATGTCACATTTCGGGTATCACACTTACAGAACCACATGATGTTCAACAGCAAAAAGTAAGATGGTGACAAGCCAGGACTATGGAGAATCATAGAATGGTTACAGCACAGGATGAGGCCATTCAGGCCATCATGTTTGCGTCAGCCTTCAGAAAGAGCAACTCCAGCTAGTTCCACTTGCCTGCCTTTTCTCTACAGCCCTGGAATTATTTCCTTAAGGTGCTTATCCAATCCCCTTTTGAAAGTCATGATTGAATCTGCCTCCACCATACTCCAATCTATTCACATAATTGAAGTCGCTCATTCCTGGGACTATTCCTGTAAACCTTTTCTGCACTCTGTCTTATGTCTTCACATTCTACCTAAAGTGCACTGTCCAGAATTGAACATAATACTTCAGTTGAGGCCGAACCAGTGCTTAATAAAGGTTCATCATAACTTTGCTTTTGCACGTTATACCTAAAGCCTGGGTCCTTGTATGTCTTTTTAATCACTTTCTCAATCTGCCTTGCCACCTTTAATGATGGGTGTGCATATACCACCAGGTCTCTCTGTTCCTGCACCTCCGTTTGAATTGAATCCTTTATTTTATATTACATTTTGATAGAAAGAATGAGGCAAAGTATCACTTTGTACTTCTCTGCATTAAATTTCTGACACAAGTCAAGCCTTTCCACCAGCTGTCATCAATGTCATCTCGAAGTCTTTCATTAGCCTCCTTGAAGTTCACAATATTTCAAAGTTTTGTGCTATCTGAAAATGTTGAAATTGTGTCCAGTACACCCAAGTCTAGATTATTTGAATGTACCACGGAAATAAGTGGTTTGAATACAGACCCCTGAGGAACCTTCCTCCAGTCTGAGAAACAGTCATTGACCACCTACTGTTTCCTGTTACTGAGCCAACTTTGTATCCATGCTCACACACTCCCTTTTATTCCGGAGGATTCACCTTTGCTGATAAGTATATTGTCACGGACAGGGTTTATGTGTTTTCGTATTGTCCTTGATCAAAGTATTTTGTGTGTGACATTTTAGTATGCTTTCTTACCCTCAGAGTGATTTCCCCAATTTAAATAATTTCCTGCAGCACGTTTTTGGTGAATTTAAAACAAAGAAGATTATCGTGCACTTACTCCGGAGGTTTAAGCGCGATATCTCTCACACACTATCATACAAACAAAGGTTAGCTACGGATGAAGAAAAAGAATATCTGGTATTATTTCAATCTCTTTTGTAGCAGGCCTGTAGTTCCTTAGGCGAATTGACGCTTTAGCTGGTGTGGAGGTCTTGTAAAGCAGAACATTCTCAGTAAGCTGCAAAGTATCTTGTAGCTGAACTGGCAAGAGGTCAGCTCTCTGAGAACTTGAAGATGGAACAGGCTGTGGGAGAACCCTTCTCCCACTTTCAAGGTATATCTGTTTAACCTTGGCTGTGTGGAGTCTTGCAACTGGTCCAATGGCTTTTTAAATGGTATCTGTCATGGTGTTTCTGATCAGAATAGCCTCTGTTGTTATTTTTTTAAAAGAACAGATAACAAGCATGGCTGCCTTAATCATGTGATCAATTATGAGTTCAAAGTCCTTCTTCCAAAAAAGATAGTGGGTTGTTATTTCACATTCTGTGTTTTAGTCTTTCGCACATTGAAAGCTTTTGAGAGAGCCATGCCTTTTGGAATGGAATGACCCCATCAATTTAAATTATCCTTTCGAATGCCTTTCAGAATAGACACTGAGTTTGATTTCTTTATAGCCAGGGTGAAGTAGAAAGACGAGTTGGTGATGTGTTGTTCTGTTGACAGTTCATCCTTAACAAAGGGAATTTTGAATTTCACAAGTGACCTTGATTGTCCATACAGTGTCTTCAATAGGTATTGATCCATCTGGAACTGATATTGCCAAAGCCACATAATATGTTGCCAGCCATCTTAAAAGCTGTTGTGTCCATTTTAAAAAATATAGCTTTAAAATTTGTAATATTTTCATGACACTATTATGTGGTTCTTTATCAAGCACCTCTTGGAAATCCATATACACCATATCATCCACATTGCCCTCTTCAACCTTATCAAAAACCTCAATCATGTTGATTAAGCACCATTCGCCTTTTACAAATCTGTGCTGACTTTCATTTGTCCAAGTGACTTTAACTTTGTCCCTTTTTAAAACACTTTTTAAAAGCGTTGCAGCTACCGAGGTTAAACTGACTGGCTTTTAGTTTCTGGGTTGATCCTTACAACTTTTTTTTGAACAAGGGAATAACATTTGCAATTATCCAATCCTCTGGTACCACTTCCATCTCTAAGGAGAGTTGCAAGATGATGGCCGGTGCCTCCAAAATTTCCATCCTTACTTTCCTCAGCATCCTTGGATCCATCCCATCCGGTCCGAGTGACATCCCGACTTCACGTAAAGCCAGCCTTTCTATTACCTCCTCTTTATCAAATTTCAGCCCATCCAGCATCTCAGCTACCTCCCCTTTCACTATGACTTTGGCATTATCTTTTTCCTTGGCTAAGGCAGATACAAAGCACTCATTTAGTAACTCAGCCTCTGCCTACATGCATTGTGTTGTGTTTTATGCCTCAGAGATATGCAGAGATGACACCAGTTTCTATGTCTGAACAATTTATTTACTGTACTTTTAAAATGTCTGCACTCTCAAGCTCTCAGCTTGCTGTTGCTTGCTTTCAGTTTAATTTCTCTTCCTCTGTAACTACGCCCAGGTTTGACCCTAGCACATGGAGTACAATTAACAGACACGCACAATCAAACACCAAACAGCTGAACACCACATTTTTTCCCCATTGCAAAACTAAAAGACCTTATTTTAAATTAAACCATCCTAAACAACAAACATATGTACATCCAGTCACTTCTTAGAGTTCAGCATGTCTGTTTTCTTGAAGATAGAAATAGCCTTTGAGATTATGAAGGTTGTTGATGATGGTGCTGAGATCTACAAACTTGAGGTTGTGGTTCTGCACGATCACCTAAATCGTAGTCACTCATCAGGAAAGGAAATGTATCCTCCTAATTGCTGTACTCAAAATGTCCTGGTCTGCTTGCTATCGAGAGTCTCGCGTTCCACTTGTGTTGTCATCCAACAGATAAGCTTTGGTACCAAGCAACCGCTTGATCTACTTTGGCCCTGATAGAGATGATGCAAGTGTGTGGTCATGATTTGACCATTTGATGCGAACCCAGTCTCCAGCTGCAGACCATAGTTCCCTTGCGCATGTTTGCTTGTCGGCGTACTCTCCTTTACCTTGTTGCATTGCGATTTTCTTCTGCTTTCTCTCTGACATTCTTGTTAGATAGCAGCGATGACTTAAAAATGATCATCAACACACAAAAGATCACAGGCCAGAACTTTCCGGCCCCATTGGCACTGGGCCACATGGTGGGTGGGACACACACGACAATATGGTGAGAAGGCCAAAAATCGGTTTCACACTGTGAAAGCACAGCGGGATCATCTGATGGTGTCCACCATGGCGGAACACCAATCCCACCAGAGACCAGCTCAAACTCACCTTGCATTCTGCTAATGGGATGCAAAGTAAGGCCCGACTGGAATCATCACCCCACCGCCCCCCCCGCCCCACCCCCACACCAGCTTTACTGTTACGCCTGCAGGAAAACACGCCGGGCCAGAACACGCCTGGACAAGTGTGATGTGCAGAAGTCGGGACTTACCGTTAGGGCCTTGCTCAGATCACGGACATCCAAAGAGCAGAGGATGCTGGAGCCCTCCAGCTGTCGGACCCTGGGGGAACACATGAATCACATGCTGCTTAGATTCTCATGAACATGGCTCCACCACAAAGCAGCTCACTGAAGGCGGGAGGTCTGCTTCAGAACATCATGGTCTTGGCCATGGGCTGCCATGGATGATTGGTTGGGGGGGGTGGTAGTTGGAGAGGAAGTGCCAGCTTTGAGTGGGAGTGGAAGGTGTATCACAGTTGGGGATGAAGGGGGGTGAGGTTGGGAGGCACCGGCGTTGGGAGAGGTGAGTTTGGCGGTGGGGGTGGAAGAAGGTGATGGGCGGATGAGGTTGGGAGGGGAGAATGCAGCAAGGGGGAGGTAGGTGTAAGGGGAGGAGTTCAGAGGGGGGAAGGAGTCTGGAGAGGGGGCGGACTCCAAGGGGAGGAAGGACTCCATTGGGAGGGAGGAGTCCAGGGGGAGGAAGGAGTCTGGAGGGGGGAAGGAGTCTTGGGGGGGGAAGGAGTTCGGAGGGAGGAAGGAGTTTGGAAGGGGGAAGGGGTAAGGGTGGTTGAGGGAGTAAGGGTGGAGGAGGGGTTAAGGGAGGGGATGTCCAGGTGGATGTTCAAGGGAGGGGTCTGTGGAGTCAATGGCCGCCTCATGGAGAGTGAACTGAGGGTGGGTGTGGTAGGAGGGAATGGTGAGTGGGAGAGAGGGCAAGAGTGAGCCACAAGTGTGGGAGGGTGAGGGTGCAATGGTAGCAATAGAAGGGATGGTGAGGGTGGTTGGTGGGGACTCGGAGGCAGACACCGACCCTGGGGGTGGGAAGGAGGAGGTCGGGGAGGTCAATGTTGATGGGGGTGGAATTCTTAAGAAAGCAGAGAATGTGCACGTTCACCTGGACATCCTGGAATGAAAAGGCTTCGTGTTGGTAGGTGGGGAGGTGGAAGGCGATGTAAGGGGAGGTCACCAGTGTTGGGGAAAGGACATGGGTAACTGGGTGAGGGGAAAGGGTGGGGGAACTGATCAGAAATGTGAGGACTACCATTTTTCTGAATTTGAAAGTGAGCAGAGTCTCGTGTTGGGTGGGAATGGGTGCTGCATGGGAGTGTGATCAGGGGGTGGGTGGAGATACAGCTCAGATGGACAACTGAAAGGGAACCCCAGCAGGCAGTATTCAAAATGCTCGGGACAGTGAGATGTGTGTGATGGAGGAAGGATCCGTGTGTGTGAGAGAGGCTTACACGAGGATCCGAAAGGCCCCGCCACACACACACTCTCCCTCCAGAATCACTTGTGGGCCAGCTGTGTGCAGCTGAACTCCTGGTGGGGAGGGGGGTAGGGCAATGCAGGGAGAGGACTCGCAAAACCTGTAAATGAAGCTGAAAGACACCAGTACACATTATTCAGTGAAAGTGAACATATTTTCACATTATAAAGTGACAAAATGTCTTCATCTGTGCAACCAATTGTGATCAGAATTTCTCAACTTCTCTAGGCCGACCACTTCTTCTAGGTGCTGCCCTGACATCCACAGCAGGGGTCATCAGGCACACAGCTAGGTCACCAGGATCCATGATCCTGGCGTGGTCCTCCTGCAGCATGAAAGAGAGAGAGACATGGTTATCATGGCTGTACTTAGCACCTTTCCTGACCCTGTGTGACTCCAGTCTGGCTTATGGCAGCGCCAATACCCTCTGTGAGAATGCTCCTGTCATGGAGATGCAGTGAAGGTCCTAATAGTCACTCGATCGCAGGATGATGATGATGACATGCAGTGAGGACACTCCATAGATCTTCACGTAACCTCTGAGAATGTCTGACTCCTGTCTGGCCGAGGGCAGCTCACTTGCGCTCCATGATCAGGGTCATCTCAGAGACGCAGCCATCTGATGTTGTGTCCACTTTCAGCACCTCAACCCTTCAGGAGCTGGTGCACAGCGTCACTGGCCACAGATGCTGGTGTGATGGGGGCCAGATCCACCTTAAAGGTGCTGAGAGCTCACAGAGAGAATGAGAAAACTCTCTGACTCCTGCCCACAACATTCTGGCAGCAATGACCAGCACCGTTGAGGTGCAGGCATCAGTAATGTTTCCAGGGAGTGTGAGGCTGGACCATCACTGTGATCTGAAGGCCACACAGACACAGGGAAGAGGCCCTGGACTGAGACACCTGCCTTTATCTTGTGTAGAAAGTTTTCACATCTGAGTGACAGGGACACTGCTCATCAGAACAAGGAGCCATAGGCAGGGAGACATTCTTGGGAGTTTATTGACAATAGTGAACATTATGTACAAGTGATTAACACCCGTGCCCAGGCTGTACAACTAATTCTCCTTAACTTTCCTAACCTGCCGCTATGTATTGGTGTTCCCCGGATTTCCACAGTGGAGGTGGAGGCAGCCTGCTGACTGTGATGTTCTGTCTGTGATGATTTTGGCGGGTGTCCTCTGGAGGGCCGAGACTTGCAGGTCCCCGGCCTGCTTTCAGGGTCCTGCTGTGTGGCAGTGGCACCCTCCTCGGCCTGTGGAGCTGGAGCTGCTGAGGTCACAGGAAGAATGGGTTCTGATGGGCTGGTCACCCCCAGAGTCCCCTGGGTGGATGGCCCCGGAGCACCTGCTGATCCTCCTCCCTATGGGTGCCCCTGGCTGACTCTGTGAGCAGAAGGGTAGCTGGAGTGAGATCGAGCTGCCCAGCACCCCTCTCGTGTACACACTGTTGGAGGCCAACTATGGCATCAGCAATGGAGCTCAGCCCGTGCAGCAGTGCAGGAGTGAAGTCCTGGACCAAGGTCTCCACGGCGGCCGCCATCCTGCCAGTGTTGACCTTGGTACTTTGCAATGCCGGCGCTATCACCTCAGCCTGAAGATGGACGGACTCCTCCATCTTGCCTTGCATTCTGAGCAGTGCAGCGGACATCCCTTCCTGATGTTCCCGAGCTTGTCTTTGCAGCTCCAGAAACTGTGACATGACCGAGTCCAGAGGCTCATCATCTGACTCGGACTCAGCAATGTTCTGGCCTCCAACAGTCCTCCGAGTGCCAGACACCTGGGAAGTCCCTGTCTCTGCCTGCTGTGGATCAGAATGTGCAATTTGCTCACCAGATTGTGATCCTGAGGCTACTCTAAAGCTAGGTCCCACCGAGGTGTGTGTCTCTGCGCTGGTGGAGGGTGTGGGTGAGCGCTGTGACGGGACTTCTGGCAGGGTGCCTTCAGATTGCTCTTCAGAGGTTTCTTTGGAGTTTGCTTGGAGACTTTGGGTCATGGACTCTGTCGGCTGTTTCCCAGATGTGCCTGTGAAAGCAAGGGGAGATAATTAGTGCATGGCAGTGGCCTGTGAAACAGGACACATCACTCACAGTATGGTTGTCTGATGGATGTTGCACTGCTGGATCCTCACTTGGTAGAGCAGCGCCGACCTCACTGTCAGCACAGGACCGGTCCCGGTCATCGCCGGCCAGCTGGATGGCTCTGTTTTCAAATTCTGTCAGAACTATGAATTCTGGCCTCCCTCCACCGGTCTGAGACCTTTCCCTCCTGTTGTGAGCCAGTTTGTCCTGCATGGATAGAGATGGGGAGAATGTATCAGGACTCCTGCTGGGCCAGATGATAAGTATACCTGGCCTGTGCTGGTGGTGAGTGGTCCCATAGACGGGATGAGGACAATGACGGTGAGTGTGAGAGAGTGAATGGTGATGTCCCTTGAACTGGCAGTGAGTGAGGGCCCTGTGGGTGTGTGATGGGTTTGAGAGTGTGTAAGTTGGGAGTGATGAATAGAGTGACTTACCCTCGGAACGGAGGAGATCATTCATCCTTTTGTGGCACTGGGTGGCTGTCCTCCTCTGCAGGACGTTGGCACTGACCAGCACTGCCACTGCCTCCCAAGCCGGGTTGGTGACATTGCTACCCACCCTGTGGCCAGAGCAGGGGTAGAGCACATCCCGGTGGCCTCCACAGCATCCAGCAGTCGCTCGAGGGACCCGTCGTTGAAGCGAGAGGGGGCTGCAGTCTTTTTGCCTTTGCTGGCCGTGTCTCCCAGGCAACGGTGGTGAGATGGTGGCGATGAGCACTTTGCTGGCGGCTGCTTTTTAAAGATGGCGGCCGGTATGATGCAACAGCGGGGTAATGGCAAGTGGGCGAATGAGAGCCCGCCCGACATGGAAATGGCGTGCTTCCCGGGAATGCATAAATAATGAAGTGGGCTCGGGAAGATACGGCGCGAAAACCCGCCATTTTCATTGGTGGTAGGACTCCATTTTACCCGCCCGCTACCGCACTTAGTGCAATCCTGGGAAAATTCAGCCCACTAGCTCTGAGACTGACCTTGTTTGCCCTGCCGAGTCATTCGATGCCACCATTTGATTGTTGTATCACAATGTCAGATGATGGTGAATTCCATAGGAATTCTTGCTCAGAACTCTGAGAGCTGACTGGAAACAAACTGCATGCGGTCCATTGTGTGTAGTGATAGTCTCCGGCAAACCCCATTTTGTAAAGAACTTGTCTAAAATGTCAATGACTGAAGTGATGGTTATGAAATTTGTTGTAGTGAATTCTGGCCATTTGCTATAGAGATCATGAACCAAAAACAAAAACGTTAATTGCTAGGGGCTGTTTGCATTTCTCCAGAAATATCTACTTGGAGTTGTTGCCATGGTTTTGTTGGCCATGGGGTTGGTTGTAAAGGTGCGGGACACGGTTTAACAGATTCTTCACTGAGTGGACAAGCGATGTAGTTTCTAATGAACTATCTTTGCAGCAATCTATTGCTGGCCACCAGACTGCTTCATGGGATCGTTGTTTCACCTTAATAGCACCCAGATGCCCGTCATTGGCAAGATTCAGTAAACACTGCAGTCGTGCTTTAGGAATAACTGCTCGTGTTCTGCATGCAACACAGTTGTCATCAAACAAAGTGAGTTCATTGCATGCTCTATAGGACAGAATGAGTTCTTTCTCTATTTCGTGAGGCCAAGGTTTTTAGGTACTGGCTTAATTTCTGCAGTTACACTATTTGTCACTAATTGTGTCTTCAGCTCCTTTTGCATAACATAATTCATGATCGTAAAACCACTGCGCACACATTGTGTTCGACATCACAAATCACTTCACTATCACTGTCTGTGATAGTAGTATAGCTAAGCATGCCAATATTCAGTTGTGTGAACCTGTGAGATACTTGACCTCAAAGTTGTACCGATGAAGATGATCTGACCATCTGTAGATGTGTATAGGTTGATAACCAGATCCTGGTCATGCTTGGTGATTGGTGCAGAGAATGAAATTTCTACCATAGAGATACATGTGCCAATGTTCACGAGTGTAGATAGTGCTTCCTACTTCCCAGTAAAGTACTTACTTTCAGTTTCTAATAACGAGCGTGATGTGCAAGCGATTGGTCGTTCACTTCTTTCAATGTACAGAGAGTACAGGTCCAATCATATCTGTTGTGGCATGTTTCCACATGTGGGTTGAAGTGTGTGAGGACTGGCGATGATGCTATCTTCACCTTTAATGTGTTAAAAGGTGTTTTCTGTGTGATTGTCTATTCCCATTATGCATCTTTGCACAGTAGCTTTTAAAGAGGCTCCATGATCTCTCTGAATTTGTAAAGAAAGTTGATAGTACTGAGGAAAGATGCCAACTCTTTCACGTGAGATGGGGTTGGAAGCACATGAATGGCTTTGACCTTGTCATGTGTAGGCTTTACTCCAGCTGTTGACCCTTACCTTAGAAAGTGAATCCCAGTATGTCCACTTGTCCTTTTTGAGCATCAAATTGTGTTGTGCAAGTCGAGTGAACATCATTGATAACTGCTGATCATGGTCTGCTCTTTCCTTTCCATGGACAACGATCTTGTCTAGTAGTCAACATATGACAGGTTTGAAAAAACAATCTTCTGGATTGCTCTAGGTGCTGAACTTAGTCCATAGGGAATTCTGCAGTTTTGAAACACACCTTCATGAGTAACAAAAGCTGTAAGATATCAGCTTTGCTCTGCTAGTGGCATCTGAAGATAACTTCGTGAAGACTATGGAATCATGAAATAATGCAGATGGTTGTTGGATCACAGGAAGTGGATACTTCTCAGGAATGATTGCTTTGTTGACTGCCTTAAGATTGATGCATGGTCTAAATTCACCGTTTTTATGTTGCACAATGATTCGATAGTGACAGCAATGACTCAGTTTGCTCAATGATATCAGCTGCTTCAAACCATTTCAGCTCATGTGACACTTTGGCACTGATTGCAAATGACAACCATCTCAAATTTTGTGAAAGTGGCAGAGTAGACATGTCGATGCGAGATGCATGACAGCACCCGTTAACCTCCCCAAATCCGGTAAATAAGGATACCGTCATGTGTAGTCTGCATCATCGATCACATTAATGTATGCTTTGTGGGGTCTTCAGGTTGGCTGCATAGAACATGAACCTGTCTAGATTGACATTTTTTTTTAGTGCACTGGGAACTATGATCCTTCCCAAAAGCAGATAGTTCAGTAACCATAAACTTGAAGAATGCCTGTCGCAGAAGTGAGAGAAAGTTGCACAAAATAGGGTGATAGAGCTTGTTACTTAATGTAGATACTCGTGCCAACCTCGATCAGAAGCAACAATGAGATATCCACAGTCTCAAGTGAGCAAGCCTTAAAATGACTGGGTGCTTTTCCATCTGTGATGGTACATGCATGGTGTACCTCACTCTCTGGAGGGGATTCATGTGTCAAACTGATGAAGTCCTCTCCTTTGACAAGCTGCATATCTTTGCGAAGTGATTCCAGTTTAAGCATGAATTACGCTTTTTCCCTTGAGCCGGACATGATGTTGTGAATCGATGAGTACTTCCACGATTGCGGCACATTTTTGAGGGTGTCAGACTGTGATGGGATCGCTAGCATCTCTGGAATGTTTATTGTTTAATCATTACACATTTCTTTAGCCCTAAGTATTTTCTGAGAGCACTTACCTCCTTGTCAAATGTAAATGTATCTTCTGTAAGCTGCTCAAATATGTATTGGCCTTCTGTTCTGAGACAAGACTGTCGCCTTCTTGTAGATCACTGCTACATCCAGACGGTCCATCCCTGTAGCAAGCAAATAGGTCTTGAGCCCCGAAATTCATTGATCCCATGGCATGGGTGGGTCTCCCAGTGAAGAAAAGAATGGTGCTGGAGACAGTAAATTTAAATTATTCTCCCCTCATCACCAGTTGTTTCTTTTATAACTTGGAGATATGCAGAGATGACACCAGTTTCTATGTCTGAGCAGGAATTTTATTTACAGTACCTTTTAAAATGTCTGCACTCTCATACTTTCAGTTTGCTGCTGCCTACTTTCAGTTTAATTTCTCTTTCTCTGTAACTACACCCAGGCTTGACTAACAGCACACAGAGAACAGTTAAAAGACACACAATTGGACACTGAACAATTGAATACTACACATAGTTCCTCTTTTTGGTCCCAATTGGGTACCACCCCTCCTCTTACCACCCTTTTATATGCCTATAGAAAACTTCTGGATTCCCTTATGCTAAGCTGCCAGTCTCTTCTCATATTCTCTCCATTTTTCTCTTATTTACTTTTTCACTTCCCTTCAGAATTTTCTATATTTGGCCTGGTCCTCACTTGCATTATCATCTGACGTCTAGGTAGCTTTTTCTGCTTCTCCTTACCTAAGCCATCTGCTCTTTAAAGTCAGCCCTTTGTTCTATTACAGTTTCATCTACCAATCTTTGATTCCAGTTTACCCTGGACAGATTCATTCATGTCCCATTGAAATGAGCTTTCCTCCAATCAAGCACTTTTATGTTAGGTTGCTCCTTATCCTTTTTCCCATAGCTAATCTTTTATGATATAATGATCACTGTTCCATAAATGCTCCCCAGCTGGTACTGGATCCACTGTCCCGTCTCATTCTCCAGAACCACATCCAGCATTGCCTCCCTTCCTCTTTGGGCTAGAAGCATACAGATTAAGAAAATTTCCTAGAACACACTTCAAAAACTTCCCCATCTCTGCCCTTTACTATTCCAGAATTATTACTATTCCAGTTTACATTTGGATAGCTAAAGTTCCTCATTATCATTACTCTACAGTTATTGCACCTCTCTGTAATTTCCCTGCAAATATGCTCCTGAGTCTTTCCCACTTTCTGTGCCTTTGATCCCCCCAGGGCATCCTATTTCTCCAGCACTGTAATGTCCTCTTTAATCAATGTTGCCACTCTTCCTCCTTTCTTACCTTCCCTATCTTTCCTGAACACCTTGGATGCAGGAATATTTAGTACACTCCCCAAGATGTTTTGTATTACCGCTCAGTCTAACCCTACCTACTACCTCGTTATTTTTTACTCTAGTACTACCAGTCATTTGTGTCCTTTGTTTCTCTTTTCTAATGCCACATCCTCGTTCTGATCCCCATTACTTTAAACCCTCTCCAGTAGATCTAGCAAACTGCCCCGCCAGAACTTTGGTCCCGGCACTGTTCAGGTGCAACCTGCCTAGCCTGTGTAGGCCCCACCTCTCCAGAACCAGTCCGAATGTCTAAGGAATCTACAGCCCTCGCTCCTGCTCCTCACATTCTTCATTGTTATTCTCTTATTTTTATACAAACTAGCATGTGGCACAGGAAGGAAGCTGCAGATTGTTGCCTTTGAGTTCCTGCTTCCTCATCTCCTTCCTAACTCCCTCCAAAGCTTCTTGCAGGACTTTGTCCCTCTCTCTAGCTGTGTCTTTAGTCCCAATATGTTTTTTTAAATTTCTTTTTTAACATTTCTCTCTACCAGAGATAAAAATATTGAAATCGGGGGAGAAAAGACTGTTTGGCTGAGAGCCAAGCATCATCCATTTGGTTAATAAGTCCGTTTGCATTAAAGTTGGTGTGGAAAGGCTGTGCATCACAAGGGGTGGATGTGTTGACTGAGAAATGGCTGGAGAGTGGGGACAAATCATGTGATGAAACCTCCCAGAAGGAAAAAAACAGTTTGGGGCCCGCACTCTTATTTCCCAGTTTTACTGGTGTTCTATTTTAAGGTATACAAGGCCAGTTGGGACCAGTATTCTTATTTCACAGAAGTGGCGTTTTACCATTTTTTCCTCCTCCTGGGAATACAGTTGGCAACCCTATCTTCGCTCCATTCCGCTCTTGCTCCTTCTAATCTTGGGCCTGCTTTGCCACTGGACCTTTCTCCTGCTGTGTTCTTGCTCAGCTCCTGCTCCCACTGGTTTGAAGGTAAGCACTGTGAGCAATGTGGAAAAGAGTCCCAGTCAGAAGCCACTAAGGACCTATTTAAAAAAAAAACTCTGTTGTCACCAGAGTCTGTTAATGAAAGAAAACAAAGGCAAATCAATTATACATTTTCATCAGTTATTTGCTCCTCACCCTGGTTTGTCGGTTAAAGCTCAAAAATAATGTTGGTAGTTGTAATAATTATAGTTTTGATAAACGTAGGACTGTAGCTTTAAGAATAATCTTGTCATGTATGATCACAGGCTCTGTGTAAACCAATGAGTTAGTAGCGCAGGGAACCTCTAGGAGAGAGTCCTTCTTTAGTTATGGAGTTTGATGCACACATGTAGTTGCTGCTGCTGTCTTGGAAATAAAGTTCAATGTTTCCACTAAGAAAAGTTGTCTGAAGGTCAACTCTACAATAATCTGGTGACAAGGATAAATCAGATCCGATGCTGTCCCTCGCCCAGCGATTGTGAGTATCTATGATATTGAAAAAGAAAGGAAGATATACTCATCCAAGATGCCAAAGTTTGGCAGAATTGATCCCTTTGAACCAGCCACAGATGACTGGTCTCAATATATAGAATGTCTTGCGTTCTACTTTCAAGCCAATAAAATTATGGGGGAGGAAAAGAGGAGAGCAATCCTCCTGAGTATTTGTGGGAGCAAGACCTACAGTTTAATTTGAAGCTTGATGGCTCCCAGTGCCCCAGATTTGAAGACTTTCAGTGAATTAGTTAACCTTGTTAAGGGACATTTCCAACCCAAGCCCTCAGTCACGATATAGAGGTTCAGGTGCAATTCACGGAATAGAGCCCTTGGGGACACCATTGCTACCAACGTGGCAAAATTAAAACAACTAATGGAATATTGTGATTTCAGTGAAACCCTGAGTGATATGCTCAGGGATGGTTTGGTCTGTGGCTTGTAGGAGGATGCTATTCAGCGAAGATTGCTGGCTGAAGTAGATCTTGATTTTAAGAAAGTGTTAGAAATAGCGCTTGCGTTGGAAAACACTGTAAGGGACTCACAAGCGATTCAAGGTACGCAAAATTGTGCCGTTTTCCTAGTTGGGTGGGGATAAGCAGCTGAAAGTGGCGTGAAAAGCCGGGGCGAAGCGGGAAACAGCCCCCGCTAACCGAAAAATGAGAGGAAACAGCTTAGCAACTAAATCAAAAAATAACTTTCGTCAGCATGGAAACAGTCTTCTCATGATTGGCAATTTAAGAAAGTAGAATTTTATTTTTGTCACAGAAGTGGACACATGATGAGACAGTGCAAAGCAAGATTTAAACAGGCCTCCAGACAACAAATGAAGTCCAAGGAAGTCTATAATGTAGAAAAGCCGGAAACAACCAATTCTGACTTTTATTCATTATTCAACATGAAAGTTGGGAAGACAGAGCCAATATTTGTTACAGTGCAAGTGAATGGCAAACAATTAAAAATGGAAGTAGACAAGGGTGCTTCTACCACTGTAATAGGGGAACACACTTTCAGATATTTAAATAAAGGTGATCAACAATTAAATTTGGAACAAGCATCTGCCAGGTTGAAAACGTAACAGGCAAAAAAATCCAAGTAAAAGATATCACCAGAGTTACAGTTCATCATAGATATTGAACAGCACATCTACCAGTGATGGTATTAGAAGGTAGAGGAACAAGCCTTCTAGGTTGAAATTGGTTGAGGGAAATTAACCTTGATTGGCCAGTGAGATTTCAAAAAGAAGCAGGAAAAGTTCCTGTCTTGAAAAAGGAACAAGGCCTTGTACTTCAGAAAGGGCCTGGGGAGTCCAAGGACTGCAATGTTTGAAAAAGGAGTGTGTAAGCATTCAGCAGCCTGAGGAAATGAAGACTGTCTTAAACAGCAGCATGGAAGAACAGCAGAAGAAACTCAAGGAGACTCTGCTGAATGACAGAATTCAAGATGAAGTGAGTGAGCTTCACAAAGAATAGGAAAACCTGTTGAAAAACCTTCACACACGACAAGGATCCCTCAGGTCAAAGTTTGTGCTTCTAAAAAAATTATGAAGAGAAACAGGAAGAATTTAACACCCCTCTCAACAAACTGAAGAACCAGTTGGCAGAGAAGATGCAGCAATGTTCACGATTCTAGGAGGAAGCCAACAGATATAAGGAGACAGAAGAGCTGAAGAATCAGCTGAATGAAGCTAAAGAGGCTTTGAAAGCAAAAGTCAAAGAACTTTCCAAGATGCGAGTAGATAATAAAGTCATGGGGAGCTTAACTACTGAACTAAGACAAGTTGAGATTGCATCTGAGAGAAGCCTGGCCGACAGTGAAGTTAAAAAGACGGCCAAGACTAAACTCTGTGGTAGAAAAAAGACATGTAGAAAGAGGATGCAGAATTACTGATAAGGAACCTACTTTTTAAAAAAGAATCATACCGTATGGGATTCACTACTGCTCAACATCCTGATTTTGTGAATCATTCTAGAACTCTGGATCAGAGGCAACTCATGACTGTGCCATTTGTTCACTTGCAACTACCGGAATTACCATAATGAACGCTGGTCAAACACAAGTCAATCCAGTGACACAAGTGCCAGTTTGCACCATTTGCTTACCCGGGAGTTCAGAATATGCCACTATCTTTTCATCAAGATGCCGTCTTCGTACAAGAGTAAGCCTAATACTTCCCAATTTTAAGGAGAAGGTGGAGAAAAGTTAAGGGAACCAAAAAACGACTCATGATTTGCGTGACAGTTTACTGTTGGAGAAGCAGTATATATAAGGAATTTCGGTGGAGGACCAAAGTGGTTACCTGGTAAAGTGAGTTCAGTGACCGGACGATTGTCATACCATGTGGAAGTGGAAGGCTGAATCACCTGTAAGCATGTGGAACATTTAAGAAAAAGAGAGAGACCCCGATAAAGTGATGTCCCACCTGAACCATTACTGAACCTGTGGTTCCTGTCAATCAAGGACAGACATGCCCGATGTCTCTGTTGGAATGGAAGACACTGAACTGCCTGTGCCTAATGAGGTACCTGATATTAATGCGGTTCAGGAGAATGTGTTTCCTACAAAAGAATCTGAAGTTGTGGAGCTGCGACGTTCCACAGGGATCAGGAAACCACCTGAAAGACTGAACTTGTAATTTCATGACCTGTGTAAATATTGTAATGTCATGAGATAAATATCCTTGTAAATACAAAATGTACAAAAAAATTAAAGGGGGAGGAATGTAATAATTATAGTTTTGATAAACGTAGGACTGTAGCTTTAAGAATAATCCCGTGTAGTAAGATCACATGATCTGTGTAAACCAATGAGTTAGTAGCCCAGGGAACCTCCAGGAGAGAGTCCTTCTTTAGTTATAGAGTTTGATGCACATGTGTAGTTGCTGCTGCTGTCTAGTAAATAATGTTAAATGTTTCCACGAGGAAAAGATGTCTGAAGATCAACTCTATAAGAGCAGTATTAAACATTATATACTCGACTGTAAAACATACAGATAACTTATTCCTAAAATAGCCTTTAAGTATCTTCATTATAATTTTTGTTTGCTCAAAGACTGCAGCCTCTTTCTGATTCAGTTTGCAACAGTTATTTTTCCCAGAATTAGTATTCTGCACCTGCAGTTCCCTAGATCCCTCAGTCTAATTAGGTATAGTATTTCATAGGTTCCATCAATATGATTCTTTCATTACAACAGAGAAATGAATTTTAATCAAGTAGAACTTGCCCTCATATAGTGTCTTTCATGTCCTTAGGACAAAGCACAACCAGATAATCAAAGTGTGTTCATTGGTTGTAACTTGGGGAAACACAGCAGCCAATTTATACACAGCAAGATCCCACAGACATTTCTGAGATAAATGATGATAATCTATTTCAACAATGCTGGTTGAGGGACACATGTTACATTGGACACTAGACAACTCCCCTGTTCTTCAAATAGAGCCATAATCTGAAATAAAAGCAGGAAAGAGCAGCACCTGTGAAGTGTGAAACAGGGTTAATGTTTCAGGACTGTGATCTTTCATCGAACCGTTCTTGCTATCTGTATTGCATAGCCAATTGCCAAACTTCATATTACTCATATTTTCAAAGGTCTGAATTATCTTTTTACAAATGAAATAACTCCATGCTAAGGTGGGTGTTGTGGGAATTCACAATTATCATACTTGTACCAAAAATATTTTAATGCTCTATATGAATTGCAGATTGGCTGCACTCAAAATTCCTTCTGAGTGATGGACTCTCTAGAAGTAACACTATCTAAATATAACAGTAAATACAGAAATAAAATATCACTGATGCTGGAAATCTGAAAGAAAAACAGGAAATGCTAGAAATACTCAACAGGTCAGGCAGCGTCCCTGGAGAGAAACTAAATGAACGTTTCATGTCGATGATCCTTAATCAGAAATTTCACAGCTTAACTCAGTAGTTGGTCAAGTATACCAGCAAACCTTACAGTAAAATTAGCAATCAGAATGGTCGGCAAGCAATAATAAACTTTTAGCAAAGATATTTAGATTGAGAAATAAATTCAAAATTATTCACCATAGATTTTTGTTAAAGATGCAAGTATTATATGCAGAACAAAAATCAAAAAGGTTGTTTTGGCTTATGTAAAAAATGTTTGCTGAGGTCTATATCATGATCTGGTCAGTTCTGTGCTGTGATGGTTTATCTGAAAGTTATTAAAGTGCTTAGCATTTGCTTCATTCTATGATTTACTTGCAGTTTCCTAGTGAAGTATAAACTCGCAGATTGTTTTACTCTGGTGTTATTAAAATGCATGCAACACGGTAAATCAAGTTTTGCTTATAATGGCAAATGGCATCCAACTACACCTGAAATTTGACAAAATGCAATTTGTTTGTCAGTACACCATCTTAGATACGTGTTCTGAACTACTGCCCCATGTCAGGCATTGAACTTGTGCTGCTGCCAAGTGAAACATGTGCCAATAAAAACTGTTGATGTAATTGAATTATAGCAAACACCCCCCCCCACTATACCAGCAGATAAACTCTTTGCAGCAAGAGATGCATTATTCTTTCGAGCAGAGTCTACAAGATCAGTCATTCAAATCAACAACTGCCCACCTCTTTGTTCCTATACATGTTGACCTAAATTTTTGAAAAAAAGTAATTAAACTAAATCAACAGTGCTATTCAACCAGAAATGGGCCAAGTCTACTCAATCCAAGATGTAACATCATGCAGAAAATTGGATTCTGTTTATCAGTAAGTAGTTGGTATAGATGGAATTCCTAAAGGTTATATTTTTTAAGTAAGTGTCAACTTAGTTTTTGCTTTTTAATTTGTAACATGATGCTCGACATGCAGTGTTGAGTGCTGAACCATGAATCGGGGAGGACTTGAGCGAGGATTAAGGTTCCACAGGGTCAAGACTTCTAGAGTGGGAATTAATAGGTTATGCTCTGCTCTTGGAGTGGCACATATGCTTAGCTCAGGTGTGTCTTTAGCTAATGTTGACTGTATAAGTGGCTTAGGTTGTGTTCTCAATGTTTTCATCACTGTCTGATAATTAACTTCAAAATGCTTTGACAAAAGAGTTAAGAGGGTATGAGAAAATAGTTTTGCTTTCAAATGCCGCAATTCAAACATCATAGCTCTTTTGAGTTAATCGTCTATAACTGAGAATAGTATTTTATGCATCAAACAAAAATATATTGATAATATTGGTTTTGTCAAGAGCATGAACTTGTTGCTGGGCAGCCTACAAACTCCTCTGAGCGCTACTTTTTTGCTATGGGCAATTTATGCTTTAAAAGACATGATTTACATTATGTTGGCTATTTCTCCCGATGAACTGACAATGTTGTGAGTGGCCTGTTTATTTCAATGCATGATAGATTCCCGATTGCTGTACAACCATACTGTCGTGCAACTTAGAGAGAATGTTGCCTGTAAGTGTCATATTTACTTTCGGCAACACTTTTCCATCACACTTTGCTAATTAAAATTTTGTCTTCTGAGATTATATATAAATTTATATTATCCATTATTTATATATATATAAATTTATATTATATATCCACAGTTGCTTGGTAGTACAGAACTTGAAAACTGCTGAAAAGAGAGAAATGCTTTTAGTCTTGCACCTCATCAGGACACACGTAAGAATGTCAAATTTCAAGTGAGCACAACAATGTATTCTACAGGAGGAAAGGGATGTTGATTAGTTGGTGATTCGACTCTGATTGGCTGAGGCATTGGCATGGAGAAAGGGAATTCTCTGCTCCCCTAGCCTCTGGGTAATTCAAAAAAAGGCTTAAACATAGGCCAGAATTATCCAGCTGCTCATGCCGACAGGATCTTCCAGTCCCGCTGATGTGAATGGAGATTTCAGTGGTTTGCCGGCCCCGCCATGGGAAACCGCCGCAGTGGGCGGGGGCGGGGGGGCGCTGTAAAATTCTGGCCATATTTTTGTTTTCATACATCACTTCTAGGAAGCATACACGAGCCATGTTATAAGCTTGAGTGATTTTCTTAAAATGGCTGTTAGTAGCGCACTCAGGGTTGTTCAGCAAGTTCTGCTCAATTGTGGAATAACATCTAACAGATGTTTTGTTTTGGATTTTGCAAGTGAGGGCTGGTTGAGTCAGTCTGTACTTTGCCTCTTACAAACAGCTGAAGGAATATGTTGTTTGATTTGATCAGTCAGTTGAACCCAAGATTGTGCCTGTGTTCATTTCCAGGTGCATCAACAATGGAACCTTTTAGGTCACTGAACAGTAATAGTGAAGATGGTTTCCCAAGTGTGTCAGAACTACCACAAGGACTGTGAGGATGCTGTTAGCAAGCAGATCAACCTGGAACTCTATTCCTCCTGTGTTTACCTCTCCATGAAACCAGTGCAGGACGAGTGGAACAGTGGCCTGGAGGCAATGCAGAGAGCTCTGCGGATGGAGAAGAATGTGAACCAGAGTCTGCTGGGTCTGCACAAACTCTCCTCTGGGAACACTGACCCTCATCTTTGTGACTTCCTGGAGACTCACTACTTGGATGAGCAAGTGAAGATGATCAAGAAGCTTGGAGATCACATCACCAACCTGAAGAGACTGGGAGCCCCTGAGAGTGGCGTGGGAGAGTACCTGTTTGACAAGCTCACCCTAGGGGAATGTGACTGAACTGAGTGCAGGGGACAAGCTTGTTGTGTTTAGTGCTAGTGTTTGTATGATTGAACGCAAAAGCCAGTATTCTCTGACTGAAGGTCAGTTTCAAACAAAGTTGCGAGCTGGTCTTGCAGCATGGTGTTAACTGTAAAAAAACTGCTCAATATTGAAAAAAAAAACAATGCTAAAGTGAGACACCATTCAAATATAGAGTGAGTAATTGATAGCCAGCTTACATCTCTCCACTATTTGCTTTGCACAAAGAGTATCTTGCCCTTATCCTCCCTCTTATTTTAAGAAGTTGCTGGATTTGCATATTCGTTTCCCATTAAACTCAAAACAGAAAGTTAAAAAACAAAAAATAAAAATACCTGAAAAAACTCAGCAGGTCTGGCAGCATCTGCGGAGAGGAGCACAGTTAACGTTTCGAGTCTGTATGACTCTTCAACAGAACTAAGTAAAAATAGAAAAGAGGTGAAATATAAGCTGGTAAAGTTAAGTCTGGTAATTAAGTTAATCATTAACACATTGCCAGTCAACCTCTCTGGTCAAGAAGACAAACAGTTTAATCTGTAGAATCTGATTCCCATATTTAGTCAATTGTTCCTAGGATTTTAAAATTGACATTGTAAATTTTTTTACAATTTTGTTCTTTTTTTCAGTCTTTTTTCTTCCTCATTTAATCCAATCTTTCTTTCCATTGCTTTATTTCTGTTTCTGTATAAGATTTGACTCTAATTTGTCCTCCTCTGCCACTCCTCGGTTTCCTTCTGAATGCAGAAACCTCATTGGTTAAGGAGATGGACTAATGGCTCCAGCGTTCATTGGGGGTCCCAGATTCTCAATTGCTCTCACCATGTCCTTATCAGCTGGTGTTTCCAGGAAGGTGAGCCGAAGGGTGCAAGATAAAGCTAACTAATGACACATGACACGAGTAGCCCCACTACAGCAAAATCAAGCCCTCTGGGGATGAAATTCATCTATGCCCATAGCGTGAATGTGCCAGTTTTATTTTCCATTGACTTGGAAAATATTGCCCAGATTTTTAATTTCAAACCAACCAAAAGCAACAGTGAGACTAGGAAACGAGCCTCCAAAAAAAGTTTCAAGTATTCTTCTGTGAACTCCGGTGGAAAGAAGATTGGCTGTGGTGAAAAATGGGCTTCTGTTCATTACCAGCCCATTTCACTCTGTTAGCGTAGGCCTATTCCACCTCCATTATGTTTTTCTAAATATTGCTGTCTGCAACTAAAGTAGAGGCAGCCTTTGAAGAATATAATTACTTGAGGGAGAAAACATTAAGATGAGCCTAGCCCCTAATATTCATTAAATTATTGATTGTATTTAAGTTGATATAAATATAATGTTCATCTTCTAAAGGTGTCCAGGCCATATTACATGTATCCTCAAGAAAATGAGGGATGAAATCTGAAAGACCTCTTGGTAAATATTCCTTAGCGCTCCATCAACAGAGGAGCTGTGTCTGAGGACCTGCATCAACTGCTATTCTCATGGTAAAATAATGGTTACAGATGGTGGCCTGGAAATGATCTTAATTGCAGATACGGTGAAGTGCTGCCATTTGTGGCTTCCTTATTCACGTTGTCACCTAACCGCGCTTTGTACTTTGTACACTGCATCGTCCATTGCCTGAACAATGTTCGCTTATCCACGGTTTCTTCTCTCTCTTCTTTCCCCGGGGACACGGCAACCAAGATAGAGCAGAGACTGGATTAGTTTCAGCTGAAATGCAGCCTGAACAGAGGAAACCCAGAAATATCCAAAATGCTGGGTCCAGAGGTGCATAAACGGCTCTATTTAATTTTAAATCTTCACCGATATATTGCTCAGAACTTCCCCCATCTGCCCTATACAGGTACTGCAACACAGCTTTTCTGGAGAACCCCATACTGCCCTCGCAATGACTCGAACCTATCTAATTGAGTCCCACACAAAAACATGTTCCCCATTCGCTGTTTGCAAGATTTTGGGGAATGTAACCCCTGCAGATGGCGGGACTTTACTATACTGGATAGGTATTTGACACAGAACCACACAGCTGACTTGTGAGAAAAGTTACTGAACAAAGAACAAAGAAAAGTCCAGCACAGGAACAGGCCCTTCGGCCCTCCAAGCCTGCGCCGATCATATTGCCCGTCAACTAAAACATTTTGCACTTCCAGGGTCCGTATCCCTCTATTCTCATCCTATTCATGTATTTGTCAGGCTGCCTCTTAAATACCACTATCGTACCTGCTTCCACCACCTCCTCTGGCAGCGAATTCCAGACACTCACTACCCTCTGCGTAAAAAACTTGCCCCGCACATCACCTTTATAGTTTTCTCCTCTCACCTTAAATCTATGTCCCCTAGTAATTGACTCTTCCACCCTGGGAAAAAGCTTCTGACTATCTACTCTGGCCATGCCACTCATAATTTTGTAAACTTCTATCAAGTCGCCCCTCAATCTCCGTTGCTCTAGTGAGAATAATGGAATAAGAGGGACAGTAGCAACGTGGATACAAAATTGGCTGAAAAATAGGAAGCAGGGAGTAATGGTCAATAGATATTTTTCGGGCTGGAGGGAGGTTTGTAGTGGAGTTTCCCAGGGGTCGGTATTGGGACCCTTGCTTTTCCTGATATATATTAATGATCTAGATCTTTGTGTGCAGGGGACAATTTCAAAGTTTGCGGATGATATGAAGCTTGGGAGTGTTGTAAACTGTGAGAAGGATGGTGTGGAACTTCAAAAGGACATAGACAAGTTGGTGGAGTGGGCAGATAGGTGGCAGATGAAGTTCAATGTGGAGAAGTGTGAGGTGATGCATTTTGGTAGGAAGAACATGGACAGACAATATAGAATAAGGGGTGACATTTTGAAGGGGATGCAGGAGCAGAAAGACTTGGGTGTACATGTGCATAGATTGTTGAAGTGTGCAGGACAGGTGGAGAGAGCAGTTAATAAAGCATATAGTATCCTGGGCTTTATTAATAGGGGCAGGGAGGTTATGCTGAATTTACATCAGGCACTCATTTGACCTCAGCTGGAATATTGTGTACAGTTCTGGGCACCATATTATAGGAAAGATGTGAACACATTGGAGAGAGTGCAGAAGAGAATGGTTCCAGGGATGAGAAACTTCAGCTATGAAGATAGATTGGAGAGGTTGGGACTGTTCTCCTTGGAGAGGAGAAGGCTGAGAGGAGACTTGGTAGAAGTTTTCAAAATCATGAGGGGGCTGGACAGAGTAGATAGGGAGAAGCTGTTCCCACTTGTAAAAGGATCAAGAACGAGAGGCACAGATTTAAAATGATTTGCAAAAGAAGCAATTGTGACGTGAGAAAACACTTTTTCACACAGCGAGTGGTTTGGTCTGGAATGCACTGTCTGGAAGTGTGGTGGAGGCAGGTTCAATCGAGGCATTTAAGAGGGGAATAGATGATTATTTGAATAGAAACAAGGCGCAGGGGTACGGGGAAAAGGCAGGGCAATGGCACTAGGGCATAATGCTCATTTGGAGAGCTAGTACAGACACGATGGGCCGAATGCCCTCCTTCTCTGCCATTAAGATTCTGTGGATAAAAATTACAGCTGGTGAAGTAAAGCTCTTTACGCCAGTTGGAGGTACTTAAAATTGGTCCCTCTAGGTGTAAGTTAACTGATCTATAACATTAAGGTTAAAACAGAAAATACTGGAGACAGATGGCAAGTCTGTCAGCAGCTTAAAAAATAAAAGCTAGCTTAAATATTTTAGATATAGATTATGGGTAGAGCCCATCAGGCATTAAATTGTATGGGGTCTGTACAAGGATTGGACTGGCTGCTTTCTTGTGCCTTTTAATGGAAACAAAGAAATCTAGGATCAGTGCAGAAATATGAGGCTATGTGACCAGTTACCAGCGCAAACCAGAAATTCAATCTACCATGTCTGGCCTGTGCGGCTTTGGACAATGTCAGAAATACAGGTCCCTTTAAGAGTAAATCAAGACAAACTTCAGGGTGAATTGAGAACAGGTGATGCTCATTGAAGTTTGTACTTGAGAGCTGGCTTTTCCTCCAGTCAGGAGGATTTTGCTTCTGGATGGGAAAAGAATCCAGAAGAGAAGAATGGAAACTGGTATTTGTACTGAACTATACTTTAACAATAAAACAGTTGTGATTCACAGAATGCCATCTGATGCTTGATTTGGTAAATGGAGATCCACTTATTAAACAGCTTTAAACTGTGTAACTCCTGAGCATCTTGTAGCCTTAATCCTTGAGTTACATCTGCTTAATTGCAGGATCATTTTTCAAATTCCATTTAGAAAAATCTAATCTCATTTTAGCCACCTGGACGCATTGAGATATGAAATAATAGTCAAGTACACAAATATTATCCTTGGCTTTGGCATATTATTGTAATAATTTTGCATTTACCAATCTATTGACCTGAATTGAACCTTGAGTATATCATCCACATGTTATGAAAAAAAAAACAACGGATTATTCTAGAATGTTCCTGACAAATTCCATCTGAGATGAAACCAATCTTCCTAATATATGCAGCTGCTTCACTACCTCCAATCTGTTTTAAAAGAAGTTTGCCTTTGGCATTTTCTCTCAGCTGTGTAAGATGAGTTTTCTAAAGGCAATTTTCGAAAGGAATAAAAGTATGAAACATGAACAAGAAGTGAAAATATATTTGCGATAGGGAAGCATCAACTGTAAATGGAAGGCTGAAGAAAGAAATGGTGATTATTTTGAAGAATTATAATTATTTAGAAGGCATGTCACTCGGGGATATCATAAAACTACCCGCTTGCCTGTTTTCCAATTTACTTCTCTACTGTTTTTAAATAATCTATAGTAAATGTGTGCTTGGAAATGAGCAGATAATAGAAAGGAAAATGAATAAGCCTTTCAGCTCCCTATTCATACAGGTTTTTTTCTGTCCAATCTGGCCGCGTAAGTATACCCAGACCTCTTTCCTAATTGATTGTACTCTGATAAGCTGATTTGTTGAAAAAGATTCAGACTAATGCTAGCATATAATTGGATATAATTACTCTTGGACTCCTAATGTGCCTCCATGTGGTGATGAATAATTTAGCATTATACAGTGCATTGCACAGTGTGCTGGAGAAAATTAATTGACAAATATTCCAATCTGTTCCCACCCCCCCACCAAAGGCACTTGCTAATGCTGGAAAACACTTTAACAGGCATTAGTTTACCCCTCTTATTCCTGGCCAAACACGTGGGCATAGACAGGCTATTGAAGTATAGAGGACATCACAGCTGATCCCAACCCTGCCCTAACCTACAGCCCATGTAAAATTACCTTCAGGTAGGCTTTAGGGATGGTAAAGCTGACTGATATTTCCTCTTCCTAACTTAGGGTGCTGAGGTAAACAATGGAGTCTAATTGCTGCCCTAGCTGCTCTCACTCAACTTAGCACAAACCAGCAATTCTGCCTGTGACACTCTGGGATGTGTGACTTAGTACCATACTGAGTAGTTTCTTTACTCATTTGGTATTAGTGGAGCTTTTCACAGTGAACGAGCATAAGAAGAAATGAGGCCAGAGATGTGTTTTGTGAAATTGAGCCAGTCAGTGATTTTCATTATTACATACCCAAATAGGTTTTGTTGAACATAAGAAATAGGAACAGGAGTAGACCATTTGGCCCCTCGAGTCTGCTCCGCCATTCAATAAGATCATGGCTGATCATTTTGTGTTTCCATTTCCACATTCCCATCTAACCCTGATACCTTTGATTCCCTTGCCTAACAAGAATCTATCTACCTCTGCCTTAAAAATATTCAATGACCCCGCCTCCACCGCCTTCTGAGGCAGAGAGTTCCAAAGTTGCACAACCCTCAGAGAGAAAAAATTCTCCTCATCTCTGTCCTAAGACCCCTAATTTCAAAACAGTGGCCCCTAGTTCTGGACTCACCCACAAGAGGAAACATCATTTCAACGTCCACCCTGTCATGGCCGTTCAGGATCTTGTATACTTCAATCAAATCACCCCTCATGCTTTTTAACTCTAGTGGAAACAAGCCAAAGTCTGTCCAACCTTTCCTCATAAGACAACCCACTCATTCCAGGTATCAATCTAGTAAACCTCCTCTGAACCGCCTCCAATACATTTACATCCTCCCTTAAATAAGGAGACCAAAACTGAACACAGTATTCGAGATGTGGTCTCACCAATGCCCTGTATAACTGAAGCATAACATCCTTACTTTTTTGTTCAACCCCTCTCATAATAAAGTATAGCATTCCACTAGCCTTCTTAATTACTTGCTGTACCTGCATACTAACTTTTTGTGACTCATACACTAGAACACCCAGATCCCTTTGCACCTCAGAATTGTGCAGCCGTTCTCCATTTAAGTAATACTCTGCTTTTTTATTCTCCCTGCCAAAGTGAACAACTTCACATTTTCCCACATTAAACTCCATTTGCCAGATTTTTGCCCACTCGATCAACCTATTTATATTCATCTGCAACCTCTTCATAACACACTATCCTACCTATCTTTGTGTCATCTGCAAATGTAGCTCCCACGTCTTCATTGCCCTCACCTAAGTCATTAATGTAAATCGTAAAAAGTTGAGGCCTCAGTACAGACCCCTGTGGGACTCCACTCGTCACATCCTGCCAATCAAACAAAGACCCATTTACACATACTCTCTGCTTTCTGCCAGCCAGCCAATCTTCTATCCTTGCTAATATGTTACCCCCTACACCATGTGCTTTTATTTTCTGTAATAATCTTTATCAAGTGCCTTCTGGAAATCCAAGTACAGTACATCTACAGGTTCCCCTTTATCCACTGCACATGCTACTCCTTCAAAAAACTCCAATAAATTGGTTAAACATGATTTTCCTTTCACAAAACCATGCTGACTCTTCCTAATTGCCTTGAGCTCTTCTAAGTGCCCAGGTATAACCTTCTTAATGATCGATTCTAATAACTTCCCCATGACAGACGTCAAGCTAACTGGCCTATAGTTTCCTGTTTTCTGCCTCCCTCCCTTCTTGAATAAAGGGGTTATATTTGCTACTTTCTAATCTGATGGAACCTTTCCAGAATCTAGCAAAGTTTGGAAAAGTAACACCAGCACATTGACTACCTCATTAGCCACCTCTTTTAAGACACCCTAGGTTGTAATCCATCAGGATCCGGAGTCTTGTCAGCCTACAGCTCCATCAGTTTGCTCAGTACCATTTCCCTAGTGATTTCAATTTCACCAACTTCCTTTCTCCCGTTCACCTCCTGATTTGCAGCTATTACTGGAATGTTTTTTGTATCCTCTATAGTGAACACAGAAGCAAAATATTTGTTCATTTCTTCCACTATTTCCCTATTATCTACAATTAACTCCCCACTGTCACTCTCTAGAGGACCAACTTTACTTACTCTTTTTCTTTTTAAGTACCTGTAGAAACTCCTGCTATCCGTTTTTACATTTCTAGGTAGCTTCCTCTCATACTCTAATTTATTTCTCCTGATTAATCTTCTAGTCATTCATTGCCATTCTTTATATTCTGTCCAATCATCTGTCCTGCCCTCATCTTTGTGGAGTTGCATGCTTTTTCCTTCAGTTTGATGCTTTCCTTAACTTCTTTAGTTAACCATGGAGAGTAGGCCCTCCCTTTCGGATTTTTCTTTATAGTAGGAATGTACTTATTCTGAATGCTCTGAAATATTCCCATAAATGTCTGCCACTGCTTCTCTATTGATCTATCCTCTAGCCTTGTTTCCCAGTTCACTTCAGCTAGCTCAGCTTTCATCCCCACACAGTTGCCCTAATTTAAGTTTAAGATACTAGTCTTAGACCCACTCTTCTCCCTTTCAAACTGGATGTAAAATTCAATCATATTGTGGTCGCTGCTACCTATGGGTCCCTTTACTCTGAGGTTCTTAATTAATCCTGTCACATTACACAATACCAAGTCAAATATAACCTACTCTCTTGTTGGTTCCAGAACATGCTGCTCTAAGAAGCTACCTCGAAAGCATTCTAAGAACTCCTCATCCAGGCTATTACTGCCAATCTGATTTTTCCAGTTTATGTGTAGATTAAAATCACCCATGATTATTGCTGTCCCTTTATCACAAGAAAACAATATTTTCTCTTGAATACTTTGTCCTACACTGTGGCTACTGTTAGTGGTTAGAGACCACTCCCACTAATTACTTTCTCCCCTACTATTCCTCATCTCCACCCAAAGCGATTCTACATCCGGATCTCCAGAACTAAGGTCATCTCTATCTATTACACAAATGCCCTCTTTGATTAACAGTGCTACCCCTCCACCTTTACCTAGCTTCCTATTCTTCTTGAATGTCATGTACCCTTCAATATTAAGCACCCAATCTTTGTCGTCCTGCAGCCACATCTCCGTAATTTCTATCAGATCATATTTATTTACTTCAATGTGGGTCATCAATTCATTTACTTTGTTATGAATGCCACGTGCATTCAGATAGAGAGCCTTCAGTTTTGTCTTTTTGTAACCTTTGTAACATTTAGTCTTGACTGTTGATGTATTCTTAGGTTTTTCTCTCTGTCACTTCCTGCCATTCTCTGACTCTCATTTCTCATATTATTATTTTGCTCTCCTGCCTTGACTCTGCACCTTGAATTGCTACCTCTACCCAAGCTTGATCCCTCACCCATCTTGTTTAGTTTAAAGCCCTCTCTGCTTCCCTAGTTATGTGATTTACGAGGACACTCATCCCAGCACGGTTCAGGTGTAAACCGTCCCAAAGGTACAGCCCCCAACTTTCCCCAGTACTGATGCCAGTGCCCCATAAACCGGAACCCACTTCTCCCACACCAGTCTTTGCGCCACACATTCATCTCTTTAATCTTATTTACCCTATACCAATTTGCACGTAGCTCAGGTAATAATCCAGAGATTATTACCTTTGAGGTTTTGCTTCTTAATTTGGTACCTAGCTCCTCATACTGACTTTGCAGAACCTCTTTCCTAGTTCTACCTATGTCATTGGTACCTACGTGGACCATGACAACTGGATCCTCCCCCTCCTACTGCAAGTTCCTCTCCAGCCCTGAGCAGATGTCCTGAACCCTGGCACCGGGCCGGCAACATATCTGTTTGGGCTCTTGTTCTTTGCTACAGAGAACAGTGTCAATCCCCCTCACTAAACTATCCCTTATTACCACTACATTCCTTTTTGCTCCCCCCGCTTGAACACCTTCCTGTACCACAGTGCCATGGCCAGCCAGCTCACCCACCTTGCAGACTTTGCTTTCATCCACACAGGCTGTGAACAACTCAAACCTATTTGACAATTGCAAAGTCTGAGGCTCCTCCCCTACTGTCTGCTTGGTCCCATTACCTGCCTCACTGACAGTCACACCCACTTGTCCCTCACTGCTGACCAAAACAGATGTTCCTCTTCTAAGAGGTGTGACTGTCTTCTGGAACAAAGTATCCAGGTATTTCTCCCCCTCTCTTATGCTCTCTGCGCTCTTTTCAAATTGGATTTTTAATAATTCTTTCATGGGATGTGGGTGTCCCTGGCTGGGCCAGCATTTATTGCCCATCCCTAATTGCCCTTGAACAGATGGTGGTGTGTTGCCTTCTTGAACTGTTGCAGTCCATGTTGTGTAGATACACCCACAATGCTGTTAGGGAGAGAGTAGTAGGATTTTTGTCCAGCGACAGTGAAGGAACAGTGAAGTGATATAGTAGCAAGTCAGGATGGTGTGTGGCTTGGAGGGGAACTCGCAGGTTGTGGTGCTCCCATGCATCTGCTGTCGTTCTAGGTGGTAGAGGCCATGGGCTTGGAAGGTGCTGTTGAAGGAGCCTTGTTGAGTTGTTGCAGTGCCGTGCATCTTGGAAATGGTACACATTGCTGCCACTGTGCATGGTGGTGGAGAGGCTGCCAATTGAGTGGGCTGCTTTGCCCTGAACGGTGTTGAGTTTCTTGAGTGTTGGAGCTGCATGCATCCAGGCAAGTGGGGAGTATTCCATCACACTCCTGACTTGTGCCTTGGACAGGCTTTGGGGAGTCAGCAGGTGAGTTACTCACTGCAGAATCCCAGCCTCTGACCTGCTTTTGTAGCCATAGTATTTATATGGCTGGTCCAGTTCAGTTTCTGGTCAATTGCAACCCCTAGGATGCAGATATTGTAACGAATATGGTAAAGATCTGCATGGCCTGAATTGTCAAACAGTAATACCTGTTGTTTTAATCTATCTATATCATTAACTTCATGCCTTGGGAAAGTATCAGACTTGTTCATAGCTGAAAGTGTAGATTATACACTCACTAAAATGCATCCATAATCAAGTGCTCTCAAACACATAATGAATTTTGCTGCCTCTCAAAATTTCATTCACAAAATCACGTATGTTAACAAAAATGTGAGAACCTTTCCCATTTCCTTGTAATTCTTTTTTTTTTCTTGTGTATTTAGGGAATTTTGAACTTCAGTGTTTGCTCCCTGACCTGTCCTTAACGTTCTGTCCCATCTCGTGGACAGGCGTCAGTGCTCTGTGTGCCCATGTCAAAGGCTTGACTCTCACTAGAGTCGATGCTTGCCTTTTAGCTTCGTTCCCTGAGCTCCATCCTTTCGGCTGGACGTTCCCTCATAAATGCCGACTGCCTACACTTCAGAAGGACAGCCAGGTTTTTCACTTTACTGTCTGCGTTCAATGATAAAAACCATCACCACTCCTGGCCCCATCCCTCAATGCAGTTTCTATGTACTGCTCAAGCTCCTAGAAACTGGATGTTGCTGTGTGCCATGGATGTCAGCTGCATTGATAATAAAACTTAAAACTTTGGAGATACACAGCAGGTCTGTGGAGAGGAGAAACAGAATGGAGAGTTTCTCAACAGATGCTGAGTAGTTCCAGCATTTTCTCTTTTTATTTCAGATTTCCAGTATTCGCAGTATTTTGCTATTGTATTAGCTGCCAGGCTAGTTTGTTAGTGTCAGGAGTTCCTGCCACAATGCACAGTTGCATTTGGTTCCTTGGATATGCATCAGGTAAGAGTCTGGAGTGATGTTTTGAGAGGTGGCAATGGGGGAAAAGTGCTGCCCATAGATTCATATAGACCCCTGGCAAAGCACACTCTGGGTAGTCGCATTCAACACGAGTTTCTTTCAGCTCTGGGTCTTTGTAGACAGCGGCTTGAGGCTTACAGGCTGGAGGCTTTAGATCTTACAATCCCTCTCCTTTTTACCAATTGCCTTCTCTTCCTTTATACATATTTTGAATGCAAATCCTTATTGCATCATCAGGCTTTTTTGAACTTTACCTCTTCTAACAATAAAACCCTTTCATAACATCAATTTTATTAGTAAGCTTTGGAAAAAGTAAACACATTGTTTAGCTTCTTCTGGCTAGGTGTAATATTTCACCCATTAGAACCTTAGAACCACAGAAAAGTTACAGCACAGAAGGAGGCCATTCGGCCCATCTTGTCCATGCCAGCCCGCGGACACCCAGGTGCCCTTTCTAATCCCACCTTCCTGCACCCGGCCCATAGCCCTGCAGCTTACAGCACTTAAGGTGCAGATCCAGATACTTTTTAAAAGAGTTTAGAGTTTCTGCCTCTACCACCAACTTGGGCAGCGAATTCCAGACACCCACTACCCTCTGCATAAAAAAGTTCTTCCTCATGTCCCCACTACACCTTCTGCCACTTATCTTGAATCTATGTCCCCTGGTTCTAGAATTCGCCACCAAGGGAAACAATTTTATCCTGTCCACTCTATCTATTCCCCTCATAATTTTGTACACCTCAATCAAGTCACCTCTCAGCCTTCTTTGTTCTAAGGAAAACAACCCCAACCTAGCCAATCTCCCCTCGTAGCTACACTTTTCTAACCCTGGCAACATTCTTGTAAACCTCCTCTGCACTCTCTCCAGAGCTATTACGTCCTTCCTGTAATGTGGTGACCAGAACTGCACACAATACTCCAGTTGTGGCCTCACCAGTGTTTTATACAATTCCAACATTATATCCTTACTTTTATATTCTATACCTCTGCCAATGAAGGAGAGCATTCCATATGCCTTCTTTACAACCTTGTCTACTTGAACTGCTGCCTTCAGGGACCTGTGTACTTGTACGCCAAGATCTCTCACTTCATCTACCCCTCTTAGTATATTCTCATTTATTGTGTAATCCCTGTAACTGTTTGACCTCCCTAAATGTATGACCTCACACTTCTCTATGTTAAAATCCATCTGCCACTTTACCGCCCACTCCACCAACCCATCTATATCGTTTTGGAGATTATGACTATCCTCTACACTATCCACTACTTGGCCAATCGTTGTGTCATCTGCAAATTTCCCAATCGTGCCCCCCACGTTCACATCCAAATCATTAATATATAACACAAACAGCAAGGGTCCCAACACCGAGCCCTGTGGAACATCACTTGAGACAACTTTCCATTTGCAAGGGTATCCATCGACCATTACCCTTTGTTTCCTGTTACAAAGCCAACCTTTTATCCAGTTTGCCACATTACCCTGAATCCCATGGGCTTTTGCTTTCCTGACCAATCTGCCATGTGGGACCTTGTCAAATGCCTTGCTAAAATCCATGTACACAACATCCACTGCACTACCTTCATCAACCCTACTTGTCACTTCCCCAAAGAATTCAGTCAAATTTATGAGGCAAGACCTTCCTTTAACAAATCCATGCTGACCATCCCTGACTAGTCTATGCCTTTCCACATGACAATTAATCCTATCTCTCAGGATTGATTCTACTAATTTGCTCACCACCGATGTAAGACTAACTGGCCTATAATTGTTTGGCATTTCCTTTGATCCCTTTTTAAACAATGGAACTACGTTTGCATTTCTCCAGTCCTCCGGTACCTCCCCTATATCTAGTGAAGATTGGAAAATCAGCCTCAGAGCATCTGCTATCTCCTCCCTGACTTCCTTCAGCAGCCTTGGAAACAATCCATCTGGCCCTGGTGACTTATCAACTTTCAAGGATTTCAACCCTTCGAGTACTTCCTCTCTCTTTATGACTATCCCGTCCAATATCTCGCAGTGTTCCTCCTGGACTACTATATCTACATCCTCCTTTTCCTTTGTAAACACAGAGACAAAATATTCATTCAAAACCCTTCCCACAGCCTCTGCATCTACACACAAGTTTCCATCTTTATCTCTGATAGGTCCCACTTTTTCCTTCACTAACCTTTTAGCGTTAATGTATTGGTAAAACATCTTTGGGTTATCTTTTCATGCCCTCTCTTTGATTTCCTTATTTCCTTTTTTACTTCGTCCTTGCACTTCCTATATTTGTCTAGGCTATCTGCAGTGCTTAGTTCTTTGTGCCTATCGTACGTTTTCTTTTTCTGTTTGATCTTCCCCTGTATTCTTCTAGACAACCAGGGAGGGGGTCTAGATTTGGCAGTACCACTCTTATTTTTGTAGGGGACATGTCTACTTTGTACAATTAGGATCTTGATTTTTAGTGCTTCCCACTGGTTTTCCACTGTTTTATCCTCCAGCAGTGCTGTCCAGTCCACCTCAGCCAAGTCCCTTCTCATTTCTGCAAAATTTGCCTTCCCCCAGTTCAAGACTTTACTCCAGCTCTGTCCTTTTCCATGGTAATGCTAAATCTAACTGAATTGTGATTACTGTCCCCGATATGGTCGCCAATTGTCACTTCACCCACTTGCCCTTCTTCGTTCCCCAAGACTAGGTCTAGAATTGCATCTGCTCTCATTGGGTCTGTCACTAATTGGTTGAAAAAATTTTCCTGGACACACTGCATGAATTTTTCTCCCTCAGTGCCCCTTATATTGTTTGAATCCCAGTTGATATTAGGATAGTTGAAGTCTCCTACTATTATTGCCCTCTTGTTCTTACAAGCAGAAATTTGCCTACATATTTGTTCTTCTATCTCCCTTTCACTATTTGTGGGTCTGTAGTATACACCCAGTAGTGTGACTGCCCCTTTTTTATTTCTAAGCTCAATCCATAAAGCCTCGTTTGTTGACCCATTTAGTATATCATCCCTTCGCACAACTGGAATTGATTCTTTAACCATTAGTGCTACCCCCCTCTCCTACTCTATCCTGTCTGAAGACTCTATAACCAGGGACATTTAGCTGCCAGTTTTGTCCCTCCTTTAGTCAGGTCTCCATTATATCAGTGACATCCTGCTGCCATGTGTCTACCTGTGCCCTTAACTCATCTACCTTGTTTGTAATACTCCTTACATTGAAGTATAAACAGTTTAACCCCATCAATTTCCCTTGCTGGACACTTTTTAAACTTTGCTTCTCCTGTAACTCCATGTCTATCACAACGTCCAGGCTAATGTTTTACCTCCATTTTTATGATCTGAATCTGACCTCTCCTACTCCTGGGATCCCATCCCCCTGCTGCACTAGTTTAAATACTCCCCAACAGAACTAGCAAAAGCCCCCGCAAGGACACTGGTCCCAGCTCTGCCTGGGTGCAGCCCGTCCAGTTTGTACAGGTCCCACCTTCCCCAGAACTGGTCCCAGTGCCTCAAGAATCTGAATCCCTCCCGGCTACACCATCTCTCCAGCCACGTGTTCATTTGGTCTATCCTCTTATTCCTGCTCTCGCTAGCACGTGGTTTGAACGGTGTATTTAAAAATGCAAATTGGCCCCTTTACACTTCACCTTGTAATTTACCTAATTAACATTTCAAACCTACTTCTCTTCTATACATCAAAGGCTCTTGACCAGCTGGCTTTAATCCAATTACGATACAGATATACACATAGACACACATAGACACAGACTCCGCTAGAATTCTATTTTAAAATAATTTCCAATAACATTATAGACATTCTTATATCTTCTTGACAAACAGTAAATTAGACAATGTCCATAAAGACAGAAGACAAGTTAAAGTTTAGAGGAGTAGCTTTTGTCCAAAATGTCAGCCCTGTATTTATCCTACAGGCAGATACTGACTGATCTCTGTGTTTCTAGTATTCATTTACCTCATAGTTACAGCATTGGCAGTTTTAAAAAAATGTAATTTGAACAATTTCTATGTAATGACTAGAAGTAGAGTTTGCGTCATATTCAACCAGTGGAAGATTCATTCTGTCAGGGAATGTGCACCGATGGATTCACAGACATTCCAAACGTGGATTGTTAAGATTTTATCTGGATGTGAGGGCAGTTTTATTTGCCAGAGAAGGTCACCACTGCAACTTTAATGCAACAATGGGAGATGTCACTCCAAGCGAAATGTTAGCCTGCTGTGCTATTGCTGCTGTTGTCATTTCAGATCTAATTATCAACTGCCACAAACTTTCTCTGTATGCCAAAATACATGGCATTTGTAAGGTCTAAGAAGCTATGCAATTTTTTTAATGAGTAATCTACATCTGTCAGCAACCGATACGCACATCACCAAAGAGGTTAGTGGATTCTGTCCAAAATATTGACTTTACTGTTGCTTAATATGTTAACAGGGGTGGAAAGAGCACAGACTAAATATCTTCTCAGTTAACTATCATTGAAGAACCAAACAAAACAAGTCTTCAATTGGGAGCATTGTGACCCAAATAGAACTAAATAAAAAGATAATTAAAGTGAACTTTTGGAAACCTGAAATAAAAAAGCAGATCTGTCACCATCTGTCAAGAGAGATCAGTTAATGTTTTTGTATGTAACCTTTTATCAGCTCCTCATGAATAGAAGGTTGGGGTTCTGCTCATTCAGACTGTAGTGATACAGATTGGCTGTGATCAGAATTCACCTGCATAAACAGTAAAAAAAAAACCTTTACAAGACTATTTTTTGTCATCTCAAAATGCTGATTGAAGCTAAAACACTGAGAATATTGAATGGTATCGAAGGCCAAACATAAGGATCTGGACAGTCACCTGTTGAACGTTATCCAATGCGCAAGTTAATAAAAACTCAGTAATTCCATGTTGATGTTTTTCCTCTTTCTTGTCTTTGCATAAATTTTGGAAATGATAATTAATGTGCTGATTTTATACTGATTTTCAAAGTGATCTTTCACAGCTGAGGAAATGTGCAGAGTCATTGACATTTTGTGACTGATGGTACCGCTGTATGATTACTGGACCTTAGATTATGACTTTTCACGCTCCGTTATGTAACATTTAGAGCGTAGACTGTATTACGGAACTCATGTTGACACACAAATGCTGGAATATTGAACACTTGATGCAGGTAGAATGCACCATTCAAGTCTACATTTAATCTCTTAATGCTGCTAGCTGGAGAAGTTGTATTGCTTTACTATTTGTTCATTGTCACTTATATCTAATTAACCCAGCTTTGTCAGTGTTGTAGGGCAGCCAAATTGTGCTATTAGTGATAGAGTTGATCTTCAGACATTTCTTGGGTGCAAACTTTAAGTTTATTTACAATATACTCAGCAGCAACTACATGTGTGTTTTCAGCTCCAATTCTATCTCTACACTGGCTGCTGAGGTAGCCCATGCTACTTGCCTATTGGTTACTACAGATCATGTGATCTTCCTTAAGTATTATTCTTAAAGATACATTACACACTAAATATTACATATAATTACTACAGTCAGTGACTGTTTTATAGAAGTCAAAATTTCACATGGGATATTCACTTTATTACTACACCTGAGGCAGATTGGTAGTTAACAGTAAAGTTGAATCATTTTACTGAAAAATTATATATGCGTCTATCACCATATGTATGCACACATAATTGGAAAATGAACAAGTTATTCAATACGTGTAACTAACTTTTGCTATAACTAGAGTAGGGTTATACGATGTGTGCTTACATTTTTGGGAGAATTCATAAGTACCTTATATTCATCATGGTTGTTATAACCTGAATGACTGCAGGAAATGCGATTGACATGAGAAAAAATAAATTAAAGTTGTTAGTGCAATGCACTAAATTATACACATTGGATTCTATTTACTGTGGATCAATGTGTTATCTATGTATCTGTGAGATGCAGTTAACAAGAAGCTGCATTGCAGAATAGGTGTGGGAAAGTGTTGACTAATTGAGAATAAAAGATTGAGTGGGCTGGGTTGCTCATGTTGGTCTTGTTAAGAATTGTCTCTCTTTTAGCTTACTTGTAACCTTTCTCACTAACAAATTGTGGCATTTAGGAGCTTCTTTTATGTGTGTAAGGCAATTATAAATTCAGAATATTGAGCATATTTTCTTTTTGTAACAAATTAACTATAGGAGACACATTTCTAAAAGAAAAACCAACATGAAGCCGCCCTCGGTGAATTGTGCTGGGACTTTTACTCTTCTTGACATAAACAACCTTCCCAACAAGCTAACAAAAGGGGTTCCGTTATTTGCAGAAGACTGCATGGTTTACATATCAGGGAAAACTCGAGATCATATCATTTCAGTGCAAGATGATCTTCTGCAATTGCAAAATTGGTAGGGCCAATGGGAGGTGGCATCCAATGCCAAAAAGTGCTATGTCATGTGTATTACAAACAAAAAATATCCACCAACAAATAGCATTAAATTCTGTAATCAAATTCTCCACACAGCCATACCTGTGGGTTCATGTGGGATTCCACATTCAACAGATAACATCCAAAGCAAACAGGGTTCTCTTATCTCTGAGGTGGAATCTTTGGTATTGCACCAAGAGTATCAGAGTTAAAGCTTACCAAACATTTGTCCATCCAATCCTGGAGTATGGAAGTTGTGTGTGGATCCTTTTATGGGGAGAGATATAAATAAGACTGAAGCGATCCAAAGACGATTCTGCACCAATCAGTATGGGAAATAACCAGTGTCACATTCTTGGTCAAGGATTTGGAATGGGAATCATTACAGCAAAGGAGGGAGTAAAATAGACTGACATTTTATATTTCTATAAAATATGGAATGGACAGTTGGGAATTGACAGAAAAAAGTACCTGGTGTCCTCCGGCAATGACAAAACACAAGGTAGCCATCCAGACAAACTACAAGGACCATGTGTTTCCAAGACAACGTATCAGCAATCTTTCTTCCCAAGGACAATCCCACAATGGAAGAAGCTGCCCAAGGAATAGTCACAGCCCGGTCACTAGAAACCTTCAAGACCCATTTCTAGGTTATTTCCATTTATAAGTTTTTCAATATCAGGACTATCATCAGCAGATCATGTCCGGTTTAACTAGCACTAATCATGTAAATGTTGGTGGACTACAGATATTAGTCTGTGATGCCGACACAACTAAGCAGAAGAGGAGAAATTTCAGAATATACTTTGCTCCTGTAATCCATAACTTCAAGCTGGATTAGCTGGTATGGCTGGAGTGCTACATGTCCTGGAGGATCAACAAGTGAAAAACCCTCTGCAATTTCTGTCCTTCATATAGATGTGAGATCCAAAGCAATAATTTATATACTCAGCAGTTTATGCCTCTCACAAATGACAACTAGACTTCTTAAAAGGATGCATTCATGCCATCTTTCATACATACTGATGTCAGGCATTTTAAAATGATTCTGTCGCCAGTCATGTAACAAATATGATGATCCAGAAAGTGACCTCACCATGGGTGACAATCTCCTTTGTGCACTAGAGGTAATGGAATTTTATTGTGTTCTTTATAACCACGTTTGTGATTTTTATGGTCCTAACACAAAGGTAATATGTTCATTCATGAAGGGATCACCATATTAAGCACAAAAATAGCAGCATTGTAGTGTGAAATAGTTTTTTTCCCCCTTAATAAACAATGATTTTTGTAGTACATATGTCTAAACTATTGACAGAATCCACAGCAGGGACTGATAACTTTAGAAAATAAATCACTTATTGAGATCAAGGGCCAGATTTCTCTGTTTGAGGCAGAAAGTGGGGTCGGAACCAGTCCTAGCTCATGTTCCTGCTCTGATGCCAGCCTATTGGGAGGTGCGATGTTCCTGGGGTTGGTGTCTTAATGAGCCTAGAGATGGGTCTGCAGCCAGGTTAGTGGCCATGAATGGAGGTGGGGCACCAGAGAAGTGGGCCATGGTTCTGGCCTGAATAGGCAGCCATTGCTGTGGCTGCTGTCTGTGCGTTGTCTTAAAAAAAATGAGAGCTCCTCATCTTCAAAATGACCAACAACTGGAGAGCTGGGACCCGGGACAGGGTAGGGAAAGGTTGGTTTTAAAATTTCATTGCTGCTCATTAGTTTTCTTTTGTTTTGAACTTGCACTTTTTCCATCAAATAAAACTGTTTCAGCATTGCTGCCTCTGTTCCCACAGGTTTCAGCTGGTCAGCTTCACAGAGCTCCTAACAACCGCCCAACCCCATAAAAACCTCCAAGTCAGAAGGCAAACTCTTAATGAGCCCCCGAATGACCTCAACAGTTAATGAGGCAGGCAACTTTAATTTACACAGTGCCATATGTTGTAATATGGGTTCTTCAGAAGTCTTAAAGATGAGGTCTTGAGACTTGTATATTTAAACATGAACCCTTTATTGTTACCCTTTATTTATTTACAGATCCCAGGTTACTGTCATGCATGGTGCTGTTGCCTCCATGCAGGTTGTTCCAGAGAGTTCTTTCTAGACTGTTCTTTTTGAGTCTATTACCATGTGACTCTTTAAATCATACCATAGGCGGTGCTATTCTCCAGTTCCACATTAACCCCTGCTCTGCCAAGCACCTTTACATTACAATGGCATAAAGGCACATCATACAACATCCCCCTTTCTTCTCCAAAGAAAATGTTCCCTTCCAACAGAAGGGAAGAAGAGTGTAGCTATTTGTAACACAACTTTACTTGCTATCCCTGCTCCCCCATACCAAATCTCTAACTTTATAAATTCAGACAGTCTTGAGGCTTGACAGTTCTTCCACATCTCAGTCTGTCATGTTTGGAGGAATGGTAGGTAGGACTCTGTGTTTCTGATACTTGACAAACTGAAGGAATGTACAGTAGATCAAAGCTGGAAGAGCAGGGTTGCGAAGAGCGATGTTGAGTTGGAAGAGGTGGCAGGAAGAGCCCATAATGGAATTTGCTGAATGTGATGAAGATTTTGAAGATGATGGCCTGAGCATCAGGGACCCAGTGATGTTTGGTCAGCAAAGGAGTGATGTGGGATGTTGCTGAGAAGGAATGTGGGTGCTAAAGCTCAGACTGAATTGGAGTTTATGTCATGTGGAGCACATGAGGCTGGGCAGGAATCTATTGGAAAGTCTAGCGTGGCCATGACAAAGTCATGAGGGAAGATTACAGTAATAATAGGAATGTGGTAAGGATGAAGGCAGCTGCTATTTCAGAGGTGGAAATGGCCTTAGTGATACTTGAGGTTGGGTTTGAAAATCAGTTCAGGTTGAGCATTGGGTTGAGTTTGAGCAAGCATCAAAAGGGGATTAGGATAAGGAGCTAAGATGCAGAGTTTCTGGTGAACCGAAATGCTTTCATGTTACCAATGTTTATCTGCAAAAGGCTTCTGGTTCATCTGTGATTACTTGCAATCCAGCCAGTTGGATAGCACAGTGAAAATCATGGAATAAATGATTTTGGTGTTAATGAGGTAAAGCTATATATTGTCCGAAAACACAAGAAAGTTAAACTGATGCGTATGGATGATGCCATTGAGTAGCAACATATAGGGAAGGATTAGAATGGCCTAACGATAGGCACATTAGAGGCAAAGTCATTGTAGAAATGTGCTGGCTATGTTGATTCGGGTCTGAATATAATCATTTGAGCGCAATGGGATGGGGGTAGAGGATAGAAGACTCAGCTGTACCAAAGCCTGCATGTAGGAGGTTGGGGATGAAGAGAAAAAATAGTCACTTGCATGAATTATTGTTGATGTCGTTGATCAACTCAGTTTCAGTTCTGTGAGATTGACGGAATGAGGACTGAAGGGGCTTGAAAAGGAGAGATGGGCTCATAGCTAGATGATGGTGACACCTTATAAAACCTTAGTGAGGAAGAAAACATTTCAGAATATGTGCTACTTGAACAGGATAAAAGGATTGTGAGAAGGCTTTAAGAAGCAGGATGAATATGCTAGATTTGCATACTTTAATGGCTTGTATTCTCTTATTGTGAACAGTGGTGAAATATTTATGAGTGCTCCATTCATGATTTGTAATTTATTGTGCAATGCATGGTTTTATAACTGTCAGCAGTTTATTCATACTAGCAGGATTCAAAATTAGATTTGTCCATTGAAAATGTGCATGATCTTTCTACGTATGAGGAGAAGTAGGATATTATTTCCAAAAATAATTTCTCAATTACATCATTGCTGTGAAAAGTATCTAATAGAGAGCAATCATGAAGGTGTTATTGCATTAATGGCGTCTTAGACCAAAGGTCAGATGAGTTATTTGTACTCCAAAAAAGGATAATTGTCTTGAAACCATTCCTATCTATTTAATTTTTATTATTCGCAATCGGTTTAATTCCATTTCACACAGTTTCCAGATATCAGTAGGAATTGGTCAGAAAATCTCATACAGTTTTTGTGTAGTGCTTTTTAACAGAACAATTAACAATTGTAATATAATTTACTGTTGAGTAATAACCTGCAGAGAATGACTGTCCACATCATGAAGTATTGATTTTGACCTCTCAAGGTTCCTTCGGCAGCATCTTCCAAACCCACAATCGCTGCCATCTAGAAGGACAAGGGCAGCAGACACATGGGAACACCACCACCTGGAAGTTGCCCTCCAAGCCACTCACCATCCTGACTTGAAAATATGTCACCGTTCCTTCACTGTCATTGGGTCAAAATCCTGGAACTTCCCTCCCTACACCACCTGGACTATAGCAGCTCAGGAAGGTAGCTCACCACCACCTTCTCAAGGACAATTAGGGATGAGCAATAAATGCTGGCCTAGCCAGCAATGCCCATAGCCCATGAAAGAATAAAAAAAACTATTATGTGTGGCACTATGAGGCAAATTGTGATTACAGTAAAATTTATAATGTCTTAATTAATTTCTCATGAGAATTCTGGTTATGCAGATAGCGTGGATTTCTGTTTGTGAAGCTTTTGAGTTTGTGTTTTCATTGAACATTCCAGGTCATAATTTTTCAACACCAGCAGAGAAATGACTGCATATGGGTTCAGGATTATGTATCTGCTACATCAACTGGTTAAAGTAATGCCTGTGTGGGAACTGTGCCGTATGCTTTTAGGTGTTCACCTAATGATGACTGGAACCTTGCAAAACAGGTCAGTTATGGCATCAATCAGTGTGTTGCCATTTTGAACTCCATGCTGCAGCCTATGCAGCACCACTCACCCTCCACTTCCCCTCCCAGGCTCACACTATTAAAAAAGATCACAAACTACATACATGTTAATTGCTGGATTATTTATTCTGGCTGTTGGCGCAATTCTATGTGTTTTGGGTGCTTTTCCATATTTGACTAGAGTTTAATACTGTACAAGTAGTAAGGGGACTTGTGTGCGACCTTGCCCTCTGGCGATCTGGACCTGCGCTATTCTTTCCCCTCACCCTGACTCCTGTACCTGGTGTCTCATGATGTCTCCTCTATTATCACCTCTCAAATACGTGTAGTGTCAGCATCTGAGCTGGTCTTTGTAACAGTGAGATTGAGTGACAGTGTCATTTCATCTTCATTTCCTTCTTCCTCCTCCTCCACTGACTGGGTAGGTTCCAGCTCTTGGGGATCTGAAACAAAAATGAAATGAAGGGACAGGGTCTGTGTTGTGGTGAAGCAACAGGAGGAAGTAGTTCTGAACTTAGTTCTGTTGAAGGGTCATGAGGACTCGAAACGTCAACTGTACTCTTCTCCGCCGATGCTGCCAGACCTGCTGAGTTTTTCCAGGTATTTCTGTTTCTGTTTTTGTTGAGGAGGAAGTAAGCAGTGTGTGCTTATATCAGTGCCAGCTCCTCACTCAGGAGAGATTCAGGGGTGAGGAAGAAGTGGGATGAGAGATAAAGGATTAGATATGCTGATACCTTCATCATCAATTGCTTCAGCCCTGCTGATAACACTGGCCTCAGCAATGCCCCTTCCCATTTTGGGCAGCATTGTCTCTTCGATAGGGGTTATAACATACTGGCTCCTCTCCAGTTCTTTCCTGTTGCCTCCTGTTCTGTACCACCTTCACCTGCAGGAACGTGGAAAATGTGTCAGTGAGGGTCGTGCACTCTGTATGTTTAGGTGTCGTGGTTGAGTAGGTGGCAGTGTGCACAAGCTGCGAAATGAGGTGTGCAAATGAGGCTAATTACTAAGAGTGTGAGGGTCAGGTAAAGCAGACAGATTGTAGAATTGAATCCTGATTGAGAGAGATTGATGGGAATGTGGTGAATTGAGCAGTGGCTGAGGTGAATAGGGCAGTTGGTCGGATATGACATTTGAAGCTAACTGCAATGAACTTGACAAGTTATGAGAGTTCTTTAAAACTCTTCCTGCATTGCATCCAGGTTCTCGCAGCTATACTCCTGTCATTGACCTCCTCTCTTTTCCCATTGCCTCCTGAACATATGCCTGCAGGGCCTCCTGCTCCACTTGCTGAGGAGATCTCTTATCCATTCCACCTTTTCTACCAAGACCTCCAGTGCACTGTCTGAAGACCATGGTGTGGACTCTCCACCATGGCCAGTCATTATTGACTCTTCCACAGAGCACACTTTTGAAAATACTCTCATCACCCCCGGCAGCCATAATGCAACTCCCCTCGAAGAGGTGAAAGCTGCCTTTACATAGCGCCTGGCACTCATGATATCAGGGCCCTCTGCTGATATGTCCAGCCAGTGAACAGTATGGGAAGTATTGGCTGCACACAACAATCATTTCCAAAAGAAGTGAGCATGAATTTGATATCCTGTTTGCATCGTAGTCAAAAGGTGCAGGTGAATCAAGCATCTCAAGCCCGCTTGATCTACTGCTTGTTTTGGTGTCGTATCAAATTTACCTCCTGTTATCTTTGCTTCTGTCTATAAATTATTATTACTTTTATTAAAAACACATTAGACTATTAGACCCATTTCATTTACATGCACTTGTAAAATTTTAGATAGAAAACATGGAAATTTATTTCAATGGTGTGCAGATTAATCCATTAATTAAGCGCCTTCTCCGTCATTTCTAAAGCTATCCTGTCGGTTCTGACAATTTACCGGAACAAATTGCTCATTGATATGGTTCCTGTCACTTTAGGATAGTCTTATCTGTGGAAGGTCCAGCAGTGTTTGTTGTTTGCTGAGCAGATTTTCCCCGGGGGCTATTGAATTGTCTGGATGCAATGAATGCAAGAAAACCAGGTAGGCTCCATTAGGGGTTTGGCACCATGCTCCCTAACTTACCATCCTAGCTGATCCACTAATCACAAAGAGAAGGAACAGGAAAATCTACCTCGTTATTTATACAGCACAGTGCGTCTTTCTTGTTCTTTTGCTCTGATGCTGAAAAATCTATTAACAAGGTGGAATTAAGTTTTTTTTGGTGAGTATTTGAGACTTTGGTAATGTGTTCATCAAGTAGGTATTCCACTTGTGTTCTTTGTGAAAGGCGAAGATAGTCACAAATAGTCTTCACTGTGTGAGTGTCATTTATTGAATTACACACGTTTGATTTTCCCTTGAAGCATCAATTCAAGGTCACCTAAATATTCATGGAGTTCATGCAGCGCAAAAGTTGTCAGAGGGGCTGCTGCACAATGAACACGAAGGCTGACCATCTACAAGTGAGAAATTGCTTATCACTTCCAAACCTATACTTAAAGTTCAGAGCTTCCTGTTATTGGTGAGCCAGTTTGGTGCTTAACTTGTAGTACTTGTTCAGAGGCAACCTTGTCTTTTGGGTGGGATGGATATTAAGAAACACATGAGCCCGGAAAATGGCAGAAGTGCCTGAAAATCATAAACCCCGTCTCCCAGCATGGTACTTGCCATTTAAGATGGGGATGAGGAGAAACCTTTTCTCTCAGGGGCTGTTTCCCAGAGAGCAGTGGAGGCAGGGTCATTGAATAATTTTAGATAGATTCTTGATTGACAATGGAGTCAAAGGGTACGGGGGGTAGACAGGAAAGTGGAGTTGAGGCCACAATCAGATCAGCCACAATCTTATCAAATGGTGGAGCAGGCTCAAGGAGCCAAAAGGCCCCACTCCTCCTCCTAATTCGTAAGTTTGTATATTCATAATAGAAAAAAAACAGTGGCAAATGGATTTCAGTGTAGGCATATGTGATGTCATCCACTTTGAACCTAAAAAGCACTTTCTAAATGGTGAAAAGCTAGAAAAAGTGGAGGTCCAAAGAGACCTCGGGGTCCAAGTACAAAGATCTTTAAAATGTCATGAACAGATACAGAAAACAATCAGAAAAGGCTAATGGAATGCTGGCTGTGTATATCTAGAGGACCTGTGTATAAGGGGGTAAAAGCCATGCTTCAGCTATGTAAAGCCCTGGTTACACTGCACCTGAAGTACAATGAGCAGTTCTGGGCATCACATTGTTCTCGGAGGGATCGCAATATAGATTTATTAGAATGATACCGGGATTCCAAGGATTAAATTATGAAGAGGGATTACATAAACTAGGGTTGTATTTCCTAGAATTTGGAAGGTTAAGAGGTGATTCAAAGAAGGTTTTCAAGATATTAAGAGGGACATATAGGGTAGAGAGAAATTGTTTCTACAGGCTGGGGAGTCTAGGATGGGGCGTAGTCTAAAAATTCGATCCATAACTTTCAGAGTGAAAGCAGGAAATGCTTTTGCATATCAAGGGCGGTAATAGTTTGGAACACTCTTCTGCAAATGTCAATTGTTGCTAGATCAATTGTTAATTTTAAAACTGAGATTGATAGATTTTTGTTAACAAAGGTTATTAAGGGAGATGGGGCAAGGCCCATATGGAGTTGGGTCACGGATCAGCCATGATCTCATTGAATGGTGGAACAGGTTGAGGGGCTAAATGACCTAACTCCTACTCCTATATTCCTAATACTGGAGAGGAGGGATTGGACAAAGACAATCAGCCTTGGTATATTTTCCTGCTGATTATGACCATGTGCCAGTAGAAGGGAAGAATCTCTGGGATTTGTTGAATGAACACCCTGCTCAATGTCATGTTCTAGGGCCTGAGGAAAAGTTAGAATCATAGAACCATACAGCACAGAAGGAGGCCATTTGGCCCATCATGCTTGTGCAGCTTTTGAAAGAGCTAATCAATTAGCCTGACTCCCCAGCGTTTTCCCTACAGCCCTGCAATTGTTTTCCTTTTCAGATATATATCCAATTCCCTTTTGAATGTTACTATTGACTCTGCTTCCAGCACCCTTTCAGGGAGTGTATTTCAGATAATAACACCCCACTGGGTAAAAAAAAACAACCTTTTCCTTATCTCCCCTCTATTTCTTTTGCCAATTATCTTGTTGGATGTGCACTGATTGCTCAGGATTTGCTAAAGGCATTTGAGGCTTAATTCTATTCTTGTTGTATTGCATGTCTTTGGTGCAGCTAGATATATTCCATTCGATCTGGCATATTTTATTTCCTTTTTTCGTATGCTCTTGATAGAGAGGGATCTGAGTTCTGCTGATTTTTGGATTTGTTTTTTTTTTTACACATTTTATAGATTATACTGGTATTCCCAAACTCAATGTTTTGATATTTCTTTCCATGGCCTGCTGTCACTGCCAGGAATTGTTGAAGCATAATTATTTTCCTTTCATTGTTCTGATTTGTATGGGTTAAACTTTGTGTTTTGACTTATAAAAAATCCTGGAAACTATTTTAAAAATGTCTTTAGAAATAATAGAGCCGCGGTTGAAACTGTATTTTTTTTACCTTCAACCTTCAGTGAATAAAATAAACTGCGTCTGCTATTGAAAGTGGGTTAGGTGCAAAAGGAAATGAATGGATTTCAGAGATGGTTATTAATAATAGAGGTAGCATTTTTCAAATGAAATAATCTCAGTTAATCTATGGACTGCCATTACCACATATGTAGCATTGTTAAGTGTAATTGTTATATATGTTCTATAATTGATCTACATGCCATGCATTGGAGAAGTTTATGCATATATTCAGCAAGCAGTACTGCTGACTTCAAGTACAACCACACTTTTATGTTTCCCTATTTATATATTTGATAGATTTCTCGGGTAATATCTGCTTCACCAGTCCATTACTAAAGATGCTGATTATACACATTAACCATCCAGATCTTAACTTATTATCACAGTAATTTCCAAGCTCTTGCTGCTGCTATATTTCAGTGTGTCGTGACTGCAAAGATTTTATTCTCTCAGTTAAATCCAGGATGTGGTTAACCCTATCATTGCTACAGTGACTCAGTTGCTGCTTATTGTTCAAATGGAACAGTAACTATAGTACAGAGAGAAATGTCATTAATCGAAGGAGCGACAAGAGTGAATGCCACCAAAAGTGAGGAAGATAAAGTACTGAGTAGCACCAAACATGGCTCCCAGAAAGACACTTGCATAGGTGTGATAAGCCAAACATTCATGTTATGATTCTTTGAGTTATCCTCTTGAGAAATGGGTTGATCGGTGAGCACTGTCATTTAAACTGTCCGTCTCTAGAGTACACCAGGCTTGATTCTCTTTTGTCTGTGACATCTTTTGATTATCTGCTCCTATCACTGCTTGCTTGTCCCTACAACCACCGCATCCTCAACTTCTCTCTCCCCCCGCCCCCCCCCACCTTAGACCAGCTTATATTTCACCCCTCTCCTAACTATACTTCAGTTCTGCCGAAGGGTCATGAGGACTCAAAACGTCAACTCTTTTCTTCTCCACCGATGCTGCCAGACCTGCTGAGTTTTTCCAGGTAATTCTGTTTTTGTTTTTGATTCTCCCCACGTTGACTTTTTTTTTGCATGCTTGGGCAAGAAGAGCCTTGTTAATTAGGTGGAGATGGGTGACAGTGGTAACATTGCTGCTCGGAGATCTACCATCACTGGGAGGCTCAGGTAAATTGAGTTTGAAATGTTCCAGCTGGTTAAAGGGGGCACTTGCTTATTCGTGTGTGCTGCAACATTACAACAATAATGAGGAAGGACCTACCTTGGGTGGGGAGGAGAAATCAAAATGAGCAAATGCCTTTGTTAATATTACTAGCAGAAAGAAGGGCCAGAGGATCAGACTTTGGGATACTGAGAACAACAAGTTGCAAAAGGGAGTGGTGGGAACATTATAGGTCTACTGCATTCGTTGCTCCCAATGCGGTTTCCTCTACATTGGAGAGACCAAACGCAGACTGGGTGACCGCTTTGCAGAACACCTTCGGTCTGTCCGCAAGCATGACCCAGACCTTCCTGTCGCTTGCCATTTCAACACTCCACCCTTCTCTCATGTCCACATGTCTGACCTTGGCTTGCTGCATTGTTCCAGTGAAGCCCAACGCAAACTGGAGGAACAGCACCTCATCTTCCAACTAGGCACTTTACAGCCTTCCGGACTGAATATTGAATTCAACAATTTTAGATCATGAACTCTCTCCCCATCCCCACCCCCTTTCCGATCCCCCCCTCTTTTTTTCCCAATAATTTATATAGATTTTTCTTTTCCCACCTATTTCCATTATTTTTAAATGTATTTCCATCCATTGTTTTATCTCTACCTTTTAGCCTATTTCGATTCCTTCACCCCACCCCACCCCCACTAGGGCTATCTGTACCTTGCTCGTCCTGCTTTCTACCCTTAATTAGCACATTCCTTAGATAATATCACCACCTTCAACACCTCTTTGTCCTTTTGTCTATGCCATCTTTTGGCTATCTCCACCTATCACTGGCCCTTATCCAGCTCTACTTGTCCCACCCCACCCTTAAACCAGCTTATATTTCACCTCTCTTCTATTTTTACTTAGTTCTGTTGAAGAGTCATATGGACTCGAAACGTTAACTGTGTTCCTCTCCGCAGATGCTGCCAGACCTGCTGAGTTTTTCCAGGTATTTTTATTTTTATTTTTGTTTTGGATTTCCAGCATCTGCAGTTTTTTGCTTTTATATTATATGAGGAAAGTTCTATAGTAAACAGTGAAACCTCCAACATCCCAGGAGCCTTTACTCAGTATAGGAGAGGGAGGTGAGAGATGCAGGGACTGGAGTTGGAAAATTCCAGAGCATAGGGCCTAAGCAGATGGAGGTATGGCCAACAATGGTGGGACAAAGGGATGGGTGATGGTCTGCGCAAGAGGCTGTGAGCCAGGGGGGTGGGAGTGGTGGGAGAGTTGCAAATGAGGCTCCAGAGGAACCTTCCCAATTACCCATCTCCCAATATTCCATCACTCAGGGAGCACTTCATAGAAGTAATAGATTGGGAGCTGGACCATATTAGTTTTGCTTGAAGGGCAGATATAGTACTAAGAAATAGTCCCCATTAGAAGTGTGAAATTATTGGACCCTTAGATGAATTTGGCTTTTAAAAAATAAAAACAAATTGACCATTTAGATTTTGGAGTCCATTTCTCTGGCCATTTGTACCCTAGTGCACTTAACTGATGACATGAGGGGTTGAATTCTGTACTACAGAGGCAAGATACAGTAACATAAAGTAAACAGATTTCACCGATAATATAATGGTTAATTTCCAACTGTTCTGATATAGATGAATAACAAAGGATGCAGCACTTTGAAACACTCTTGGTAATATCACAGCTAGTTAGTGTATCTAATTTCAAGCATCTTGTCTAATTACTATGGAATCGTTAGGCATTTGGGCTGGAAATTAGACCTTTTTTGCCCATTTAATGAGTGTAATAAAAGGTGCGGCTGGCTGATATTGGGGACCAATCTCTTGCATGCTAAGGATGCTTGAGAAACGCCCTTGATGGATGACCATAACAGGCTATAGGTATCTTACATATGTAAATGAGGGGCCTAATCCTTGTTTTAGGTTCCTTCGGGAAAATTAGATTGTGATGAGTGGGCCAGCTGCTAACTAAAAGAAAGTAAATAAATGTAGCAAACCTTCCTGCGGAGTCAGGAGATACAGGAATGATGTTCACTGCTCGGCCGCACTATCAACAGTCGCTGCTGAGTTGGGATGCCCCATCCCCCACTCTCCCAGCTGCCCTTCTCACCCAATACTTACAGCTGCGAGTGAGGCAGGCAGCCTGAGAACAGTTGCTGAAGAAGGGATCGCGAGTTCACCCATATTATTTTGATGATGGATGAGGCCCATTTTTGGGCTCTGAATGGCCCTTTCAGTTCAAAACCAGAGCGCCAATGAATTTCCAGCCCAAGTCTTATTTTTTATTGATCCAATTCTTCTTTAACAGCCACGGCCTCAGGCTAAACCAGATTCTTGCCTACCTTGCACCCCTCCCCCACCCCATTTAGTTCAGAGTCTGGCTTTAGACCTCATAGCCTCTTTTTCACTAAAACTTTATAGCGTCCACCCCACCACATTGGCCACCCCTGCCTCAGCCAGTTTGCTGCTAAAGTTCTCACCCATGTCTTGACAGCTCCAGCATTGATTATTTCAATGTTTTCATGGCCAATGTCACATCCTTCAACTCATCTAAATCTCTACTCTATTGTTTCATACTCCATTGCCCACTTACCCATTACCTCTGCCCTTGCTGACCTATATTAGTCTTGGTTCTTCAAATGTTCCAAATTCAAAATTCTCCTGCACTTGTTTGAATCCCTTCATGGTCTTGCTCTTCCTCATCTCTGTGACCTCCTACCTGCCCATTCCCAAAGCTCTGCATTTCACCAATTCTGGCTTCTTATGTATTTCTTCCTCTGCCATACAATCTGGAATTCCCTCCATAAATCCCTCTGCTTTTCCACCCCTCCACTCTCAAACACAATTAACTTTCTGACCAAGCTCTTGGTCAGTGTAATATCCCTTCCTTTGGTTCAGGGTCCATTTTTGTCTGATATCACCTTATGTTGTGCCGTGGGATGTTTTTATGCTTAAAGGTGCAGTATAAGTGCAGGCTGCTGCTTTGATGATCTTACCTCAATGAATTACTATGAAATAGTGAAAAACTGCCAAATATACCTTTGCTTGAGCAAGGAGCTATCAACCATCCTAACTCTCAGGATAACCTATGGGATCTTACCTTAGTTGGCTAATTTCAGCAAAATCAAGCAGTCCCTCTCCACCAAATCTACAGGAGGGCCTACTTCACAATAATGCCTCTTCAAAGGGTTACTACAATGAGTAAACCATATTCCAAGTAACTCTCCAGTTGGAATATGGGCATAGTCTTAATCTAAATTCTGACACCAATTGTAATGCAATGTAAGCTTTAAACTTCAATTGTGGCAGAAAGAACAGAGCATGCACAAAAGGAATACAACATTAAAGAAATTATCACCGCAGTAGGTAAAATGACTCTTGTATGTATGACCTGCCTCAGAAGACAACATCTTTTATTTTACAGCTTTTATGGCTACAGTACCCCTTTAAATGTGTAAGAGACAATTACCATAGAATCATTAATGTGCATGAAAGGTTAATTGGGTGATTTAAAACAATAACATCTGGTTTATAGCAATATGTTCATGGTATGTTTGATTAATACGCTTTGATCTGAATTTTTTATTGAAGATATTAGAACTATTACTTGTCTCTGTTCATATATGGTTAAATAACAGGGGACTTAATTATTTAAAACTTGTTCACTTGACACATTAATTCAGTTATACCTGACAGGATAAGTCATAATAATCATCTTATAACATTTTTTTTTATCCTTCAGAGACATAATTATATAGGAATTTGAGTGGGTGTGTGATTTGTGATGTGTTCTGGCTTCATGTTAAACATTTTATTAATTTTCCTCGAAAAAGGCTAATCTGATACCTCATTTGGATAATTGTACAGGTTAACACTTAAGATAAAATTTAATTTACTGAGATAGTAAATGGCTCATCTGAATTACGGATACACATGCCATTTGCTATTGAGTTGTTCCATAATTTCACAGCTGCTTCCAACACACATGAGAATTGTTTACCACTCAAAGTACAAGATTAACATCTTTTAGTGATGGGGCTAATTCAGGTCATTAGAACACAATATTTATGGATTGTATCTATTATGGCCAGACGTGACAGGGCAATTCAATGAAAGTTATTTTTCCCTCTCCTCCTTATGATCCAGTGTGGAGTTGGTTTTCACATTTCGAATTTATTTATAAATCTGCAATGAAAGTGAATTGCTGGAACAGAAACAGCTCTAGTGCTCTAGAAAGGACGCAGACAACTTATAATGCAGAACAGGCTTTCTTCTCATGTCTTTCTTTTTCAAAACGTTTCAATATTTTGACATCCTTGTGGAACCCTTCAGATTTTTCAATGTCTTGCTCTTGCCTAAAGCCCACACTTGTGTGCCCTGGAAGATCTAGACAGTGATGAGGAGCAGCACACAACTAATTTTCCCCTTTCTTAGCCCTAAGGCACTGATGCCAATTGTGGTATAACGGCCAAAAATAAAATAGTGTGGATGCTGGAAATCTGAAATAAAAACAGAAAGTGCTGGAAATGCTCAGCAGGTTGGGCAGCGTCTGTGAAGAGAGAAACAGGGCTGATGTTTCAAGTCGTGACCTTTCATCAGAAACTGATATGTGGTATAACGGACTACTTCCTGGGCTGGGATCAGCTAAACACAGGCCATTTGATCATACCTGGAACTTTTCTGAGTCGCATAGCTTAATTATTCCCCAAATGAACTTTTTAATGATGCTTTAGATGCTGCACTTGGATGGTTTTGTGAGTCATTTACCATTCCCCTAATTATCACAAAAAAACGACAGTCACTAGGCATGTTTAGCAAGTCACGGCTTAGCAACATTGAAAGTATTTTTTGAAAATGCTGATTTAGAAAACAGAGGGTCTGGTGGACTAAAGCAAGTCTTTTTAAAACACAGTGAAGAAAAGCAAGGAAGTGTTTAAACACAGCTGTGAAGCAGGAATGGGTTTTGGAATGGATCCGTGCTGTTTACTTCTCTCCCTGGTTAACTTAACTTCTTTTGGTCCTGGAGCTCCTGTGACAGAATTTTACTGATGCACAAATTCCTGCAATGGGGAAAATAGGCTCTAGCCCTACAGAGATTACTGCACAAATGTCAAACTGTAAGAATCTGCATTTGACTAAGCTAATATTGTGTTATTGGCTGAGGCATTGCTTCGCTTGGTGTGACATATGAATCACACCCAGCTGTATGATTATTTTGTTAAAGCTATGAACCCTTATATTATTACAGCATTGTGAAAAGCCATTGACCATTTCTAATTAAGGGCAATGATTTGTCATAAAAAAAAATCTGCAGCAAATTAGATGACAGTTGTGGTAAAATTGGGGAATTCAGATGTTTCAAAGGCCAGGAACAACTGGGGCAGAATAAGAAACATTCCTATATTCCAGCTGTGCTGTCTCATTGTCACTCAGACACTGCACAGACACTCAATGCCAGTTTATTAGAACCAAGCAGTCAACTCAACTCTACTTAATAAACTAAAATTATTTCTCATCCCAACATTATTGCTTTGTGCCATAGATTCTTGACTTCAGAACTCATCTTCAAACTATCCCAATGTTCTTCACCCCCCCCCATCCCAGGTGATGTAGTAACACCTCCATTTAAAAAGGGAAAAAGGGAGTCTGTCTAATATTGGTAGTGCATAAATACCCTGAGGCCTTAATACAGTAAAGAATTAACACTCCAGTAGCGAGACAATAAGGACAGCTAACAGATTTGTCAAAGACAAGGGGCAACATTTTCCCCCCATTGGGGGGGATGTGCGGCAGCGGGCGTGGGGCAGGCGGGTTCCCGATCAGCTCCCCCAGTTGGGGGCATGTCGCCATTTTAGGTGGGCAGGCCAATGAAGGCCCGCCCAGCGTGACATCCACTCGGAAGCGCTGTGCGCGCCCTGTGCGCATAAGAGCACACAGATCTCTCCGAGGCAAAGTGCCACCTCAGGGAGATCGCTGGGAGTTTCAAAAATTTTTGGGAGTGTGAAAAATAAATTCCTGCCATGTCCCCTCGGGTGACAGTGTCACATGAACTGGGACATGTCAATTTCTTTTATTTCAACATTTGATAAACTTTTTAAATCCCACCCATGGATCAGGTTTCATGTTTTTTCTAAAGGCCGTCTGGCCTCCTCGCCTGCCCACCAACCTTAAGGTCAGATGGGCAGGTCCATTAATTGGCTTAATTACTTTTTTAAAGGTCTTAAGTGGCCAACTTGGCTGCGCGCCCGCCAAACTGAAAATCTAAATGACGCGAGTTGCCCGACATCAGCCCACATCATTCTATGCGTCAGAAAGTGGGCCCCGTCCTCCCCTGCTCACCGACTGGAGGGTGCAGTCCAAGTTGTTTCTAACAAGTATAATAGACTTTTTTGAGGAACTAACAAAGAATTGACAAAGAAGATATTGTGTATGCAGATTGTTCAAAATATTTTTGATAGTGTCAACTAGGAAGCCTGTTGTTGCAATGAAACCACATTTCACAACCTCATGATGCACCAAGTACCTTTTGAAATGTAGTCTTGCTGCAGGAAACTTAGCAGCCAATTTGCACATAGCAAGGTCCCACAAAGAGCAATGAGATAATGATGAGATAATTTATTTTAATGATGTTAGTTGAGGAATAAATATTGGCCAGGACACTGGAAGACCTCCCCAGCTCTTCCTCAAATAATGCAATGGGATCTTTTACATTCACCTGAGAGGGTCTTAGTTTAACACCTCACGTGAAAGAGGGCACCTCCAACAGTGCAGCAACTCCTCAGTACTGCACTGACGTGTCAGCCTGAACTATATGCTCAAATCTCTGAAGTGGGACATGAACCAATAACCTTCTGACTTAGGAGAATGTGCTACCACTGAGCCAAGGCTGACACTTGAAAAGAGGGTGAAATATCAGAATTTACAGACAGCACAAAAATAAGCATGGTTAACTGCAAAGAGGCAACTTCAGGAAAACATAGATCATAGAATAGATTGAATAGATGCATGTTAGTTGAAATTTGGGGCAACATTTTTTGAGACCCCTGCTGCTGACCTTTTCTGATGAACTGTGCACTGTGTGGACAGTCCCTCTGGTGATATGGGGCAAACTGTTTAATAGCTTGCCCATAATGTAAGGAAATATAAGGATGCATTTTAGGGGGGAAAATAAGAGCAAATAAACACAATGGTTACATTTTAAAAGAAGTAGAGGACAGATAGACCTGGGTATTTAGATACGCCAATCTTTAAAAGTGAGAAGAGAGCTGTTTTTCTTCTTTTTAAAAAAAGCATCTGGGATCCTGTGGGGTATAAAAGCAAAGATGTAATTCTAAACCTATAGAAATGATTGGCTAAAGAATAGTTTGAATGTTGTTTCCAGTTTTGGGCACCTTATTTTGGGAAGGAGAGGGTACAGAAGAGATTTACTAAAAATAGAGGCTTTAGTTATAAGGACAGACAAAGCAAAGCTTCTCCACCTAGAGCAAAAGAAGGTAAAAGGAGATCCGATAGAGATCTTCAAAATTACAGCGGGGGTTGGGGGATATGGTGGGGGCTTTAGTAAGATAAAAAGTGATTAACCATTTCCACTGATTGGATGAGAGGTAGACAGAGGACATAAATTAAAATCACCAAAAGAATGAAGGGGGAGGTTGTGATTAACCTTTAGATAAATTTTAGCCATGAAGAGAGACTAGGGTTGTTTTCCTTAGAGCAGAGAGGCTGAGGCGGGGGGAGGGGACCTGATAGAGGTGTACATAATTATGAGGGATGTAGCTAGGAAGAAACTTTTCCCTTTAGCAGAGGTGACAATGACCAGGGGGCATAGATTTAAGGTAAGGGGGCAGGAGGTTTAGAGGGGATGTGAGGAAAATATTTTTCACCTAGAGGGTGTTTGGAATCTGGAACACACTGCCTGAGGGGGTGGTAGAGGCAGGAACCCTCACAACATTTAAGAAGTATTTGGATGAGCACTTGAAATGCCATAGCATACAGGGCTACAGGCCAAGTGCTAGAAAATGGGATTGGAATAGATGGATGCTTGATGGCTGGCAAGGACACGATGGGCCGAAGGGCCTGTTTCTGTGCTGTATAACTCTATGAAATTGCTGTTAGGATATGGAATTTCGGTGGACACAGCAATGTACATATATTATTAAGGGAAGTAGATGATGTCCTAGGGGGAATATTTGCTAGAGTGGTTGGGGAGGGTTTAAACTAAAATGGCAGGGAGATGGGAACCTATGCAAGGAGTCAGAGGAGGAGGAATCAAAGACAAGAACAAAGGACAGAAAGGGGAATAAGAAAAGTGATAGGCAGAGAAATCAAAGGCAAGAATCAAACAGGGCCTCAGTAAAAAATAGTGGGAACGGGACAAGTAATGTTAAAAAGACAAGCCTTAAGGCTTTGTGCCTTAACGCGAGGAGCAGTCGCAATAAAGTGGATGAATTAACTGCGCAAATAGATGTAAACAGGTATGATATAGTCGGGATTACGGAGACATGGCTGCAGGGTGACCAGGGATGGGAACTGAACATCCAGGGGTATTCAGTATTTAGGAAGGACAGACAATAAGGAAAAGGTGGTGGAGTTGCGTTGCTGGCTAAAGAGGAAATTAACGCAATAGTGAGGAAAGATATTAGCTCCGACGATGTAGAATCTGTATGAGTAAAACTGAGAAACACTAAGGGGCAAAAAACGTTAGTGGGGGTTGTATATAGACCCCCAAACTGTAATGGTGATGTTGGGAATGGCATGAAACAGGAAATTAGAGGCGCATGTAATAAAGGAACATCTGTAATTATGGGTGACTTTAATATGCATATAGATTGGGCAAATCAAATTAGTAACAATACTGTAGAGGAGGAATTCCTGGAGTGTATACGGGATGTTTTTCTGGATCAATACATTGAGGAACCAACAAGAGAACAGGCCATCCTCGACTGGGTATTGTGTAATGAGAAAGGAATAATTGGCAATCTGGTTGTGCGAAGTCCCTTGGAGATGAGCGACCATAACATGTTAGAATTCTTCATCAAGATGGAGAGTGACATAGTTGATTCTGAGACCTGGGTCTTGAATCTTAATAAAGGAAACTATGATGGTACGAAGTGCGAGTTGGCTATGATGAATTGGGAAACGTTACTTAAAGGGATGACGGTGAATAGGCAATGGCAAACATTCAAAGAATGCATGGGTGAACTGCAACAATTATTTATTCCTGTCTGGCGCAAAAGTAAAACAGGAAAGGTGGCTAAACCATGGCTTACATGGGAAATTAGAGATAGTATTAGATGCAAGGAAGAGTCATACAAATTGGCCAGAAAAAACAACAGACCTGAGGATTAGGAGCAGTTTAGAATTCAGCAAAGGAGGACCATGGGGTTGATTAAGAAGGGGAAAATAGAGTACGAGAGTAAACTTGCAGGGAACATAAAAACTGACTGTAAAAGTTTCTATAGGTATGTGAAGAGAAAAAGATTGGTGAAGACAAATGTAGGTCCGTTACAGTCAGAAACAGGGGAATTTATAATGGGGATCAAAGAAATGGCTGACCAACTAAATACATACTTTGGTTCTGTCTTCACAAAGGAGGACACTAATAACATACCAGAAATGTTGGGGAACACAGGGTTTAATGAGAGGGAGGAACTGAAAGAAATCAGTAAGGAAATGGTGTTGGGGAAATTGATGGGATTGAAGGCCGATAAATCCCCAGGGCCTGATAATCTACATCCCAGAGTACTTAAGGAAGTGGCCCTAGAAATAATGGATGCATTGGTGGTCATCTTCCGAGATTCTATCGACTCTGGAACAGTTCCTATAAATTGGAGGGTAAATAATGTAACCCCACTATTTAAAAAGGGAGGTAGAAAGAAAACAGGGAATTATAGACCAGTCAGCCTGACGTCGGTGGTGGGGATAATTCTAGAATCCACTATAAAAGATTTAATAGCTGAGCACGTGGAAAACAGTGGCAGAATCGGACAGAGTCAGCGTGGATTTACGAAAGGGAAATCATGCTTGACAAATCTACTGGAATTTTTCGAGGATGTAACTAGTAGAGTTGATGAAGGGGAGCCAGTGGATGTGGTTTATTTGGACTTTCAGAAGGCTTTCGACAAAGTCCCACATAAGAGATTAGCATGGGATTGGGGGTAGTGTATTGAGATGGATAGAAAACTGGTTGGCAGACAGGAAACAAAGAGTAGGAATAAACGGGTGTTTTTCTGAATGGTAGGCAATGACTAGTGGGGTACCGCAGGGATCGGTGCTGGGACCCCAGTTATTCACAATGCATATTAATGATTTAGATGAGGGAATTAAATGTAATACCTCCAAATTTGCAGATGACACAAAGCTGGGTGGGAGGGTGAGCTGTGAGGAGGATGCAGAGATGCTTCAGTGTGATTTGGACAAGCTGGATGAGTGGGAAAATGCATGGCAGATGCAGTATAATGTGGATAAATGTGAGGTTATCCACTTTGGTAGCAAAAACAGGAAGGCAGATAATTATCTGAATGGCTATAAATTGAGAGAGGAGAATGGGCAACGAGACCTGGGTGGCCTTGTACACCAGTCGCTGAAGGTAAGCATGCAGGTGCAGCAGGCGGTAAAGAAGGTAGATGGTATGTTGGCATTCATAGCCAGAGGATTCGAGTACAGGAACAGGGATGTCTTGCTGCAATTATACAGGGCCTTGGTGAGACCACACCTGGAATATTCTGTGCAGCTTTGGTCTCCTTATCTGAGGAAGGATGTACTTGCTATAGAGGGAGTGCAGCAAAGGTTTACCCGACTGATTCCTGGGATGGTGGGGCTGACATATGAGGAGAGATTGAGTTGATTAGGATTATATTCACTGGAGTTCAGAAGAATGAGGGGGGATCTCACAGAAACCTATAAATTTCTAACAAGGCTAGACAGGGTAGATGCAGGAAGGATGTTCCTGATGGTGGGGGAGTCCAGAACCAGGGGTTACAGTCTGAGGATATGGGGTAGACCATTTAGGACTGAGATGAAGAGAAATTTCTTCACCCAGAGGGTGGTGAGCCTGTGGAATTCGTTACCACAGAAAGTAGTTGAGACCAAAACATTGTATGTTTTCAAGAAGGAGTTAGATATAGCTCTTGGGGCGAAAGGGATCAAAGAGTATGGAGAGAAAGTGGGAGCAGGCTATTGAGTTGGATGATCAGCCATGATCATAATGAATGACGGAGCAGGCTCGAAGGGCCAAATGGCCTAATCCTGTTCCTAGTTTCTATATTTCTATGTTTTTATGAATAGTTTGAAATAAATTGATATTTAAAGTCCACGGGGAAATGGACTTTAATGATCTAGTCTGAGGGGCTGAATAGTTGTTATCAATGTTGTGAAAATCTATAAGGAACCTAACTGATCTGCTGCAAACTGACTACAAGAGCAATCGAGTAATCCAATTTCCAGAACTGAAGTAGTTTCAAATCTCTGAACAATGAATACAACGGTACATTTTTATGTTAAGAAGGAGTCCCCCCTTCAGCCAATGAAACCAAATGTAAATTGGCATTCTGAGAAATGTCCTTACAGCTCTTAACACCATAAGATCTTAATAACGTGCACTGTCTTGTAATGTTCAAGCTGCTAGTTCTGTCTTTTCACTGGGATTGGCAGCAGGGGTAAGTTATTAGTCTGTATATTCCGATAACAGGAATGGCGAATGACTCAACTTAAACTGATGTTTGTTGGGACCCTGAGGGAGACCCAAAGCCCTCCATTCGTGGTACTTAAGCAGGAAGTTTAAACTTTCACTGCTCAGACTGCTGCAGGATTCCCTGCAACAGCAGGACGAGGTGATCATAGCCATGTCGACTTGGGCTGTTTACCCTAAACTTACAGTGGGTTTTACATGGATTTACTTCGAGCTTTTCCTGGCAGGTGTAAAGCCTGCTCAGGACTGTAGCTTGAAGTAAATTAGCTGGAGTTTCAAAGCCTGCAGCACTCATGGTAACCCTGACACAGCTCAACAACCACCCCCCACTACCTCCGACACCACCCACCATGCCCTCCACCCCAACACTCCCCCTAACTAACTCTCTCTCCTAACATTTGAAATATAACCTTTCATCTGGAGATTGGTGAGTGGAGAGATTCATTGTGCTGGGAAAGGGCAGGATGGAAGCCATGGAATGGTGACCCCGCCATACTGATCAGAGAATTGCAGTACTTGTAATGTTTTATATAGCATTCTGATGAGTGGACCTGAAACGTTAACTCTGCTTCTCTCTCCACAGCTGCTGCCAGACCTGCTGAGTATTTCCAGCATTTTCTCTTTTGATATTAGTACCTGTAATCAGGGCTGTCCCTGGTGGGGGAGGGCGGGAGGGTGTGGGGTCTGGGGCAATTCACACTGTGCGGAGCTCCCCGTAACATTTTTATACAGGTGAAACCTGTTTACAATGAACATCAAGGGCACCTGCAGCCTGCAGGTTAAATATTGATAGCGCCCAGCTGTATAATTACAATGTAGTTATATTATATTTTACTTCTTATGTATAATTATAATGAAGTTCATATAATTAAAAAAAGACCTCGCCGATCATGATCAGTGTCGTGCTGCCTACATTCTGAAATCCAGCTCTCTAGACTTCCTTGCAGCAAACTCTGCTATCAGATTGTGATAATCCAGGTTATATGCTACTTCCTTCCGATGGACTGAATTGCCAGTCCACCCAGCCTATCTTGGGACATAGTTGTCCTCAGGCAGTTCTTTATCATTTTTAATCTGGAAAAACTTTGCTTCTCTGAAGCCACTGTGACCGGGGATTGTCAGAAAACCCTGGACGCTGTTGCTGTGTCTGGGAAGGAAGCGTCGAGTGTTTTAAGAAACTGAAGGGCTTGAAGTGCAGCACTTGTTCCTTCAGTAATGAATTCTCGTAGCACCCGAAGCTCTGAGAAAAGGTCCACACCATCAATATTGTGAGATTCTTTGTCGGACATGCAATGCCCGATTCCATGCACTGCTTTCTCATGTCATCTTCTCATTTTCTCTGAGTTTCTTCACATCATACACATAACCAAAATCGTTGGCGTATACTTGCATTTTTTCGGGCCGTGTGATCAGTGACATGAGAGCCTGATCCACAATGACCAGAAAGTAACTGGTTGCAAATACTTTCTTGGGAGAATTCTCCAGCTTCTCCGCACCTCTCTTTCATTTCACTCGCTCTCTGAACTTAGGTTCAACATCCATTTCAGCTGCTATTTCTGTTGCTGTTTTCTTAGTTGAGATAAATCCAGTGATCCTGTATTTCCACAGAAAGTCAAGGAGTCCATTGCTGTGTGCGATAGCTGCATCAAGCTGCATTTCCCTGGAGTGAAGTGTCCTGCTCACAGTGTTTACAGTGAACATGATGTAGCACCACACAACCATTGCAAACAGAAATTCAAAATTTTCGTAGCTGACCAAGGACTCAGCCTCACTTTTAACTTTTGACTCACCACATTCTTCAGCAACTTCAAGCAAGGCGTTCCTGATATTGAGTTCTGTTGAAGGGTCATGAGGACTCGAAACACAGCTTCTTCTCCGCCAATGCTGCCAGACCTGCTGAGTTTTTCCAGGTATTTCTGTTTTTGTTCCTGATACCACTGGTCTGGTAACGGATTGTTTTTACACTCTCTACTCGACACTCCCACCTAGTGTCTGACAGCGGCTTTGGAGTCAGAGAGGGAGCATTCGGTCTCAATATTTGCCATCTCTTAGCTGAAATGGCAAATATATTGTAAATTGGCTGCACAACTCCAAAAAATGTCATGGCTTTAGAATTACACTTTTCCATATCTCCCAATCCCAGATTGAAGTTGTGGCAGCCACATGGAGTGAAAAAGGCTTGGCGGTTGAGTTGAAGGATGCACGCCTGTACGACTCGTTCCTGGCCCTTCATATTTGCCTCTTTGTCATACCCCTGCCCCCAACAATCAGTAACATGGAGGCCGAGTCCATCCAGCGCAGCCATGAGAGAATCTGACAGTCCTTGTCCGCTTTTGTCTTGAGCCGGAAGAAAGTCAATAAAATTCTCCCTTACCTTCACTTCTTCAGAAGTCACGTCAACATAAGGAAGCATCAAGGGGCATCTGTACTGATTTGAGTCACCAGGAGCAGTTAAGAATAGCTGCAAATTATTTTGCAGTCTTCACCTTTGCGATAATGTTTCTCTTTGCCTGTTACCCCATCATCGAGATTAGTTCATTTTGAATACGAGATCCAAGATAACGGTGAAGGATTTCTTAGTTTTTGATGCGTCGGACAAGTTCTTGCATCGTAGGATGGAATTTACCCATCATCTCGATTAATCCCAGAAAGTTGCTATTGTTATGTTCAAAAAGCCTTGCATTTATCCCATGAAATACTGGGTTATGCTCAGCCAGGTACTGGACAACTGCTAAAAAAAAAACGTGTCAACAGTGATTGCCAATGATTCTTCTCCTGGTTTATTTCTCTCTGTGCGTACTCATCTATTGTCTTCATTGCAGAGAATCTTCGTTTTATTTCAATCCATTATGTTGCATTTTGAATCCACTCCTTAGATAATTTGTGAGATTGCAATCTGTCATTTAGATGTTTCTAGCCATTGCAGCATTCCTTTACCAATTTGTGCGCCGTTTTTGAGCTGTACAATTTGTAGCAGAAGCAAAAAGCTGCATCAGCTTCCTGTCAATTTCACTTCTTTCAACCCCTTCTCCATTTGGCATTCTCCAAGTGTACAAGTCTTCTGAAAAGTTTTAATTCTCATCATTCTTTGGAAAGACATAGTCACTACCAGTTATTTTCACAGGCCCTCTCTCCACTAAAATGTCTATCGTCTTATTGTCAAATAAATCTGGCCGATTTGCTGGATCATACAATGGAAATGGCATTGGAAGTATTGGCTATTCCATCAACCTGTGTACATTTTGCACTAATGTGGTCTTCCTCAGCTGTGGCGGTACATTCACTGGAGTGCATTCATTCAGCATTCTCCTCACGAGCCAAAACACTTTTAAAAATCCTGAACTTTTCCAGCAAACCTCAGGGTCTTATCCATTTCTTTTCTCTTTTCTTCTGCCTTTTCTCTGCACTGAGCTATATTTTCTCCATGTGTCTCTGCTAGTGTTAGCTACTTTATCCTAAATAACAAAAGGGCTGCTCCTTTGCGTTAATTAAACCGACATCTTTAAACGAAACCGGAAACGAAAGGTTGCACACTTGCAAAGGTCACCCTAATGCAGGGCCCCCCCCAAAGTGCGGGGCCTGGGGTGGTCACCCCGATTCACCATACCCTAGGAACGGCTCTGCCTGTAATATCGCTGGCCCTTGGATAGCACGCTGATAATATTGTTTAGCAGTGAGCTCTACCAAGGATAAAACATTAATCCTTCCCACCTTGAGCAAAGGCACAGGACTCTTGCATCCACAATAATGAAGAAGTAGTAATAGATTACACAGGAATCATAATGTGGGCCATAAGTGCCACAGTTGAAATGTTTCAGTCATTTAGGTGATGCAAGGTCCTTGGCTCAATGCCAGCAACCATATCATGGAATAATGTGCAATGTTGCCAACCTTAGAATATCCTTGAAAGGAGTTGGTCCCTGTTGGGTACTTATCAAGCTTCAGAATGATTTCAGCGATTTTAATTAGAAAGCCATACTATTTATATATACAGGGCTCATTAAAAGTTCTATAAAATGCAAAACTAACCCAAAAACATTTTTATTTTCTAATTACAAAATAACGCTCAACAAGCTTTTTTATTCATTGGTACTCCACAGGGGATCCATAAGGACCATTGAACTTTATAAAACAGGAGGAGGTTATTTGGCTCATGCTGCCCAAACCAGCTCTTTGTTTGAGTAATACAAAGCAAATCTCACTACACTGCTGTATTTCCATAGTCCTTCATCTTCATATACTTGTAAGGCAGGTTTCAATTATATTGTTGAGATGAAAAACACTTTGCCTTTCCTCTCAGCCTATCCTCCATGTGGCTGGGTTAATGATGGCTGAAGATAAGAAACAAAGTAAAATTTTCCATAAGTCCAGCTTTTATCTGGAACTTCCAGCTAATGCTGAGAATTGATGTTCCCCTTTTCCATACTTGTTGGGTTCTTTGAGTGGAGGCCCTTGTACAGTTGTTATCCTGTTCCTATATCTGTATTCTCTCTTTGACTAATTGGGTTTTGGTCTCTTGCTCTGCATGTCATTATCCACTAGTGCTGAGCTCGCCTTCAAAACACTGAAGCATGAATCAGTAAATAGCACTTCACATGAAATGGAAGATGTCACTATGTCACAACTGACTCTCATCTTCATTTCGTGACGTGGTGTTGTACATCTTCCCATTTAGACAGTTTCGTTTACATCAAAGCACACACAACTAAACAGCCAAATTTAACCTTTATCTCCAATAATGACTTGATGGTGCTTTCTATTACTTTCCTTTATGAAAAAGACAGTATGCAGTGTATTGACATTGGGAAGAGATAAATATATAAATTTGCAGACCACTGACATTGCACACATTTTAGCCGGGATTTTCTGCCCCCAATCGTGGCAGGCATGTTTGGTGGCAAGATCGGAGAATCTCATGGGAAGGCCCTAGTTGCGTTTCCTGATGACGTAAGTCCAGGATGCGATTGTCCCCTCCCTGTCAATAGTGGGCCACATTTCCCACCATTGAATGTTGGGAACTTAATTGTAATAAATTTGCACATAATTATTGTGGCCACATGCCAGAATCACCCCCCACTCAAATTCAAATCCCACAACAATGTGATTTCACCATGGCGTGATTTACAACTGCCTTTAAAAGGCATTAACCTGGCAACCTCAGCTTCGAGGAGAACACAGCGATTGTGATGGTCCAAACGGCTCCATGGATTCGCGGGGGGGGGGTGGGGTGGGGGGATGGTGTTGGGGGGGAGGGGGGTGCGTGCACAGGCAAGTCTCTGCAGCAGCTTCTTTGTGCCTGGCTTGTGGTGCCAGGGCAAGGGCGACAGTGCCAGGGGAAGGGGAGAAGGCAACCTTGGGGGAAGGGCGACAGTGCCGAGGAAGACATGGTAGCATTGACTGAAGTTTGAACACACACACATGCGGCAGGTGGTTGGGAGAGAAAACGGCCAGGCTGATGGCAAAACATACCAAAGATGAGCGCTCCACCACAGCTGAGAATGTTTAGCTTGAGCTCCAGTGACATGCTTGGAGTCAGCCAAGTCAAGCAAGTGTGCCCACTCAAGCAGCACTAATTCCTCACAGTGCCAATGATGTTAACCCTTCGTGTGCACACTTCAAAATCAAATGAGTGCTATGGTGCTGCAGACCCATTGTGCAACTGGGCAAGCCTGGGGATCCTGTTGGGAAAGGTGGCTATCGAACACTGATGGAGGGGTGCGCGCCTCATCCCTTGCATTGTGTTTCAGTTGACATTGAAAAGTCACCCTCATGGTACAAGCAAACAATGAAGACTTTGAGTCCAGGTTAGGAAAATGCCTGCGCCTGAGATGAAAGTTCAGGAGGCAGGTGAGTGGCCAAAGTTGCTGCCGCTCGGTCATGTGGTGTGGGGCGGTGCTGGGTGGGGGCATTGTGAGCCATCATGTGTACTGAACACTGGGCATCCATGTGGTGGCCTGGACTCTCACCATGCGTTAAGGGGCCTTGAGAGGCAGCCGTAGGTGATGACTTGACCAAGGGTGGTCCTTAGGAGACAACTGCTGAATCTTGTGTTTCTTTGATTCAGCAATGAACAGACCATCAGGAACATGGAGTCTGGTGACCTTGCTGTCTGCCTAATTGCTTAAGGCAGCAGAGAGGAAAGAGAAGAATGTGATAGAGGCACCGGGCTCACCAAAGGGAGGAGCAGAAGAAACCTGAAGACCAAGGGGTGGCAGGACCTCCTTTGCATGCAGAGGATGAACCTCACAGAGCCTTTGTTTGTAGGCGCATTGTTAGACCCAGGGGCTACAGATGGCGCATGTGCTCCCTGCAGATGAGCGAGAACCAGTGTTGCCGGCGCCTGCACATGTCACGGGAATTGGTCACACACATATGCCACCTTCTGCAGGATTTGGCACGACAGGGACTCAAGAGGGCATCCGCTGCCAGTGGCAGTTAAAGTTACTGCTGCGCTCAATTTCTACACCAGTGGCTTCTTCCAAGGCTCCACTGGGGACCTTTGCAGGAGCTTACAAGCTTCCACCCCCAAATCTATCTAGGAGGTCACAAACACCCTTTTTGTCAAGGCACACACCATTGTCAATTTCAACAGGGATCAGGCTTGCCCAGAATCAGGAGCGCTGGGATTTGCTGAGATTTCCAGATTCTCACAGGTGCAGTGTGCCATAAACTGCACTCGTGTGGCTCGTAAATCTCCCTGGCAACAAGCAGTCCGGTATGTGAACCCCAAAGACTTCCACTTTCTCAATGGCCTGTGACCATAACACAGGGTCATACATGTTTGTGCAACGTACCCTGGAAGCGTCTACGACTCATACATCCTCAGCAGACCTCAGATCCCTGACATCTTCCAGGGATCACACAGGATGCAGGGTTGGCTCCTCAGGGACAAGGGCTGCCCACAAAGGATGTGGTTGATGACGTCCGTGCGGGGGCCTCAGGCTCCTGGTGAGAGAAGGTACAATGAGGCTCATACCGTAACTCGGAGTTTGGTTGAACACACCATTGGCATCATGAAAATGAGGCTCCGATGCCTGGACAGGGTGTCATGCATCATCGTGGCTTGGTGCATGCTACACAACTTGGTGATGCAAAGGGTGAGGACCTGGATAATGAGGAGATGCAAGAGCTGCACGTCTCCTCTGAGGCGGATGTCAAAGGGGATGAGGGTGATGAGGTCCTGGAAGGTGAGGGTGCAGGTAATGAGGCCCTTGCACTGGCCAGATAAGGCAGGGGTACTCCTGAGGCCCTCATTGCCACAAGATTCCAGGAGGATGATGATGAGATGCAGTGAGGACACTCCTGACATCTTCACATTGCATCTGGGAACGTCTGATACTTGTCTGGCTGAGGGCAGCGCACATACGCTCTGTGAAGAGACTCATATCATCGAGACGCTACTGAGATACAGTGAGCACATGGACTTTAAGACAAATTGATCCTTTGGCAGCTTCATCACCTGTTCCCTTCAGTACCACACCTTCACCTGTCAGGAATGGTGATGAGATGGGGGGTGCAGTCCTGCCTCGATGGTGCTGAGAGCACACAGAGAACAACCCCGAACCCAGTGTCGCTTGGGTAAGAGATTCTTGCAGCAAACACAAGCCACATGGAGGTGCACACATCACTGATCTGGACAGTGACTTTGAAGCCGGACAATCACTGTGCTCAAAAGGTTACACACGGCACAGGGGAGAGGCCCTGGACTGTGACACTAGCCTTCGTTTTGTGCAGGAACCAAGGTTTCACATCCGATTGACAAGAGCACTGCTCATCATAACAAGGGTCCATGGACAGGGAGATATTCTTGGGAGTGGATCTACAATGGTCAATATTAAGTAGATGTGATTAACACCTGTGCCCATGTTGTGCAACTAAATCTTCTTGACCTTTCTGACCCTGCTTGTACGTCTTGGTGCTCCCTCGACATCCACAGCAGAGGTGAAGGTAGCCTGCCAACTGCTACACCCTGTTGTCTGTGATGACCTTGGCCAGCGTCTTCTGCAGGGCCAGCTTGTCCTGCATCAATACAGATGGAGAGAATGTAAGCAGGATGCCAGCCAGGCCAGATGAGTAGGATGCTTGGCATGTGTGGGTGCTGATTGGTGCCATGGATGAGATGAGGACATGATCAGCAGAGCAGATGAAGGTGTGTGCGAGAGAGAATGGTATGTCCCTTGAACAGCAGTGAGTGGGATCCCTGTGCTTGTGAGATGGGTTTGTGAGTGTGTGAGTTGAGAGTGATGAGAAGAGTGACTTAACCTGGCAGAACAGAGGAGATCATTCACCCTCTTTCAGCACTGGGTGGCTCTTTTGCAGGGTGTTGGTGCTGACCCCCACCTCCCATGCTGGAATGGTCACTTTGCTTGCTGGTCTTCGCCCAGAGTTTGAGTAGAGGACTTTGCGGCAGGTCTTCACTGCACCCAGGGGTAGAAGGTGGCATTGCTAAATTTGAGGGCAGCATGATTCCTCCCTTTGGCGGCCATGATGTTCCAGCAGCTTTCGATCCCTTAGAGAGAGCTAGCTCTGTGCATGGGCACCCTTTAAATACAGGGCCTGGATTATTGAAGGCCTGAGGTGATGGCGGGCCGACAAATCGGAGACCACCTGCAATCTGACGTGGAGCCTGTGCCTCTGCATTTTTGAAACAAAGTGCCGCATGATATGGTAGAAAAGGCCACCATTGCCATCGGTGGGTCAAACATGCAAACCCTAATCCTCACCAATGGAGCCATCTCAGTGAAAACCATGATGAAACAAGGCTGTGCCAACTCATTTCTCCATTTTCCTCACTGGAATTCTGTACCTCACCTCCAACAAATTACTCTCAGGCGTGGAGATAATCTACAGAAGGCACAGGAAACTGTTCAGCCTACACGGCCTCCAATCCAAAACCAAAACCACGCCAACAGTACACAGATGACATTTGTGTATGCAATTACTCAAAAACTGAGATCCAGGTCCTTGGCAACTCTTCTGAAGCATATGGGAAAATGGGACTTTCATTAAATGCCCAGAAAATTAAGGTCCTCTTCCAATCAGCTCTCACAGCACAATACTACCCCCTGTCAATTAAATCAATGCGAGATCCAGGAAAATATTAACTATTTTCTGTATCTTGGAGCCTCCTCTTGACAAAGGAAGACATAGATGATGAAATTTATTACCACCTCCAGTGTACCAGAGCATCCTTTAGCTGGGTGAGGAAAAGCGTATTTGAGAACCAGGATCTGAAACATAGGACTAAGGTCATAGTTTACCGGACAGCAGTTATCCCCACACTCTTATATGCTTTGGAGACTTGGACGACCTACAACAGTCACCTGAAAGAACTGGAGAAGTATCACCAGTGGTGTCTTCACAAGGTCCTCGAAATCCAGTGCAAAAGGTGACCCAACAGTAGCACGCTCTCCTAAGCCATCTCATCCAGCATCGAGGTGCTAATCACTCGACCAGCTCTGCCAGGTGGGCATGTCATTCGTATGCCTGACATCAGATTCCTGAAGCAACTGCTCTAAACGGAACTCAGTCACGACAGGAATCTCCCAGGAGGGCAGCAGAAACATTTTTTAGGGACATCCTCAGAGCACCCTTGAAGAGGTCAAACATACCCACTGACTCATGGGAGACCCTGGCTTGTGACCAACCTAAACGTAGAAGGCTCATTTGGGAAGGCACCAAATGCATTGAAAGACTTCGTCGGGAATGTGCTGGGGTGAAGTCGAGGTGTCGGAGGGAGGTTACAAATCTCCAACCAACCCTTCTCCCCAACCCTTCAAGCACTACTTGCCCTGCGTGTGGCAGAGTCTGCAGATTGCACATTGGACTTATCAGCCACCTCAGAACCCATTAAACTGGAGTGGAAGCAAGTCATCCTCGATCCAGAGGAACTGCCAATAAGAAGAGGGGGAGGATAGAAAAATTCTGAATGGGGTATTTGGCCCTTAGTTTAGTCATGATGGTGTGTTGGTTAAGCTATTGATTATTCTCCAAAACATACCTGTGTTGTTGTTGCAGGGTCCTATTGTCTTGGAGTCTCTATTCACTCTCAAAGAGTATTCCTTGACCAATCCAAGTTCCAAACACCTGTTTTTAAATGCATATATACAACAAACCCAGATCACACAGTACGTCTTTCAGATCTTCAACTCCCAGCTGTTTAGCTTTTATTTCTCTCAAACCTCCTCTTTCATGCTCACCTGGCTTGGGAAAGTCTCCTATCATGGCAAGTACTCCCACACCGTGTCCAATTATTTTTAAAGGGGGCTAGAACCCCCATCAGCCTACAGCTGACGTACCAGCCCTCAGTCATCCTGTTATAGTATCTATGTGTGTACGATATATAGATGTGTATGACGCTATATTTCTGAACCTACACACGAGAGATGCTAGCTCAATGACTTAATATAGCCGACTTGACTGAGTAAATGAGATTGTAGGAGTTTGATGAAATTTTCTGAATTATGCAAATAAATTCTGAAGGGCCTTGAATAGTCCTCATTGGAAAAGCAAATTTACCTGTGAAACATCAAGCTCCCTAGTCTAGAGCAGGAGGGGGGGAAAGGATAATCATTTCCAGTGAGAGTAGGAGATGTGGAAGGTAATTGATGGCTCCAGGGATGTATTTTTAATTTTGAAATGTCAGAAGGAAAGAGAATAAGGGTGGCATTAATAAAGGTTAAAAACTTAAGCTTTATCCACGGACACAGTTGAGTAACTGCAATGGGTGAACAACAAATATGTTAACTGGCTCTTGTATCATGGATTCACAGGTCCCAGTGAAGAAGTGGTGGAAGCAAGAAAATTGGAACAAGCTAATGATTTCTTTGAATGTATTTCTCTGAATTAAGAGATAATGAGCCCTTGGGCCGGTGTAAATGCCAGAATCTGCCCAGTGAAAACCTGCACCTCTGACTGTGCCAGTGTATTTGGGCCAATTTTAGGATGAAGGGGAATGGAAATAATGGCTCAGGCCTGCTAGCATGATAGGCCCAGAGAAGGGGAAGCTAAGATCCCCTTGATTCCCTCTATAGGGGAACTTGAAAAAAAAAAGATCTTGGTGGGGGTTTGGAAGTGGGTGGGGGAGAGGGGGGGGAGGGCGGAAGCGGAAGTGTTCTAGTTGATATCCACCAACAGGGACATGCATTTACTCTCACCTGGTCTATCAGCTGCCTGGTTGTTCCCAGACAGGATCAAGGAAACTCCCAAAGGAGTAGCACAGGCCAGTGTTGGGCATATCTGGGTCTCAGCTTATTTCAGAGGTTTCTTGCCACAGTCCAGCATGACTTAGAGCAGGAATAGGCTGAAAGGCCCATGGAAAATTTGGGCTACTCTCACAATAACTAAAGCATCTAATAAAACATGAATAAAAATAAAACTGAACTTATTAATGGAAAAAAATAATTACTCATTTGTTGACTCCTCTGTGTCGGCCATATTGACAAGAGGAGATTTTTGAAGGGAGAGATCTCAGATTGGTTATTATTAGCGTCCTGGTCAGTGTTTGCCTTTGTGTCATCTTGGTCCTGGAATGGTGTGAAGAAATGAAAGAGACCTAATGTGGGAGTAAGGAAAAATTATTAAAAAACAGCTATTAACTATGAACTATTCAATTGGTAGTGACTTAAATTACTCAATTTAATTGATGAAAATGGTATCCCATTGGCATTACAAAAATTCAACACTTGAATGGACCAGCCTGTGCTGCAGTTTCACTGATGTACTCTGCTCTTCATCCACACGCATGAGTCTATTTGTTTAGTTCAGAATACCAGAGTCAGATCTTACACAAAAGCTAACTTCCATATTCCAGAAAATCAGTTATTAATAAATAATAGGTGTGCCACAGCACAGTGGATGTAACTGTGTGCAGTCAACTTGATTTGGATCAGGACCATACAGCTGAGTTCTTCAGTCCAACTGCTGTTAATTATGTATACCAACGCATGACCCACAGCTAATGATTGAGATTTAATTCTGCAAGTCACAAGAACCTGAACTATTTTGCAATTTTCCTCCTCTTTCTTGTCAGTAGGATTGAATGGATTTAGAGGCAGCAGTGACAAAGGGAAATTTCTAAACTTAATACAAATATGACTCCAGTCAAGGGACTGTCTTATCTTCAACAAAAGCAAAATACTGCAGATGCTAGAAACCTGAAATAAAACAGAAAATGCTGGAAATATTCAGCAAGTCAGGAATCATCTGCAGAGATGATTATTAAAACTTCAATTAAGTGTGACCAGCGGCATAAATAAGATATTTGATGTAGCTTCCTCCATACAGCCTCTGACACTATTGCATAGCAGGCAATCCTAGTGGGTGTCATGTAAAGGGCCCATGCCGCCAATATTTCATAGTGGGTCAGCTATATTATGTATGTATTTGTTGGACATTTTCTTCAACCATGTGCCTTACCTCAATTCTTCTTCTCTGACCACTTCAAACATCTTGTTGACTGTACCTTCCATAAAATATGAATTCCATGCGGATTTTCTCAGTAACTCAGTTGCACAGTGGAACTGCCTCTGCTCTCGATTACAATAAAGGAGAAAAAATAGTTGAAAGAAAAGTGAACATATATAATGCAGCCCTTTTTAAAAGAAAATTTCAATCAAAATTGTTATGAAAAAGCAATTTGCATTTAAGATAATCCATGAATTAATTACTCTTCATTTTGGTAATGTACAACATAATCTTTAATTATATCTGTTGTAAGGTGCTGGGCGTAGCTCGGTAGGTCTTAATAAGGTATTCATAGTATTAGGTAGTTCAACAGTAAGTATTTATTAACTACTAGAAACTATATACATAGGTACAGTGAAGGTCCAAGCTAGGAGCTGTCTCCGTGCTTGCTTCTACACGCAACTCTGTCCAACACTACACTGACCCCTAGGTGCGGGTCATGTGTTCTCTTACCTCACTGTGTGGGTGGTACTGTACTCAGTCCCACATTAACCCTTTATGTGCCAGACCCTTATACGACAATATCAACAGAGGTAAATGGAAGAAACTACAATACCAATACCTTCTTTTAAAGCATTAATACACCCTAATGCATTTTACAAAGGCAGGATCAAATATTAAGCAAGAATTTGAAGATGACTTGGGGCGTTAGGGAAACTACAGCCAAAGCGGGAGGATTTGAATTGGCTTTTGATTGTAGTGAAGAGATAGACCAAGGAAGAGTGGTTTGGGCTGATAATTCTAGAGTGCACAGCTGTGATGACTGAACTTCCTACCAGCAGTGGTGAAACAGGGGAAGGGAAGCATGATACACAGTAGTTCAGACTCAGGAAAGCAGAGTGTGAGCAGAAACAAAGCCTGGAGCAAGGTTAGAGGGGTTTGCGTGGATTTAAAGTCAATGTCCTGAAGGACAGGAGGTCATTGGGATGAAATTGGGTTGCAGTGAAGGATGTTAAGTAATAGGATGTTGGCAGTGAAGCCCTACAGCATTGTATATTGTATAGGATGTTATTTGTAAGTCAGGAGGGTGTTGAACAAGTTCTGCCTGGCAGTAACACAAGTGAGGATGAGGATTTCAGCAGTGGTAGGTTTCAAGTAGGGATCAATGTGGCTATTATTTTGAAGATAGAAATTCTGGCCTTTGGTGATGATGGATTCTCCCATTGTTTTGATGGATGAGAGTTCAGAAATGAAAAAAAAAGACCAGTTTACATTTTAGGTTGAAGTTGTCATGTGTGACATTAAGCCAAGTCTCGATTTGCATAACCAGTTACAAATATTGCATATGAAGTTAGTGTTGGAGGGATGGATGGAAGCATTGGCTTTGCACTTCACTGACTTGTCCTGAAAGCACTTGGCCATGTTCTCCTCAAATGTTGAAATCACTTGATGACAGAGACTTCTCCATTTGGGTCTGCTGAAGTTGTTTTTCCTTTGAATTGGATCCAGCTTGCAAGTCCCGAGATTGCCTTTATATCCAGGTTTGGGACATCCTTGGCTGAATTTTCCCCTCGTTGGGGGGGAAGTTGATGGGCGGGCGCGTGCGGGCATGCTTCCAATTGGCGCCCCCGGTTGGAGGCGCAGTGCCATTTTACGTGGGCGGGCCAATTAAGACCCGCCCAGCGTGACGTCTGCACGGAAGTGCTATGCGCTCCCTGTGCAGGTGGGAGGCAGCCTCAGGGAGATCGACTGTACGTTAAAAAATGTTAAAAATAGAAAAGTAAAATTTCCCTAACATGTCCCCTCATGTGACAATGTCACATGAGTTGGGACATGTTCACAATTTCCAAAAAAACTTTATTAAAATTTTTAAAACCCTACATAAAACCTCATCCCGCCTGTGGATGAGGTTTGATGTTTTTTCTAATTCCCGCCAGGGCTCCTGGTCTGCCCGCTGACCTTAAGGTTGGACGGACAGGTCCACTAATTACTTTAATTGCTCTGTCAATGGCCTCAATTGGCCACTGACAGGTTGGCAGGCGCGCAGCTGATTTTGCTGCAGTTGTACAGGACACTGGTGAGACTATCTGGAGTAGTGTGCATTTTTGGTCTTCTTATTTAAAAAAGGACATAATTCAATAGAAGCAGTTCAGAGAAGGTTCACTTGACTGATTCCGGGAATGAGGGTGTTATCCTATGAGGTTGGGCCTGTATCCATTGAAGTTTAGAAGAATGAGAGGTGATCTTATTGAAGCACATAAGATCCTGAGGGGACTTGATAGGGTAGATGCTGAAAGGATGTTTCCCTTGTGGGAGGGACTAGAATTAGGGGACACAGTTTAAAAATAAGGGGTCTCCCATTTAAGACAGAGATGAGATTTTTTTTCTTTTAAAGGGTTGCAAGTCTGTGGAAATCTCTTCCCCAGAGAGTGGAGGAGGCTGCATACGTGAGTATCTTTAAGGCTGAGTTAGATAGATTCTTGATTGACAAGGGAGTCAAAGGGTTTAGAGGATCGGAAAGAAACTGGAGTTGAGGCCACAATCAGATCAGCCATGATCTTATTGAATGGCGGAGCAGACTCGAGGGGCCAAATGACCTACACCTGCTCCTAATTCGTATGTTCGTAGGTGATATTCCACAACGATTGTCACAGATGTTATGGACTTGTTCCCTTTCTGTTTGTAGAGATGAGCTTTTGAAGCATCCTTGTAGCCTTGGGGCAGAGCACCCAAGTTCCAGATTAGGCAGAAGAGACTAGTGAGATTCGTAATCATGCGAGTCCCTCCATACTTGAAGACTTCAGGCAGAATGCCATTAGCTACTGGTGATTTGCCCATGGAAAGCTGCTTTATGGCCTTTGTGACTTCTGCTTGAGAAGGATTGAAAACAAGCTCTTCCAGAGTGTGGTGACTTCATGGTATCATTGCACACTATGGATTGTGGGTTTAGGAGATTGCTGAAGTGCTCCCAATCTCATGCCTATTTGTTAGGAGCTAATTGCCATTACTGAGAGGATGAATGTCACACTGTTGGTTTTGGGGCTGTAGTCTGAATGCAGACCATCATGTAGAGCCTTCAGATTGTTCTTATCAGCAGCAGCTTGGAGCTCTTCTGCCTTGTTTTCCCATCAGCAGTCCTTCATCTTTCTTAATTAGGCCTACAACATGTGTTTAACGCGATGGTAGCTGGAGTTCCTTGCTGGTGATTTCTTGTCAGATGGGTAAGATCTCTGAGCATCATGCACTTTGTCCAGAAGTTTGTCTATGGGCGGAATTTTCCGTGCCCATTGGCGTCAGGTGTCATGGCGGGCATGAGCGGGCATTATGGTAGGAAGGCCAAAAATCGGTTTGACGACGTGGTGAAACCAGTTTGCATCAAACCATCAATGGCGGGCTGCATTTCCCACCGCCGCACATCAGGAACTTCATTTTAATACATCTGCATATCATTATTAGCCCAACTCACTGGAATCATCCCCCAATGTCAAATTTACCACCCAGGGCGGTGGTAAAACACGCCGGTGCAGAACACATCTTGACAAATGTGACATGCAGAAGTCGGGACTTACCATCAGGGCCTTGCTCACATCGCCGACGTCTGAGGAGCAGAAGATTCTGAAGCCCAACAGCAACGGGACCTGGAGGAATGTGCATCACATGTTGGGTGGATTCTCATGGACATGGCTCCGCTGCGTAGCAGCTCATGGAAGGTGGAAGGTCATTGTTGGGGGTCTGCTTTGGAACAATGGTGTCTTGGCCATGGTCTACATATGATCATCGAGGGGGTGAAGAGGAAAGTGCAGGATGGACTGGGCAAGGAAGGTGTACGGAGTGGGGGTGTGTTGGGGGCGGTGGGAGAGGAAAGCATAGGTTTGACTAGGAGAGGAAGGTGCCAGGAGGAGGGAAGGAGTCCGGTGGGGGTGGGGAGTTGGTGGGAGTGGGGGTGGGGGGGGGTGGCGGCAGGGAGAAGGAGTCAGGTGTCTGGTGCGGGGGGTAAGGGGGGAGGATGTCCAGGTGAACATGCAAGGGAGGGGCCTGTGGAGTCGACGACTGCCTCCTGGGGAGCGAAATGAGGGCGGGTGTGGTCGGAAGGAATGGTGAGAATGAGAGGGGACAGAGTGAGTTGGGAGGGTGGGAGGACAAGGGTGCGATCGTAGCAATAAAAGGGACTATGAGGGTGGTTGGTGGGGACTCGGAGGCAGACACCGACCCTGGGGGTGGGAAGGTGGTGGTCGGGGAGGTCAATGTGATGGGGGTAGTATTCTCGGGAAGGTAGGGAACATGCACGTTCACCTGGACATCCCTGAAAGAAAAGGATTCTAACCAGTAGAGGATGGTGGGGAAGTGGAAGGTGATGGCAAGGGGGACGAAATGATATGGGTGACTGGAGGAGGGGAAAGGACAGTGGAGCTGAAGACAAAATTTTACCAGCACCATGTTTCTAAAACCAGAAGTGAAAGGAGACTTGTGTTGGGTGGGAATGGGCTGCATGGGAGGGTGGTCAGGGGGTGGGCGGAGATGCAGTTCGGCTCAGATGGACAACTGAAAGTGAACCCCAGCAGGCAGCACTGACAATGCTCAGGACATTAAAATGAGTGTAATGGAGAAAGGATCCGTGTGTGTGGGAGAGGCTTGCACGAGGCTTCAAAAGGCCCTGCTACACACACACTTTTCCCTTCAAAATCACCCATGGGCTGGTTGTGTGCAGCTGAACTGCTAGTGGAGTGAGGTGGCGGGGGGATGGGATGCAGTGGAAGGACTCGTGAAGCCTATAAATGAAGCTGAAAGACACCATAATACATTGTGAACACATTTTAAGATTATAAAGTGACAAAATATGTTCACCTGTGCAACCACTTGTCATCAGAATTTCTTAACTTTTCTAGATCTAACACTTCTAGGTGCTGCCCTGACATCCGCAGCAGGGGTGGGGACAGGCTGTGCAATGGTTGGTGTTGTTTCCTCTGATGGCTTCGGCATGTGTCCTCTGGAGAACAGAGGCTTTGAGGACCCCGGTTTGCTTGGCTGTCCTCCTGTGGGCCAGCTGCTCCCTCTACAGTGACAGAGAGCAGGATTTAGGGGGTCTCAGGCAAAGGGGACTTGGAGGGAGAGGACAACCTCTGAGATTCCTGAGTGAATGACCCAGGGGTGTCCAGCTGCCGCTCCTCCTCCCTTATGGTGCCCAAGGGACCTCGGCCTGACTCCTTGATGGGAAGGAGCACCTGGAGGGACATCGAGGTACCCCTGTTTCCCTCTCGCATTGCCAGTGCAGGAAGTCACCCATGGTTCCCGCAATGGAGCACACGCCTGCGCGCATCTCCACATTCTGCTCGACCAGGGTCTCATGGCTTCTGTCATCCTTCCCATGGAGACCTCCATGCACGCACATGTGGGCACCACTGCATCATAGAGCAGGCTGACATACTCCTCCAACTCACGTGCCACTCTGTTGAGGGCTTCCAACAGCTTTGCATGATGTTTCCCCGCCTTCTGCAGACAAGTTGGAAGGCTGAATCCAGAGACCCATCATCTGACTTGGACCTCATAGATGTCTCCTCCCCAGCAGTCCTCAAAGTGCTGGGGGGCTTGGCTGAAACTGCCTTCTCCTGCTGAGGACACGTGTCCGAGCGGTGACCACCAGATTGTGAACCCGAGCCTGCTCTAGATCTCGGTCCCACCGAGGTGTGTGTCTCTGCGCTGGTGGAGGGTGTGGGTAAGCGCTGTGATGGGTTTTCCAGGCTGCTTATTTCCAGGTCTTCAAGGTGTCCTCTTGGCTGGAGTTGAGGATCTGGATGGAGCTGAGGGACTGGCTGGCTAAGGGTGTCGGGCGCTTGGCAGAGCTCCATATGAACCAAAGTAGAGATAGTTAGTACATGTCAGCAGAGCGTGCACTCACAATTGCGTTGAGAGAGGAATGATGTGGTGTAGGATCCTCATGTGGGTGTTCTCCGCCAACCTCATCGTCACCACAGTCAGGGTCCACGTCCTCACCAGTCAGCGCGATGGCACATTCCTCAAAGCAAGTGAAGAGCCTAATGTGGACCTCTCCCTGCTTTTGTCAGCCGGCTTCTCGTGCATGAAAACAGATGGAGAGAGTGTGAGCAGGATACATGGAATGTTTGTGTGGTGAGTGGAGCCATGGACAGGAAGAGGATGCGAGTTACCTGATGGAGATGTGAAGATATGTGTGAGAGTTAGTGGTGTTGTCCCTTCAGGTGTGAGATCCTGTGGATGTGTTTGTGAGTGTGAGAGTTGAGAACAGTGACTTACCCTGATGGAACAGATGAGACCATTCATCCTCTTTTGGCACTGAGTGGCTGTCCTCTTTTGCAGGGTATTTGTGCTGACCACCGCCTCTCATGCTGGATTGGTGACCTTGCTGCTAGTCTTTGTGCAGAGTGGGGGTAAGGGACATTTTTATTTATTCATTGGATGCTGGCTAGGCATCATGTAGACTAGACCGGGTAAGGAAACAGATTTCCTTCCCTGAGGAACATTAGTGAGCGAGATGGGTTTTTACAACAATCAACAATGAGTTTCATGAGTTATTAGACTTTAGATTCCAGATTTTTATTGAATTCAAATTCCATCTTGGCGGGATTCAAACCTGAGTCCCCAGAGCATTACCCTGAGTCTCTGGATTACTAGTCCAGTGACAATACCACCGTGCCATCACCTCCCCCACTTCCTGGTGTGTCCACTCTAGCAATGTGACCACAGAGAATAATGTGTGGGCCCTGTTGAAGTATGTCTCTAATTATCTTGCTCAGGCCATATGTTTCTTTGACCTCATCTGTATGTATCATTGTTGGAGCATAGGCGCTAATGAGTGTTGCATGCTGGTTACTGACAAGACTTAAACAAAGAACCCAATTCCTGTAGGAAGTGAATCAAACTTGTGTGCCAGTTCAGACTGAATGGCAAAGCCTATGCCTGACTGTCGAGGCTGGTCCTTGGACTTGCCAATCCAGTAGAGTGTGTGGCCTGCACCAACCTCAAGGCGAGATTCTTCAGCGAGCATTGTTTCACTCAGAATGGCTATATCGATGCTGTACGTGCCCAGCATTCTGGCTATGAGGACTGTTCTGTGCTCTGGTCTTGTATTGCTGTCTAAAAATGTTCTGACATTCCATGAACCCAACTTCAGACGATGACCAGCAGTCTTGTTCTTTACCTTGTGATCGTAGTGAATGGATGAGCAGCCTGGAGCAGTGACCTGGCAGGTGCAGGGAGAGCAGAGCTGTACCAGGAAATGTCTGCTCTGTCACCTCAGGATACAAACCCCACATCTGCCCCGGTCTGTGGGGAGCGACCATCACCCTGAGGTCACCCGTGTGCAGGGTTCTGACTGAAGACTGCCAATAGCATCCTTTACCTGTCCCCCATGGTCACCACCCCATCACCACAGGGCTTGGCTTGTCTGATGTTTCGGTGACTTGCTGAACAACCTGAATGTTGAGTATATTCAGATGGGAAGGATTTGTGCAGGGCCTCTCCCACTCCCTTGTGCAAGGCAGCTAGTACAACACTGCAGCAATGTATGCCACAAGGCACAGTGTTACAGACCAGCCAAACTGAACTGCCTTATTCTCACACAGTCTGTCCGTAAGCAGAGGTTTTTTTTTGTTTAAAATAGGCTGTGGTGCTTATTCCAAGAACCCTTGGGGCAGAATTTTACATCCCGTGGGCGGGCACGTGCCCGACCAAATCAGGCGTAAAATGGTGCAAGAAGACGTTGGGCGAGCGTCCTGATGTCATCGCGCCCTCGCACGATATTTCGCTTGGCGGGCACGCGCAAAAGTCGGAGGCGCGGCCACCGACAATTAAGAGGGGAATTAAGCCCATTGATGGCGTAATTGACTCCGATTTTTCGCTGCCCGTCCAACCTTACGGTTGGCGGACGGGCGAATCGGCCAGGCGGCCTTTGCATTTTTCATCAAACTCCATCCAAGGGCGGGATGAGATTTCCATGCTGAAATAAAATAAAACAGCATCTTTCTCAGCTATATTTTCAGGCGGTTGATTATGATGCGTGGACACTTTTTTTTCAGCTTTTAAGACCTTTAGTTCAGCTTTTTCAGGTCTCCAGCTCCCTGAGGCAGCTGTCAGCCTTCAGGGAGTTTTCTCGCAGTGCCCACCCACGCCCACGGAAACAGCATCACCCCCACACTCTTCCTGCCCCCACCCTGGCAGCGCTGGGCATTTCAGCGTGTGTTTCACGCAGGCTGGGCGTTAATTGGCCAGCGTGAGGCCGCGGTTGAGGGCCAATCGCGGTCAGCGGCCCGTTTCCCGACCGTTCCCGGGCCCACCCGCCAAAGGTAAAATTCAGACCTTGGTTTGTGTCATCAATTTTTAAAGTAACTCGCAGCAAACTCTCTGAGAAGTAAATCAAACATGGGGGATAATCGCAACTTCAACAAAGATACACACACACACACACATGTATACAGTAAGGTGGATAGAAAAGAGGGGGGGGAGGGATTTACAACTATGAAGAACTTAACAGGAAAAAGAACCGCAAAAATAGATATCAGTTCACGTAATTTCCAGAGCTCAGAAAGTCCAAATTCAGAGGGGGTTCCCTCATGGGAGATTCCCAATTCATGCGGGTTTCTGCCTGAGGGCAGAGTACAGAATTCTTTTAAGATGATGGTGCCACAGTGAGATGAGGTTGAAATTCAGAGACTTATTCCACTTGGCAAGTGGTGGCCAGTGGCTTCCAGACAAACAGGCTTTGAGGAGGGCCTGTTGCAGGCTGCTTGGTTAGTCTGGACTCCTGCTGTCAGAGGTTGGCAGGTTGGAGATAAATCAGCAGATTGGCCTGCATTTGAATTCTCAACTGCATAAAGAGATTTCAAAATGGCCACTTGAGTCATGTGAATGCCTTCCTCCACAATGATTTCATAAAGGGATGTTTATCTGGTGTCTGGATCTGGCTTTTGTTTTATGGCTTATAGTATCCCCTCTGAAAGAGTCATTATCCATATTAATTCCCCTGTTCCGGGTAGCTATTGTTTTGCTAGTCCCTCGGACTCCACTAGAGAGGTAGGCTTATAAAGATGCAAATGATGTCCATTTCCTTTAAATAGTTCCTTTTTGAAATGGACCTTCACAGTCCCAGATGAGAGATTCCGTGAGCAACATGTCAGGGCATGTCTCCAGTGGAGTTCATATAAATCCTTAGTGGTCACCTTACAATTTAAGACATCAGATGACGTGTGGCAGCCATCTTTTGGTTCAGCAAAGTTCATTTTTAAATAAGCAAAAAAAGAATAAAGTTTGATTTACATAGTTTAGGACTTCTTTCATGTCTCACTGATATGTCAGTAACATCTGAAAGGATGCAGGTTTATTTTGGAGTTGTTCTTCTAGATGAGCTGCGGAGCAGGCTGAAGAGCTTTATCTATCCTTGACATTACTGTCCAGTCTGTTGGCACTATTTGTGACCTTCTGCACTGTCAGCCAACATATACCTTATTAATGAACTCCTAGCTGGGGATTTTGAAATCAGAGTTACATTCTTCTAGGTAGACTGTCAGTAAGGCTGATGAGCCATACCAACCTGGAACTGTCTGGGTTAGAGGTGCCAAACACTCACCTCACACCCCTGCCCACAGTTCTAAACAGGGATCGAAACATGAGGCGGTCAGTAGGAGTTTGATAAGGAGAGGCTATTTGAGGTGCTGACCATATGGGACTTTTTGTGGATGAAGAGCACTTCAACTCTCTTCACCATCCTGGTCCTTCCTAACCCTTTGACCCACTTTGGTGATGGTGTGTATGTAAATATAGAAGTCAACTCAGGGTAAAACAGGAGCCTGAAGTGATGAATTGTCAGGTTCAATCAGGGAGAAAGGGATTGGGGACAGGAAATAGAGTTTCTAATGAGAGTCGAATAGGATTGGCTTCTGTTTTGTCAGTGTTTAAAAGGATGAAATTCTGGACGAATTGATAGTGAATTGGCAGCCAAGAACACAGTTGAATAACAGGTAAAAGCTGAAAATCTGAAGTAGAACTTGTTGGAAATAATATCTATAAAGGGAAACCATTACTGATATGTTGGTGCGTAACCATTCATCAGAACTGAAAATTGAAAGATAAACGGGTATTTCAGCAAAGTTGGGAAAAGAATAGCGGAAAAAGAGGGGGAAAGAGAGAGAATCAGCAATTATGCCAATTATAGAGGAGTTGAAATTTGTAGAAAATTTGAAAACTTAATAGAAAACTGTTAGATGATATAAATGTTCACCAGTGAGCTGATGCAGAGAAATGACAATAGCATAAGAAGGGAGAGCAAGTAGACATGGCAGAGGTCTACACAAACTAGAAGGTAAGAGAAACACAGTTGCCTGGATTTTTTGCGGGGTTTCTCCTGATCTACAGCAGAAAGATTGGCAGAACAATTGGAGAGTTAGCATAAATGGCTGTCCGGTGATCTTTCACTGAAGTCATGGCAGGAGTTAAAGAGAACCTCCACAAAACCTCTCCCCCATGCTGTCTACTGGAAGCAAGAAGCACAAAAACAATCAACAATACAGGCTGAGATATTCACTGGTGTTGTCTTCTGATGCTAGCCCTTTCCCTCAAGCAACGACAGTGAGCTCAGAGATACACTTGTGGCAGGACACACTATTCAGAAGGCTGAGTGCAGATTAGTGAGCTGCTTTACAAAACATCTCTGTTTCAACTGAAAGTGTGAATAGATATTAGAGGACAAGGGCTTCCTTTCAAAAGTGTACCTTGTTCCTGGACATGAGAAAAACATCTGAGTAAAGCCTAAAAACTTAATAGTTGGGAGAGGATTCCATTCTTAAGTATGCAAGAAGAAGCACATTTTTTGAAAAAAGGATCACAATGACAGAACCCTGTGGTATGCCAAAGGGATTGATTGTGTTGGGACAAGCAATGGACCACAGATGACAGGTGATAGGAGAGAAAGGAGTGATCAATCATATCAAAAGCTGCAGAGAGAGATCTGGAAGGAATAGTGAGTGGGTTGTGGTTGAGACCGTGTAGGTATCTTGTTGAAGTAAATAATTCTGCTCGGTAACCAAATAACTGAAGGGCAGCCTTACTGCAGAGTTGTTTTACATCTTGACAGTTCGTTGTTTTATTCCATCAGTTAATACTTTTCTCAAATGGTTCTGGAATTACTGACATCCAACAGTACAGAAGCAAAGCTCAAATAGTAATGACTTCACTGAGAAAATTTTGAGAAAAAATATGTATAATTATAGACTTTGACTTTTGAGGGATGGAAGTATCCATCTGCAATTGGGATTATAGTTCATACATTAATTAACTAGACATCAATCCACAGGCCAGGGATGTGTAATTAAAGGTCAATTTTCTCACTGGTTGTTCAGAATGAGGGGAAAAAAACACTAGAAATTTCGGTCTAGGGTACGGTCACAATACTGTTTGGATTAAATTTGTTGACAGTTTGTGACTTTTTAAAATTACTGATGAAGTCTTATTACTCTTGTGATAGAGCAGTGGGTTTTCAACCAGAATGTTGATTGTCTCTCAAAATTGGAATTGATTTTACACTCAGCATTGAATATTGTTATTGGGGCTTTGGAAATTAAACTACATGGCACTCCATCTCTTGTGGTGACTGAAAAAAATTCCCACCTCGCAGAAATATGACATTGTCAGTATGTTTAAAGAGCAGCACTGACAGCTTCTGGAGAAGTCTGTGGCACAGACAAGACAGAAGGAGAATAATGTCAGGGCTGGGTGGGAGAAAGATTAGAAAAGGAAAATATTGGGAGGATATAAAGATGATTTAACAGAATACACATGGAGCTTTTTGTTTTGTAGCACAGGAGGTTGATTTCTGTCAAGAGCTCAGTTGTCCTGAGTGATTGACAGCTCTCAGCAATATTACATGAATATTAAGCATATAAGCAAAGAAAAGCAGGGCAACCAAAAGAACAGGAACCTTATTGCAAATTCTAGGCATCCTGGAATCAGAAATTGGCTTGTTCACCTCCAGCACTCCACCCTCCCTACACCACTTCCAAAAAGTCGCTAACTGTAAGGTGGGATGCGATTATAACACTCAAGATTCACTGACTGCTCTTTGATGTTTGTTTAGATGATGTAAATTGAAACAAAAACCTTCTTAATTCAGTATTACTTCCTGTTGTGTAGAAGGTTGCGATGATGTATAATTAAGGTAATAACGATGTACTGAAATGAATAGAATGGCCTGGATTTTTGCAGTAGTACTGGCAAATTGTCAGCTTTGGTCTCCTCTGAAACTGACAGCTTCTGGAGTTCAAATGTGCACATTTAAATGCAGAAAATCCAGAAGTTGCTGTCAGTGATTCTACGCTTCTCCAGATGGTGCGTTGTTGAGGAAATCCAGACTACAAACAATTGGAAATCATTGAACTGGTGAGGATTAGCCCTTTTACCCTCCAAATGTCACTGTAAACCCCTTGAAAAAGTTACACATCTTGTTGAATGAAGTATAGCAGGGTATTTAATGGTGCACTAAGTTCATAATTACAGATAAACACTCTCACTGGCCCTGAAATAATTATTTTATATTTATATTTCATGTTTTTTCATTTAATAAAACATTCAACATTTTAAAAATAAATTTTCAAAATGCATTTATATTTTAGTTTCTACCTTAATGCCGTGTACATGTCCCAATCATTCATTTCACTATTCTTAAAATTTAAAATTAGGTGTAAGATTCCGTAGTTTTTATTTCCTAGTTTGCTGCTTGTGAGAATGTTTCATTGCCATTGGCTGCTTGTCCTGCTTGATGACATCATTGCTGCTGGACACTTGACAACACATTCAAACTGATGTCAGGAAAGAGGAAATCCATGCCACAGCGATTGTTAGATTTTTGGGCAGCTTCCCTCGAGGCTAGCAGTGGGTGCTGTTGCTTCACCATATTAAAGGTTGCAGCTTCTTCAACAAGTTCTTAAGTTTCCAGTTTAGAGTTTGATTTATTTATGTCTAACGCCCCAGAAGTGTTTGGTATAGACAGGGACCTATAAGATGGCTAACCTCAAAATATGTTTAATGACATTTTTCCCAGCTCGCAAGTCAATAAAAATGCAGCCAATAACATTATCATAGCTGCAGTCTTGCCTCCTGTCCGTCCTGTCCTAAAAGGTCACTTTCTGTTCCTTATTCAGGAATTTTAAAAAGCAGCAGGAGACCACACTGGAGCAATTAGTAGACAAATCACTGCTGTCACCACAGCCAATTTAAAACAAAATGTTATTCATAGAATGTGAGGCCCCACTGGGAATTATTGCCCAGTAACCAGCCAATCAAAACCTATAAAAAGCACAATCAACTCATTTGGTAGATGTTATATAAACAGAATTGATTAGCAGTTATCTGCCCTTTGCTTGTGGCTGTTTTCCTTTGCTTTCTGCTGTTCAATTTTCCTCTTCTTCTGCCTATTTCCCCCCTTATTATTTTTATTGATCCAGATTTTGTTGAAGCAGTCATCTCGCACCCTTTTTAATCAGACGCATTCAGGCACATTAAGCTTTTAAGTTGCTAGAAGCACAGGCTGATAATGGTGCAGCAAAGGCAACAGGGCATCTGGGACCTTGGTGAACAGTGCGACCAACCGTGCGTCTCCTTCGCCGATGAGATTAAAGGACTGAGATTTAAAATTGAGAAATAAACAGAATGAGAAGGAAGGTGGTCAGGAATGTGTGAGATTACTGGCGATCAGATACAGAAAGAGAAATCAAGAGAGGGAAAGGAAGGTTGGATTAAGAGGGAGAGAGAGAGAGAGAAAAAGCACAAAGGAAAAACAAGAAAATAAATTAAAGTTTGGTGTTTTTTTAACTAGTCATGAAAAATTCACAACCTGGAGGAATGAGGCTTCACATTTTTAATTGTTCACTTTCTGTGCAAAAGAGGTTGATTATCTTTAACAATCATCACATTTCTAAAAAGGGTACATGCGCTATTAATTAATAAGCTTCTGTGGCAAGTTTAATGGGCAGTTAATGTGCAAGTGCAGCAACTTAATGGAACTCATGGGCAAAGTGTTGTTTTTCCAAAGCTAATATGGAGTGGCACAGATCGCTTAGCAACTTGTGGTGATTTGCAATTCACAGGGCATTTTTTTCTCCTTGCCACAGGTTGCTGGTTGTTTTATGCATTGGCATTGGCATGCATCATTCAAATACATTATTTTTCAACAAAATCTGGGCCATTGACTTAATGCTTCCTTCCATGTCTTATGTCAGTTTTTTCTGCCCTTCTACATTTTGCTATTTTGAATTGCCAAGATGAAGGTCCCTTTGCCAAGATACAAAAAAGTCGCACTTGAAACCAGTATTTTCCAATTTAGACTGTGATGACTGCATGATTAACTTTGAAGTGCATCAGGAGTGAAAGTAAATGTTCTAGTACCTGCTTATGATAAGTTATCAAAAGATTTATTGAAATAAATTCCAGTCTTGATAATCTCCTCAGTTTCCTTCAGTTGGAAATTTAAATGCCTTTTTCTTAAACATAGGATAACTGATTTTTTTAAGAACATAAACTGCTCCATTAGGCTTAGGATTGATCGACCCTCTCAGGAGATCTCATGGCATTATTTTAAAGAAAGACAGAGAAGTTCTCACTAGTTTCCAGCCAATATTTACCTCTCAACTAACATCACCAAAAACAGATTATCTTGTCATTGAAGAACATAAGAAATAGGAGCGAGACTTGGCCATACGGCCGCCGCGAGTCTGTCCTGCCACCATTCAATAAGATGTTGGCTGATCTTTGACTCCAACTCTATTTTCTCACCTGATCCCTATATCTCGTTGCTGTTTGTGGGAACTTGTTGTGTGCAAATTGGCTGCCCTGCTTCCTACATTGCAACGATGACTACACTTCAAGAAGTACTTCATTGACTGTAAAGCACTTCTTGAGGTACTAAAGGTGCTATATAAATGCAAGCTCTCTCTTTACTGGAACTATATCAATTAATTAGACCTAGTTATGTGATTATTTTGGCACTAATGAAAAGAAATAACAATTTTCTATCTCTGTGAAGCATTTTAAAATCATACTCCATTTAGTATTTGCCGTTTTAAGTTTCAATAAGATTTTCTGATATTGTAGCTCATTTTAATAATACCTTTTATTCTGTGAAATTTAATATTAATTGAAATGGTAATGACAATGTGAATCTGACTGTAGAAATAACTGATGTGTGGATAATTGCCTTCCCCTTGCTTCACCTCGTCAAAGGGAACATTTTTCAGGCATTCTAGATCGCTAACAAAGTTGGAATTATTAGAAGTGCAGATAACGCTGTTTTTACAACTCTAAAAGCAGACTTATAACTTTGAAGAGTCATATTGGACTCAAAACATTAATCCTGTTTTTTTTCTTCACTCATTCATGCAATGTGGGCATCGTTGGCTAGGCCAGCATTTATTGCCCATCTCTAGTTGCCCTTGAGAAGGTGGTGGTGAGCTGCCTTCTTGAACCGCTACAGTCCATGTGGTGTAGGTACACCCATAGTGCTGTTAGGAAGGGAGTTCCAGGATTTTGACCCAGCGACAGTGAAGGGATGGCGATATATTTGCAAGTCAGGATGGTGAGGGGCTTGGAGGAGAACTTACAGGTGGTGGTGTTCCCATGTGTCTGCTGCCCTTGTCCTTCTAGATGGTAGTGGTCATGGGTTTGGAAGGTGCTGTCTCAGGAGCCTTGGTGAGTTCCTGCAGTGCATCTTGTAGATGGTACACACTGCTGCTACTGTGCATCAGTGGTGGAGGGAGTGAATGTTTGTGGATGTGGTGCTTTGTCCTGAATGGTGTCAGGCTTCTTGAGTTTTGTTGGAGCTGCGCTCACCCAGGCAGTTGGAGAGTATTCCAACACATTTCTCTCTTCACAGATGCTGCCAGGCCTTCTAAGCTTTTCAAGCACTTTTTTATTTTTCACAACCTTCCTCTGGTTATTTGCCAACCCCTCTTGATAGAGCATGACATAATTGAGATGACCTGATTCACAAGAAACCTCAACAATAGTCTTTGTGAGTCAGAAACTGGGAAATGTAGGCATGGCTCAGAATAACAATTATAAGCGACAACATTATATTGCATCTTGTGGTGCCTAAATACTTCTAGCTATCTCCATTTGATTCATATGGTAGAAAAAGCAAGTTATCTTATGCTTTAATCATTTATACTAACCTAAAAAAAAGTACCAAAAGCTGATCAACTGCTTCAAAAGTGCTGTCAGGGCCCAACCTTCCAATTCCAGAGTGGGGCTCATTATAAGACTATGATGTGTGAAAAACATAGTTACCTGAGTCTCATAACTTAAGATGTCCAACATCTGTCACTTGCACTGAAGATGGTGGGTGAGAACATTATGAAAAAGGAAATTCAAATGCTGACAGAAATGAAATTTATAGTTTGTTTCTGGGGTATGTTCCTTGGAATGTTTTGCATTTTCATATGTAAACAATGCATTCAGGTTAATTCTCAGCACCTTTAATTTTTTTGACTAATTGATGTTTTAAATTTAAAAATAATTAAATCCAAGTGAGATTTATATTTTTCGACAGGCAAAATGGTAAACTTCCGCAAAATTAACCTCAGCAGTCACTGTGCTGTATCCAATCCCTCTGCCCCAGTTATAAGGCTGCACTATTCCTTCCAGTTCCAGTTCATGGAGACACTGTACCACATCCTGCTCTGTACCTTTTCATGGAGGCTTTCTCCCCTCCTACAAAACTTCCAATTCTAAACCCTTCTCCCCACTAACTCAGCTCAAACTGCTGCCCATTCAAGCTAGCGCCCTTCTGCCCTCCTGTCCAGGTTGGCACCCCATCTCTGCACTCCCACTTGGTTCATGCTGGTACAATGTTTCCTCATTTTACACAAAGTATCAGTCCTAATTCTGCCCCTTCCCAGTTCCTTTCATTTCCTCAGCCCTCTTCCTCTTCATCACCACCCAGTTCTCTCCTTCACTGTTTCCATTGTTTGCCTTAATGTGATCCAATTCCCTCTTACATCCAGTTCCCTCTATTTTATTCATTCATGGGATGTGGACAACCTTGGCAAAGCCAGCATTTATCACCCATCCCTAATTGCCCTCGAGAAGGTTGGAGTGTGGCTTAGAATGGAACTTGCAGGTGGTGATGTTCCCATATACCTGCTCCCTTGTTCTTCTAAGCAGTAGAGGTTGCGGGTTTGGAAGGTGATGTTGAAGAAGCCTTAGTGAGTTGCAGCAGTGCGTCTTGTAGAGAGTACACACCATTGACAGTGGTGGAGGGAGTGAATGCTTAAAGTGTTGGATTGGGTGCCAAGCAAGCGAGCTGTTTCTCCTGGGAGGATGTTGAACTTCTTGAGAGTTGTTGGAGCTGCACTCATCCAGACAAGTAGAGACTATTCCATCACATTCCTGACTTGTACCTTGTAGCTGGTAGGAAGACTTTGGGGAATCAGGGAGTGGGATGCTCGCTACAGGATTTCCAGTCTCTGACCTACTCTTGTACCCACAGTATTTTTTTGGCTGGCCCAGTAGTTTCTGGTCAATGGTGACCCCCAGGATGTTGATGATGGGATAATCAGCGATGATAATGCTGTTGACTGCTGAGGGGAGATAGTTAGATTCTTTCTTGTTGGAGATAGTGTTGTCTGGTATGTGTGTGATACAAATGTTAGTTGCCACTTATCAGTCCAAGCCTGATTGTTGTCCAGGTCTTGCTGCATGTGGATATGGACTGCTTCAATATCAGAAGAGTTACGAATAGAACTGAACATTGTGTAATCATTAGTGAACACCCCATTTCTGACCTTATGATGGAGGGAAGGTAATTGATGAAGCAGCTGGAGATGGTAGGGCCCAGGACACAGCCCTGAGGAACTCCTGCAACAATGTCCTGGCTGAGATGATTGGCCTCCAACTACCACAATCATCTTCTTCTGTACTAGTTGTTATTCCAGACAATTATTGATATCTGTTGACCCTTTACTGTTATCCATTTCCCTCTTATTCCCATCATTTGTCCCTCCTTCATTGCCATTCATATCCCTCCTTTGTTTGCACCCATTAATCTCCTTCCTGGCACCCCAGTTCTTTCTAAGCCTGGCTCCTAATGGGAAAACTAGGAATCTTCTCTTAACATGGGTCTGGCCACTATTGCAATGACTCTTGTTCTTCCAAGAATTCCTGCTTACAGTATAGTGTCCGGGATCACTGCTATTAGTGAGGAGACAAAGGCCCCAGCCTCGCCTACAGGCAGCTGAACTTGGATAGGGTAGAGTAGGACTGTGGTGAGGTCTTTGACAAGAGTGAAGTGGAGCATATAAGAGAACACAGAAGTACTGAAGGCAAAGGGTGAGCTTTCAGTTAGTAAATATTGACAAATTTACCAGGCCCCAAAATGTTACTGTTTGTGTGAAGAGTTGAAGACAGATGCAGATGTTAATTTCCAACATCAGCAACACCAGATTGCAATTTGCACTTCACTTCTGAACAGTCATATGTCAAAAAATAGATGATCTGGTCATTATCATATTGCTGTTTGTGGGATTGTGCTGTGTGCCAATTGGCTGCTGAGTTTCCTACAGTGCAACAGTACTTTATACTTCAAAAAGTACATCATTGGCTGTAAAGCACTTTGTGAGATCTGGGGGCGCTATATAAATGCAAGTCTTTTTCAATGTGTGAATGTGAATCTCTGTAATTCTTCCGAAACTATCCATCATCAGTGTCCAATAAGTGCAAAAGCAACTTATTCCTTGGTTAATGCTTCATCAATGGCTAATGTAAGTGGCCTCTAGGAGACAAACGATAGAGCCAGCCCTGCTCTGCTTTCTCCTATTGCCCCCCTCTCTCCCCCATCAGGTTAGGCTTGGCTCTTCTCTTAACCTTGTACCCTGGGCCATTTGAAACCTGGTGCTCAGTGGAATGGGGAATTGGAGCCAATACTATTGTATACCGTGTACATTGGTACTCCAGCAGACGGAGTGTGTAAAAGATGTTAAATTCTCAAACTCCGTAACAGCATTCTTTACTAATGTGTTAATTATATCACAGACAGGATGTTTGGATAAAGAATCACAGAAGATGTTGAACCTGCCTGGAGTGGGGGAGGGGAAAGGAAAGTGTTGGGGAGGCGGGGTGGGGGGGGGGGTGCGGGGCGGAAGAGTACCGGGGGGTGGGTGGTGGGGGGGGAAAGAGAGCATCGGGGGGGTGGGGAGGTGAAGAGTGTTGAGGGGGAGGGGAGTAGGGGATGGATGGAAAGAGTGCCGGGGGGAGGAAGAGTTCCAGGGTGGGGGGAGGGAAGGGGGGAGGAATAGTGTCGGGGTGGGGAGTGTGAGAGGGGGGAGTGGGTGGGGGGGGGAGTGGCAAGAGTGGGAAGGGGGAGTGGGGGGAGAGGGAAGGGCATAGAAGGGCGTGGGAAGGGGAGTTGGGGGGGGCGGGGGGTGTGGGAGGGTCGTGGGATGGTTAGGGGGAGTGTGAGGGGGGGAGTGGTGGGGGTGGGGAGGGGGTGTGGGTGTGGGAGGGGATGGAGGGGGTGGGGTGATGGGCAGGGAGTGGGATGGGGGATGGGTGGGGAGTGGGGGAGGGATGGGAAGGGATGGGGGGATGGGCAGGTAGTGGGATGGGGTTGGGTGGGGAGTGGGATGGGGGTGGGGGGAGTGGGGGAGGGGTGAGAGGGGATGGGGGGTGGGGGGATGCGCGGCGAGTGGGATGGGGTGTGGGCGGAGAGTGGGGGAGGGTGGGAGGGGATGGGGGAATGGGCGGGTAGTGGGATGGGGGGTGGGTGGGGAGTGGGGGAGTGGGTGTGGGACTGGGATGTGGGTGATGATGTGTTGTATTTGCCTGAAACAGAAGAACGAACAGGAGACACTGTGTATAAAGTGAAGTAGCATAAGGGAGTGACTGTTGATTTAATGCACAACAGCATAACCACTCACATTGAACAACTAGTCAGATGCAATAGTCCAAACTCATTGCATTGTCATGATTTTATATGTCCCTCTAACAAACCAAATAAGCTTTGCATAACATATACACTTCTGTTGATACCAAAACAATTATATTCATGGCTTATTCAACTTTAAGACTATGTCCAACAGATCATTAGGATTAAACCATAATAAACAAGCATTAAAAATGCATTCCAGTATTGAACTCAATCTTTATTATGTATGTTATGGCTTTCCCAATCATTGGAAATAATAAAACTGTATGCATAGAACCAGCTTTTCTAAGTAAAGTCAATGTAAATCATAATGTCCAGAACATCTTCAGCATAAGATAAACGTACCTCGAGTAAGCATCTTTTGTTGCTTGGTTATTCTGTACAGCAATTTATAAATAGAAATATATCATCTTACCTGAAGCAAAGGAAGGAACAGTAGAGACTGTGTATAGGTTAAAGGAGCATGATGGTCACCTTGGGCAGAGTATTTCCCGCTCCTGACCAGATTGGTCCATTGTCTCTATGGGAGTCTTTGGTTATGGATTGGTCCATTATCTCGGTTGGGGTGTTTGGTTGCGAATTGACTTTTAAGAGTAAAAAGCTGACAGAAGGTTTATTTGCAATCAATTATATATCAAACACAGAATGTTGGATAAACCAAGCGATAGATAAAGAAAAATATAATGCGGGGATGATTTCTTGGGGGGGTCACACAAATACAACAGTGCTGGTAATTCATACAAGTGATATTTCCAATATATGAAATGCTGGTACTGAAGCAGTGAGCGGCAATGAGAACAAGCACAGATGGAAGATTGAGAGGAGAACCATAGGGCCGAATAAGGGAGATGGAACAAGTGGGAAAAGATGCTAGGATAGGGAGGTGAGGTGGCGGGGAGGGGGTGGGCGGGGGGAAGGATTTAGATAAGATGTAGAGATAATCGATCTCTTTCTTTGTGTTTAGTCTTTCCCATCCCTTTACTGTGGTATCTTGTCCCATTCTGTCCTCCACCTATCTTATCTTGAGATTATCTTGATGGCCCTTCATTGCTCCTCCACTACACTCATGTCTTAGTGTCCTTAGCTTCTTCTATTTTATACCAATGTTGTCTACATGAGGAAGATACCTCAAGTACATCAGCATGAGTGTCGTTAACTTTAGCACTCAATCCATTTTGTTCTCTCCTTTTCCCAGCATGTTGCATTAGTGAAGTCCTCGAGCATCCCATCTATGGAGAATCTCTAAAAATAAAGCAGAATGGAGTTTGTATTTTCACTGTTGGCAATAAATGAATATGACAAGTTCTTTGGTGAGATTACTAATTTATAATCTATTTACAAGCACAGGAAGCTTGGAATTGCTGTCTAGAAAGACCCATGACTTAGTTTTAACTGATCACGATATTGAGTTGCTGTTTGGACACAACATACACACATTTGTTACTGTACTCAATCCATTTACTTGGTTGTCACATCTAAGGCAGCATTATTAAAAGGAAATGGTGGTTAGGTTAATTTTACTTTCCCGAACCTGAAGCAAACTTAAAGATAAAAGTTGAACAACTGCTTCAATAATTTTCCTGAAGGAATTCATAGCTTAAGATGTCAAACTGGGGCACCAAGACATGGAGGAACTTTTAAGAGAATCTTGAGAGTCATCAGATTTCTGTATTTGTGGGCTTATTAATGTTGTTATTTCTGTTACTGTATATAAAAAGCTTTCTATAATTAAAGCACTGTTGCATTTGGGTAGCAACACAGTCGTTTTTCTGTTATGCGCAGGAGTTCTTGGAAATCTCAATTTTTGTGGCCTTTTCCACCCCATATAGAAAATGTTGAAAGCCAGAGCTCTATAATATGAAGGCTGTATTCTTAAACTAGATGTTGCAATTGCCACTTAAGCACAGAGTTATTGTATGATAATCATCTAGGTTGTGATCTTGTCATACGCATTTTACTCAAATTTACATTATCACCTTTGTAAACAAGGATGACTTGATCGAACTATATCAGCGACATGCAAAATGAGTTATTTTAATTGGCATTTGTTGTTAACGATATCTTACTTGTCAACAGAATAACCGGGATATTGCGCCTTCCTTTGGTTGGGGGGCACCAATATCTGGAAAGGGAGGGAGAGAACATTATGTTCACCATGGAAATGTGGCTCTGAGCCTGGCTGGCCTGGGATCGGGGCCACTAATATTCTGAGGGGCTCCCCACCAGAGACCAAGGAGTCGTGTCAGTCTTGGGGCAGAACATGCCGCCACAAAATGGGAATGCACGCAACTTTTCAGCCTGGGTCTCTCCACCAAACTGGGGATTCTGGATGCTTGGGCCTAATTCCTAACATTCAAACCAGGTGAACCAGGAAATGGAAAGGGATAGAGCTGGGAATGCTGCAAGGCTCATTCCAGGGCAAATTTCTAGACCGAACCAACCCAGATCTCATGAAAAATTGGAGGAGATGTGAAATTGGAGCCAATAATTTAATTTGTTGGATGCGACATGTATTTTGCTGAACAGATTTGTTAATGGAGGGAGTAATTGAGTACAATGCATTCTTTAATTACATTTAATGATCAAGTGGATGACAACAGCTACTAATTGAAATATCTGTGGAAAATATAATATTTTCCATGTGGTTTCTTGAGCAAACTTTCCAGCAAATGGCACACTTTATTCTTTTTATTTTCTCTATTTGATTCACAAAACTACTCAGAATGGTCTTTGCATTTTACTTGATTTGTTCTCACATGGAAAATTTTGGCCCACAATAATACTACAATATTGACAATGGGCGAAACTTTCCATGCCCGCTGGCATCGGGTGTCATGGCGGGCATGAGTGGACAATATGGTGGGAAGGCCAAAAATCGGTTTCCCACTCGTCCGCTCTGCCTGTCAGTGGCAGGCCGCGTTTCCTGCTGCTCCACATCGGGAACTTCACTGTAACACATCTGCATATCGTTATAAGCCCTGCTCACCGGAATCATCCCCCCCCCACCCACGCTGGATCATCGGGGCACATTGGCGTGATTGCACGCTGACACATTTTACAACTGTACATAAGTGATGTGCGCCTGGTGAGCTGCACTTCACTCGGGACTTCGAGGTTTGTTTGCCTACCTTGCTCCTGGCAGCACTCACAGTCACCAACACCAGGCTTCACAGGCAGCACCACATCACTTTTAGGGGGTCTCATGGGCAGTCTCCACTTGCGGGACCAGCCGTAAGACGGGGGGTGGTTTTTCAACAGTTGCTGGGACGTGGCTTGCTTGGGGAAGGGGAGGGGAAGAGGCTGCAGGGTGAGAGCTGTACTGGGGAAAGGGGGTATCCCAGGGTGTGTGTGTGGTGACACATGTTGATCTTGCAAGTGGCCTCAAGATGGTGAGGGCTGAGGAGGCATCTCCAGAGGAATGAGGCCAGATGGAGATGTGAGGGTGTGTGTGAGAGAGTGAGTGGTGATGTCCCTTGAGCTGGCAGTGAGTGAGATGCCAGTGAATGTGTGATGGGCTTGTGAGTGTGTGAGTTTAGAGTGATGAGATGGTTGCTTTACCCTGGCGGCATGGATGAGATCATTCAACCTCTTTCTGCACTGGATGGCCAACCTCTTCTGTGCAGCGTTGGCACTGACCACCGCTGCCACTGCCTCCTAAGCTGGAGTGGTGACACTGCTGGACCTCCTGCGGCCAGAGTGGGGGCAGAGGACATCGCAGTGGGCTCCAACAGTGTCTGAAGGTGTCCCAGGGATATGTCACTGAATCAGGGGGCTGCAGTCTTCTTGCCTTTTGGGGTCATGTCTTCTGTGCAGCAGTCCTGGGCTGGAAGCGCTGAGAGGTGTGCGCTTTAAATATGGCGCCCGGCGTGGGGAAGCAACGAGGCGATGGTGTGATGGGTGAATCGGAGGTCGCCCGCCAGTCAAACAGCATGTTTCCCTGGAATGCATGATTAACGAGGCGGGATTGGGAGAATACGGAGCAAAAACCGCCATTGTGGTCAGCGGGTAAAATGCTCTTTGTCCCGCCCGCTAACACACTTACTGCAAACCTGGGATAATTCCGCCCAAAGTGTTGGATTTCTTTCACTCTTTTTTTTCAATCAGTTTGGTTCTTGCCTCTTTTTCTATCACTCTGTTCTCTTTGCTTGCTGGTTTTCCATTTCTTCCTGTCAACCATTGTCAATCACTTCTTTATTCATTTTTCACACTCTTGACTTTTCCATCTCTTTCTGCTCCATTTCTATCGCTTGGTTCCCTCTAGCCTTTATATAATGCATTGTGTCCATTTCACTGATGGATGAGATTCTCTGCGTATAGAAACTGATGTTAATGGGAAAAATACATGGAAATTATTATCCTCACAGCACCGACACTCCCCATTATTTTTACGACGGCAACAGTTTCCATTTACATAACGCCTTTAGAGCAGACATAATCACTGAAGTGTAATCAAGAAAATAAGTGCTGAGCCAACGAGCTGAGGCTAATCAAAAAAACTCGCTCAAAAAAGTTTATTTTTAGGTGGGCCTTAAGGGAGGTGAAAATTGAGAGGAGTTTAGGAAAGGAATGACAGAGAGGAGTGCCTAGATGACTGAAAGTACAGTCGTGAAGGGAGGGGAATATGTACGAAGCAAAAGCCAGAGGTCCAGAGCATTTAGCGAAGAGGATTGTAGAGATGGAAGAAGTTAAGAGAGAGGGTGCAGTCTGGGCTTTAATTTTTTATCCTCTCATTGGATGTCAGCATCACTGGCAAGGCCAGCATTTGTTGCCCATCCCTAATTGCTGTGGAGAAGTTGGTGATGAGCCAGCTTCTTGAAGCGCTGCAGCATTTGAATGAAGTGGAAGGTAATAAAGATAGATCCCTGGGGGAGTGTGGAGGTAATGGTGTTAGAGTGGGAAGAGAAGCTATTCCTAGAGAACATCTGGCAATGATCAGATAGACGATTTGAACCAAGTGAGGAAATAATGCTGAGCTGAGGAGAAGGTGTTGAAGGAGGTTGGTGTGATTAATTATGTTGAAGGTTGCAGAAATGATTGATCCATTGAAAGCAATTCTGTGCTAGACCAGTTTATTGTCTGTTTTTTTAAAGCCAGAAATATTTAAGTAGAATTTGGAATTGTAAGGCTTGATTTTATGCTGAGGAGCAGTCCTTGCAAGTACATATATTTATGGTTAGCAGCATTTGTACAAAGCAGTAATTGAATAAAATGCTTCTGGTTTGCAAAATACTGGAGATGAAGCTCAGTCAAAAGAGAAGATAATGCACGTCTTTAAAATGCTAAAAGCCACGGGTCCTCTGAAGACGAACAGGTTATTTAGATTAAACTGTGGCCAGGAGGCTGCAAGATATGGCTGCGAAATTACCAAGCCTCAAGTGACACCAAAGATTGATGAAAATGTTCCTCACACAGAGTAAATGTGTACATGAGAACCCCACCAAAACTACTCTACTGTGTCAACTAAAGAGGGTGTTAGTTGGAAAGAAGAAACTCTTCCCTCTGTTCTCCAAAGCAATAGGAAAAACCTAACGTGAAGAAAGTCTACTTAACTGAGTTCTTCTTGAGAGATGCTAAGAGATTCTTAGAGAGATCTAATTAGTGATTTGCTACAAATTCACCATTTTGGGTTTTCAGATGTGAAAGCACCTACAAGAATGAGGTTGAAAGTAATAATTAAGCTTAGTCCAGCCTAGGATGAAAACTATAGCTCTTTACTTCCAATGTACTTGAAGTCATCCTAAATGAATGAACGGGACCACTTGAAGAATCTTGTAAGACAGAGTCAGACTCTTTTCCCTGGGCTCTGGAAAATGTTGACTCACGGAGAGCTCCAGAGCCAGCAGTCCTTTAGTAATTCATGTAATCGAAGATGATTACATTTCCTGAAAGCTGCAGTGACAAAATACAAGTCTTCAAAGATCTTGATGTACATAGTTCATTGTGAATGGTCCATCCCTCAATTTATATTACATAAGTGGGAGTTGAAGCAGCTTATGGTTTATATCTGTTGCAGAACAGTGTCTGATTGCCTTTGGAACAATTGTGTAAAGCTGTAAAGGGCTGTAATATGTAGGGGGTTCTATACTTGCAGGAATGATTTGATTATTCTAGCACATGGCTGCCCCATCTCCCAGATTCTACCCTCTAAACTTGAAGTCATCTGAAATTCTGCTGCCTGTGTCCTCACTCCCATTGAGTCCCCCTACATCGACTCCTGGTCAAGCAAACCTCTATTTTTAAATTTTCATCCTTTAGATCCGTCTATCGCCCCACCCTTTGCACATCCCTGTAATCTCTTCTAGCCCCATTACCGTTCAAGGTCTCTTCATTCATCTCGTCCTGGCCTGTTAAGCATCCCCAATTTGAATTTCTCCACCATTTGTGGCCGTGCCTTCAGATGCCTAAACCCTATGTTGTGAAAACCCCTTCCTAATCCCCTCTGCTTTTCAACCTCTCTTCCCTCCTTTAAGATGCCTATTTCAACATATCTCCTTGACCAGGCTTTTGGTCATCTGTCTTAACACCTTATGTGGCTTGGTGTTAAATTTTGCTTTAAAATGCTTCTGTGAAGCACTTTGGGACATTTCATTACATTCAAGGCACAATATAAATACAATTATATAAAAGCAAAATACTGCGGATGTTGGAAATCTGAAACAAAAACAAAAATACCTGGAAAAACTCAGCAGGTCTGACAGCATCTGCGGAGAGAAACACAGTTGATGTTTCAAGCCTGCATGACTCTTCATCAGAACTGAGGAAATAGAGAAATAAGGTAAAATATAAGCTGGTAGAGGGGTGTGGGACAGGTAGAGCTGGATAGGGGGCCAGGGATAGGTAGAGGCAAAGAAGAGATTGCCAAAGATGTCATAGACAAAAGGACAAAGGGTGTTGACAGTGGTGATATTTATCTAAGGTGCTAATGGGGACATTAAGGGTAGCAAGCAGGACAAGCTAGTGGCAGATGGCCCTAGTGGGGGTGGGGTGGGGGGAAGGGATCGAAATAGGCTAAAAGGTGGAGATAAAACAATAGATCGAAATAAATTTAAAAATAGGTGGGAAAAAAACAATATATTTTTTTTTTAAATAAATTATTGGAAAAAGGGGGATTGGAAAGGGGGTGGGGATGGAGGAGAGAGTTCATGATCTGAAATTGTTGAATTCAATATTCAGTCCGGAAGACTGTAAAGTGCCTAGTCGGATGATGAGGTGCTGTTCCTCCAGTTTGCGTTGAGCTCCACTAGAACAATGCAGCAAGCCAAGGACGGACATGTGGGCATGAGAGCAGGGTGGAGTGTTGAAATGGCAAGCGACAGGGAGGTCTGGGTCATGCTTGCGGACAGACCGAAGATGTTCCGCAAAGCAGTCACCCAGTCTGTGTTTGGTCTCTCCAATGTAGAGGAGACCGCATTGGGAGCAGCGAATGCAGTAGACTAAATTGAGGGAAGTGCAAGTGAAATGCTGCTTCACTTGAAAGGAGTGTTTGGGCCCTTGGACGGTGAGGAGGGGGGAAGTAAAGAGGCAGGTGTTGCACCTCTGCAGTTGCATAGGAAGGTGCCGTGGGAGGGGGTTGAGGTGTAGGGGGTGATGGAGGAGTGGACCAGGGTGTCCCAGAGGGAACGATCCCTGTGGAAAGCTGCCGGGGGGGTGAAGGGAAGATGTGTTTGGTGGTGGCATCATGCTGGAGTTGGCAGAAATGGCGGAGGATGATCCTTTGAATGCGGAGGCTGGTGGGGTGATAAGTGAGGACAAGGGGGATCCTATCATGTTTCTGGGAGGGAGGAGAAGGCGTGAGGGCGGATGCGCGGGAGATGGGCCGGACACGGTTGAGGGCCCTGTTAACCACCGTGGGTGGAAAACCTCGGTTAAGGAAGAAGGAGGACATGTCAGAGGAACTGTTTTTGAAGGTAGCATCATCAGAACAGATGCGACGGAGGCAATGGAAATGAGAGAATGGGATGGAGTCCTCACAGGAAGCGGGGTGTGAGGAGCTGTAGTCGAGGTAGCTGTGGGAGTCTGGCAGGCTTGTAATGAATATTGGTGGACAGTCTATCACCAGAAATTGAGACAGAGAGGTCAAGGAAGGGAAGGGAAGCGTCAGAGATGGACCATGTGAAAATGATGGAGGGGTGGAGATTGGAAGCAAAATTAATAAATTTTTCCAGGTCCAGACGAGACCATGAAGCAGCACCGAAGTAATCATCGATGTACCGGAGAAAGAGTTGTGGGAGGGGGTCTGAGTAGGATATAAATACAATTGTCTGGTGGTCTAGTGAAAAAATGCAGTGCTTGGTGTGCAACTGGGTCATACAGACCAGGATGATCTTAGATTCAATTCCTGGAGTCAACTCCATGCATACTTTACCCTAGGTATGAATTCTGGAAAATTATTCTACAATCGGGGCATCTCAACAAAGCCTGTTGACATTTGTACTTGACTTCTTCACACATGCTCCTTCCAATATACATTACTGGATAATTGACAGGAATGTTAGCTTGGATTTATATTTTTAATCCCCCCCCCAACTGGTCCTGTTGCCAATGCTCAAATCCATTTAATCATGGCATTTTTTTTAATGTTTGCGCTTCCCAAAGCAAATTGAAACCTGCAAAGAATTACATTTCTGTCTGAAGTTTAAATATTTAAAGAAAGCACTTTGCAAGCTACAGATGATGGTCCTCTTCCCTCTCTCTTAGTTCAGGGGTGCTAAGGCCAATTGTAAAACGCCTACAGCTGCCCTCAGCTGAGATCAGCTAATTCAGCAGAGGCCGAAGATTAAGGGCGGGATTTTCCCGTCCCACCCACCGCAGGTATCATAGCGGCCGGGATGGAAAATGTGATGGACCAGCAGGTGGTCCCGTTGACTTCCGGCAGGCATTGTGGGATTGGAAAATCCCACCCTAAATCTTTTTCCTTCCTGATCTGTCCGACACTACTACACTTCTTGCTAATCCTCCAGGGAGAAGGGCAGGATGACCATATTGCTGTTTATGTTGTGTCAGCCTTGGCTCAATTGGTTGCCTTTGAGTTGGAGGGCTGTGGGGTTAAGTGCCACGTAATTCCAGAGTCTTCAGCACATAAGCGGGGCCGACACTCACTCTCACTGCAATGCTGAGGGGAGTGGTACATTGGTTGAGTTGCGGTCTTTCAGATGAGGCGTTAAATTGAGATCTCATTTGCCTACTGGGGTGGACCTAAAAAAATCCCATGTCACTATTTGAAGAAGTTCAAGGGGGTTTTTCTCCGCTTTTCTGGCCGTAATTTGTTGCTTAATGAACGTCAGTAGAACAGATTATCCAGTCATTATGCCATGGCTGTTTGCGGCCATATTGTTTGCTGTGTTACAATATAAAGGGATGCTAGCCTTTATTGCAAAGGGATTGGAGTACAAGCATAAGGGAAGTCTTGCTACAGTTGCATAGGGCTTTGGTGAGATCACAACTGGAGTACTGTCCACAGTTTTATGCCCCCATATTTAACAAAGGCTTTACTTGCTTGGAGGTGGTACAACAAAGATCTACTATTTTGGCTCCTGGGAGGAGAGGGTTGCCCTATGATGAGAGGCTGAGTAAATTGAGCCTATATCCTCAGGAGTTTAGAAGAATGAGATGTAATCTCATTGAAACATACAAGATTCTGAAGGGGCTTGAGCTACATTGTTGGAGGTGCAGTCAAGGTAGATACTGAGAAGCTCCTTCCCTGGCTGCGGAATCCAGAACATGGGGCCACAGACCCAGGATAAGGGGCTAATCATTAGGGCTGAGATGAGGAGAAGTTTCTTCACTCAATCTTTGGGAATCTTTGGCATTGTCTATCCCAGAGGGTTGTGGATGCTCCATCATGGAATTATATTCAAGACAGAGGTTAATAGATTTTCAATCTCTTGGGGAATGAAGGGAAATGGGGAGTGGGTGGGAAAGTCGAGTTGAAGTAGAAGATCAGCCATGATCGTATTGAATGGTGGAGCAGACTTGAGGGACCAAATGGCCTACTCCCTCTATATCTTATGTTCTTACATTGGTAACTATGATTGAAAAGTACTGCACTGACTGTAAAGTGCTCTGGTTGGGTGCCATATAAATGCAAATCTTTCTTTCCTTATGTAACAGCTAACAGCTACTTGACACTTGTGGGTACAGTGTCATCACATGACACAGCCCAACAACCTTGCTCAAGTACTCTGGTACAGTGTTTCACAGTAGGTCATAAGTAACTGTTTGAACTCCCAATTGTGTAATATAAATGAGGAATCGTCATTTGCGCTGAAGTCTATGAGTCATGGCCATTAATGAGCTCAGTATTTTGCTGTTGCAGCTTTTAGCATCGAGATGTAATGAGCCTTCAATAATCAATCTCCCTCTTAGCTACATCCTGTCCCTTAATTCAAAATCAGTCATCTTGCGTAATTGAGTAGGTTGAGGAGCAGAATAATTAGAAAATAGGTGAAAATCTTATTTAAAGTATGAAAGTGCTGTGGTGTATTGCAACCTTTATTAATATTTGAAGTTTACTCAAGGTCCGATGTACTTTCTATTTAATTCCCCTCAACTTCACCCAGAGGGAGCTAGACTCAAGGACACATAACTGGGTTATGAGCCCTGCCGGACCTCTGAATGAAGGATTGAAATCAACCTTCTCCTTGACAGACCTTTTAACAACTATTTCTTAAATAGATTGTGATTTCCTGGATATTATAAGGGTCCAGGTGAAACCCCTCAGTATGTTTGTTCTCTGACCACAAGAGAACTGGAGTGAGGGTTCGTGAGTCTTTGACACATATACAAGTCTAAATGAGATGATTAAAGTTTCAAGCACACACAAATTTATTATAACAAGAAAACATGCAACTGTGGTGGTTATTCAAAAGGTATAAATCGCAAGCTAGCTAAATCCCAAAAAGAAGAGATAGCTAGTTCTTGTTGCTATAAGAGAATCCTAGGTTTAAACTTTACTTGTTACTGACATAGCATGTCAAAAAAAAAGTAGGGGTATCCGTCAAATATTAAACTATTATTACCTTAATCCCTGGGTATGTGAGATTTGCTAGGTTCAGAACAGGTCTGAAGTTAACCTACGAGAATCTAATGAATCTGAAAATTCGAGTTTGGGTTGAGATATTTATAATGAATTTTGGGGTTGTATAATTCATGGTTACATGAAGGATGTTCATTTGATCAATCATGAACCACCCCTGATTAGTATCCTATATCTAGTGAAAGCCTATTATAATGAGGGTGCCAGTTCAGTTTTTAGGAAATGTTATTTTGAATTTATCCCTGAAAACTGGACTTTACAAACAGTCATATTATTCAATGTTGCTAAGCTAAGGCACAGTGTCCAGCAAGTTAATAAGACTTGAGGTCTAGCATTCTTTTATCTGATTGTGGTTTTAATGATCAGGGGTAGTGTTGTATACGTGCTTGCTAAGGTAACGGCAAGAACCACAGAATACTGTTTTTTAGGCGTGTGTATTTCTTATCGGTGACCTCGCATTGTTGTGAAGGGAGCCAACCTTGCTGTTCTTGCAAGCTTGTTTTGACTCCTGTTAAAATATGTTTTACCTTGAGTTTACCAAAGTAACTTTTAACCTAATATTCCTGCATTCATTCCATTTAAATGGCCCCTATTCCTTCACAGTGGCAATAATACACAGCAGGTTTATTAGCATCTGAAAGGATTGAGAGACAGACTGTCCCTTCCTGTCACATTCATTACCCTTATTACTACCCTGCTCTATTTCCTTGTCCTTTCTGTTTAACTTACCAAATCCCCCCTCATGTGATCCCTTCCCCACCCCCAGCTCCCCATTATTGAGTTTAAAGCCCTCTCTACAGCCGAAGTTATACGATTTGCCGGTTCACTGGTCCCAGTGCGGTTTGGGTGAAGACTCCCTATGGTACAGCTCCCTCTTCCCCCAGACCTGGTGCCAGTGTCCAATGAATCAAAACCCATTTCTCCCACACCAATCTTTGAGCAAGCATTCAACTCTGTGCTCTTATTTACCCTATGCCGGTTTGCTTGTGGTTCGGGTAGTAATCCAGAGAGTATTACCTTTGTGATTCTGCTTTATAATTCATTGCCTAGCTATTTGTATTCCTTCAGCAGAATCTCTTCCTTCATCCCCTCCTTTGATCCTTTCGATCCTTCCTCTCCCACTACAAGTTCCTTTCCAGCCCTGAGGAGATATCCTAAACCCTGGCACCAGCCTTTAGGACCCTTACTCTCGGCTACAGAGAAAATATCTATCCCCTTAACAATACTGTCCACTACTGCAACTACATTCCTGTATTAGGAATGGAAGGAAGGATATATTTAAAGCAGGAGGAAACATGGCTGCAGAACCTAAAACAGCAAAGAGATTACATTTGGAAGCCTTTGAGACTCAAAACCTACAAGTTATTGTAATAAAAATATATGTCAAAAATGTAAGCAACTTTCCCTGATTACAGCTGAGAAGTCCTTGAATGGATTCTCGACTTGGATCACCCATGTTTGATGGGCATGAGGAGGAACTGGTGGTAGGCAGAAGCAAAAATGATGTTGGGTGTCATAAATAGAAAACTTGACCCCGATTTATGAGGCTGCCACACGGAGCAAGGTGTAGGTGATAACTTTTGGGTTAGACAGGGTTTCTTGTTGCATGCACAATTTTGGCCTCACTACCACCCTCTTTGTTAGCACAAATGGGGTGGTAACAAGATCCCCTCCAAGCCTTTCAATTCCTGTTACATTTTCTGTTTATATATTGCAAATAGAAGTTCAATATTAAATACAATTGTTTTCACTCTCTGGTTTATTTTTTTATTTCCAGGAATCTTGCCTTTCCAATTGCCTTTAACTTCTCACTTTTCTATTACTATCTCCTTCTTTTGATATTAATGTGGCTTTCAGTATCTCATGAGTGGATATTAGTTAAAGTGTTTGTGTGGGTTAGACAAATGCTTCAACCATTAAGGTATTACAGTGAATCCAATATCCGGAATCAAATTGGGAGAGGGGAGCACCATATCACATTACTCTCAGTCTCCAACAGAGCCCTAGGTGTCTATGAAAGTAATAAAGACAACTTAATCTGCTGTTCTTTAGCAGGCTGGTGATAAAACTGACATAGAATTACATAGAATTTCAAGCATTAAAATAGGGCACCTTGCTCCAAGGGCTTATGCCAATGTTTATGCTGCACATGAGTCTCCTTCCATTTCAGCCTATCACTATAACCTTCTATTACTTTCTCCCTCATGTACTTATCTAGCTTTCCCTTAAATGCATGTGTTGCTATTTGTCTCAACCACTCCATGTGGCAACAAGTTTCAGTCTCAGCACTCTTAAGTAAAGCAGTTTTTTCTGAATTCATTATTGGATTTACCAGTGATTATCTTATATTCATAGCCAAGTTTTGGAGTACCTTGTAAGTAAAGTTAGTACTACCTTTACATTTTTAATACTATCCTGTCTAATCCATGTTTCCTAGTTTTGTTGCACTGAACATGGTGTTTTAAAAGAGCACGTCCAATAGATAAAAAAATCATTTTTGGGCTTGGGATTTTGCTGGCAAGACTGACGTTTATCCCTAGATACCCTTCGAAAGGGTGTGTTAGACCACCTTCAACCACTGCTGTGTTGTAAAGCTTTTCCCCACCCGCACAATCTTTTGTAATTTGTGGGTAAATAGTGACTAGTGACAAATTGCAGTCAAATAAAAGAAAAAGGAACAATAATTCAAATCTGGTAGATAAACATGGGCCAGGATTTTCCATTTGTCCGAAGGGTTCGGTGGGAATGGGTGGGGGGGGGGTGGGGGGGGCAGTCAGAGAGCCGACTGCTGCCCGCGATTGGCTGGGCACCGCGATTTCACACGGGCAGGCCAATGAAGGCCCACCCTGCGTGGATCGCGAGCGGTAACGCTGGGTGCGACCTGTGCGGGCGAGGGGGAGGGGAGGAGGGAGAGTCGGGCCCAGCGCTCACTCGCGCATGCGTGTGAAAGAGCGCTTCAATCTCCCTGAGGCAGTAGGAATTTAATGAAACACGTCCCCTCATGTGACTGTGTCACACGGGATGGGGCATGTTTTTATTTTCAAAATAACGTTTTTATTTCATCAGTGTTAGCTTTAGAAAACCTCATCCCGCTCGTGGATGAGGGACCCAAAGAAACTAAAAGGCTGCTTGGCCTTTTCGCCTGCCCGCCGACCGTTAGGACCGCTGACCGCACGCCCGACATCATCGTGGGTCTCATCACAATCCGCCGTGTTGGGCGTGTGCCCACACTCCGAGTGTAAAATTCTGCCCATGAGGATCAAAGTAATACAGAGAAACTGAACAATAATGAGGAGAAAAGGGAATTTACTGGACCTGGAAGTTATAGACGTGGAAAGAGAAGGTGCTGCAATCTACTAATGCAGAGCATTTCAAACTACGTTCCACAGGGGGATCCTCAGGAATCTGGGAGATCATCAGACATCTCCATCTGGAACCGCACAGAAGTAGCGCTGATGGCACAAGTCTCGAGGATTTTTTTTCTCTATCTGTTCAAATAATATCACATTGTCTCGAATTATAAAAACGCTTATTCACCTTTCCTTTCGAGTATTACATTCAAGGAATCACAGCCAAGGACAGTCTTCCAGTAAAGCAGAGATAGAGAGTTAGAGATAATTGAACCAGGATGTGCCAATGTAATTTAAGCCCCATTTTAATGTCATGAATTCTGTCTTTATTTTCAAAACACATCCCAGCTGCTTTGTCTGGACTCACAACCTTCAGGTCAACACTCTCCAGTGAGGAATCTTTTCTGGGCCTGCAGGTTTCAGGAAACCTTCCCTTAGCCTGGGAATGGGAGCTGAACTGTCCACTGGAGGTAGCTCCTCTGAGGAGGAAGGGAAGGCCAGAGGGGAGAGGAGGTCAGGAGTGCACATTCAGGTGAGCCACCTTTGGGAGGACAGGTACAGGCACAAGGGGCGCAGGGCCAAGAGGTTGTCCAAAGCGGAAGGGTCTGCAGAAGACGCCACTATCCTGCTGCCAGGGTTTACAGGCGGCGAAGCAGCTACCTCAATATGTCTGATGTGCAATGCCAAAGGAGGCTCCGACTGTCAAGGGGGACAGTCGACTATATCTGTCAGATGTTTGGCCCTGAGATCTCCCCTAACTGTGTGGGTGGACACCCCATGCCAGTGGCTCTGAAGGTCACAGTTGCCCTTCACTTCTATGCCGCTGGCTCCTTCCAGGGCTCGGTGGGTAATCTTTGTGGTGTCTCCCAATCAGCTGTCCACACTTGTGTCAAGCAGGTTACAGACGCTCTGTTCAGATGGGCATTGACCTTCATCCACTTCCACTGTGACCAGGCAAGTCAGGCACAGCGAGCCAGAGGCTTCACGGCCATTGCTGGCTTCACCCGTGTCCAGGGTGCTATAGACTGTACACATGTGGCCATCAAGGCGCCAGCAGGTGAGCCCGGTGCCTTCGTCAACAGGAAGGGCTTCCACTCCATGAACGTGCAGATAGTGTGTGATCACAGGATGCTGATTCTACAAGTCTGTGCAAGGTACCCAGGCAGCTCCCATGATGCTTACATCCTCAGACACTCCCAGGTGCTGGTGCTCTTCAGTGCTCCAGCCCGGCTGGATGGATGGCTGCTGGGTGACAAGGGCTGTCCCCTCAGAAGGTGACTCATGACGCCTCTCCACCATCCAAAACAGAAGCTGTGCAGCGGTACAATAGGAGCCACGGCACCACAAGGGCTGTGGTGGAGAGAGCCATCGGTCTTCTCAAGATGCGCTTCCGATGCCTGGACCGCTCAGGGGGCTCACTCCAGTACCCCCCAGATCGTGTGTCACTGATAGTGGTTGCATGCTGCGCTCTCCACGATCTGCGTTTGCTGCATCGTGGACGACTCCAGAGGGACATCATCAGGCACCGACTGAGCATGTGCCTGGTCCCCTGCAGCCCTCTGACTGCTGGCACCATGGGCACTCTCTGTCTCTGCCAGCTCCTCCAGCGAATGTGAAGTGCCCTCACCGCTGTGCCCCGGGACACTAGCCGATATTCTAATTCCCACCGAGGTGCTGGTATCTGCGCTGGTGCCTGCCTGGCAGAGATGGTGTGACGCTGGTGAGATTTCAGGGCCCTCAGGTCTGTGAGGGGGTCTCTGCTGCTCCTCCTCCCGGCCCTGATCCGCTGATGCTGAAAGGAAGAACAAGGACATTGGATCAGTTAACGTGGAGACAATGTCAATGTGTATCCCTGTCCCCCGGATCATTATGAGCTCATCCTTCCATAAGCAATGGTCAAGCCATGTTGTAAACTTCAATCACTGAACATTCAGCACTGCCGTGGCTGTTGGGAGAACAATGGTGACCTCACTGCTGGGTAAACACACCTGCCTGTGGCACCCCAGCCTCACCGACACCGGTGGACCTGGGCACATGGAGCCTCTCCAGATCTAGGGCCTCCTGCTCGAAGCAGCTGAGAATCGCTAACTGGGCTGGCCCTCCGCCAGTCCGCACCCGCTCGGGGGCATTATGTACATTCATCTCCTGAAAAGGAGAGAAGAGCATTGATTGGTGCTACTTGTACCTGGACTCTCTTCACACACGGCCCACCCCAAACAGAGTGGGACATTGCAGGGGTCCAGAGCCTCCTCACCCCGCTGCTGCCCAACACTCACACAAAGATGCTGGGCCTGTTCCCCACCCCCCACCCACCCCCTTGGCCAAATGCTGCCCACATCACATTAGGCACCACACGGTCTAACCTTCCATACCAGGGAGGCACAAGCACGTGGAGCACAGAGGGCAGCAGATCGATTGGTGCCAACGCCACCTTGAAGCTCCCCTCCCAGCATCTCATCACCCTGACTTTGACATGTCCTGGAGTTCCAGCTCTGTGCCTGGGTACAGCTCCTCCAGGTTACCCCCAAAACAGTCATGTGGGTCTCAGTGTAACACATGCTGCGGGGGCAGAACCCATCTCTTCACCACCCTCTCAGGGTGACCTCGGCATGGGCAATATCTGCTGGCCCACCCAGCAAAGGACACATGTTGTCAATGATCCAATGCAGTCACTACGCTCAGAGTTTGGGGGTGGTGGGGGCACCGGGCGGGGTGAAAGTCTACCTACTGGGCTAACTGACCAATGCCAACATTGTCCTCACCCTTCCTGAGCGCAACAGGTTGTTGATGCGCTTGTGACACTGGATCCAGGTGCCCCGCACCACATCGCGGGAGCTCACCACCTCCACCACCTCCTCCCAGGCACGTTCGGTCATGTTGGGGAGGCCTCCTCCTCCTGTCCTGGGGTATGAGGACCTCCCCCCATGCTGCCATCTCCTCGAGGGCATCAGGGCAATCATCAGAAAAACGAGGGGCACATTGGCCCCCCTGTCCTACCCTCCTGCCTGGCCTGTTCACCAGCAGCGCCCTGGGGAGACCTTCCACTGGCCGGGATTCACAGCCTTTGAGAGGCTGCAGCAACTTTTTAAACAGGCCCCCGGGTCATTGCAGTCCCGCTGCTGCCCGCCCACTCCCGCTGTCCTCGGGAGGCGCGATTCACGCTGGGCGGGCTTTAAGTGGCGCCTGCGTAAAATGGCGGCGCGGACCCAATTGCTCTGCCCTCCTGCCAGCCAGACAATTCTGCCCCATGATATCAATCAGTGTGCAAAGCCATTCTAGAGCTCAACTCCAGCTAATGCCTTCTCTTGACCTCACTCAGCAGGGCGGAGGGGCCCAGCATCAGTCCTATTTAAAGGGACCATCGACTGTTTACGCACTAGCTGCTGGCCGATTTCTTCTGGCTGTTGCTTTGGTTCTACAAGGTGAGGAATGTCCCCTTGTCGGGCAGGCGCTCAGCGCTGCTTGGGGAGGGGTGGGGGTGGTGGGGGGAGGGCGAGTGGGGAAGTCAGCGCATGAGTGCGGGTTTGCTCACAGAAAGCTCCCTGAAGGCACAGAGCGGCCTCAGGGAGTTGAAAATTTTTAACTTCACAAATAAAGATGTTAAAATTAAGGATAACATGTCCCCCAATATGACTCTGTCACATGAGCAGGGACATGTTAGAAATGAGATTTTAACATTTTTATTTTATTTTTAATTAACATTGGAAACCTCATCCTGCCCGTGGACAAGGTTTCCTCAAAAATCAGGGAAAAATTCAATTTAATTAATGAATTAATGGGCTTCATGGCCCTCTCAATGTTCGGCGGGCGCGCAGCCGACTCCCGTGTGCACCCGCCAACCGAAATACCACGCGAGTGTGCAATGATGTCGGGACACTCGTGCGACGTTATCCTGCGCTATTTCATACTCGTGCGACGTTATCCCGCGCTATTTCACACTCGTGCGACGTTATCCCGCGCTATTTCACACTCGTGCGACGTTATCCCGCGCTATTTCACACTTGTGCGACGTTATCCTGCTCTATTTCACACTTGTGCGATGTTATCGCGCGCTATTTCACACTTGTGCGACATTATCCCGCGCTATTTCACACTCGTGCGACGTTATCCCGTGCTATTTCACACTTGTGCGACATTATCCCGCGCTATTTCACACTCGTGTGACGTTATCCCGCGCTATTTCACACTCGTGCGATGTTATCCCGTGCTATTTCACACTCGTGCAACGTTATCCCGCGCTATTTCACACTTGTGCGACGTTATCGCACGCTATTGCACGCTTGTGCGACGTTATCCCGCGCTATTTCACACTCGTGCGACATTATCCCGTGCTATTTCACACTCGTGCGACGTTATCGCGCGCTATTTCACACTCGTGCGACGTTATCCCGCGCTATTTCACACTCGTGCGACGTTATCCCGCGCTATTTCACACTCGTGCGACGTTATCGCGCGCTATTTCACACTTGTGCGACATTATCCCGCGCTATTTCACACTCGTGTGACGTTATCGCGCGCTATTTCACACTCGTGCGACGTTATCCCGCGCTATTTCACACTCGTGCGACGTTATCCCACGCTATTTCACACTTGTGCGACCTTATCCCGCGCTATTTCACACTTGTGCGATGTTATCGCATGCTATTTCACACTCGTGCGACGTTATCACACGCTATTTCACACTTGTGCGACGTTATCCCGCGCTATTTCACACTCGTGCGACGTTATCCCGCGCTATTTCACACTTGTGCGATGTTATCCCGCGCTATTTCACACTTGTGCGATGTTATCCCGTGCTATTTCACACTTGTGCGATGTTATCCCGCGCTATTTCACACTTGTGCGATGTTATCCCGCGCTATTTCACACTCGTGCGATGTTATCCCGCGCTATTTCACACTTGTGCGACGTTATCCTGCTCTATTTCACACTTGTGCGACGTTATCCCGCGCTATTTCACACTCGTGCGACGTTATCCCGTGCTATTTCACACTCGTGCGACGTTATCCCGCGCTATTTCACACTCGTGCGACGTTATCCCGCGCTATTTCACACTCGTGCGACGTTATCCCGCGCTATTTCACACTCGTGCGACGTTATCGCACGCTATTTCACACTCGTGCAATGTTATCCCGCGCTATTTCACACTCGTGCGATGTTATCCCGCGCTATTTCACACTCGTGCGACGTTATCCTGCTCTATTTCACACTTGTGCGACGTTATCCCGCGCTATTTCACACTCGTGCGACGTTATCGCGCGCTATTTCACACTCGTGCGACGTTATCCCGCGCTATTTCACACTCGTGCGACGCTATCCTGCTCTATTTCACACTTGTGCGACGTTATCCCGCGCTATTTCACACTCGTGCGACGTTATCCCGCGCTATTTCACACTCGTGCGACGTTATCCCGCGCTATTTCACACTCGTGCGACGTTATCCTGCTCTATTTCACACTCGTGCGACGTTATCCCGCGCTATTTCACGCTCGTGCGACGTTATCCCGTGCTATTTCACACACGTGCGACGCCATCGTGCGCTATTTCACACTCGTGCGATACCATCGTGCGCTATTTTACGCTCATGTGTGTCGGGCGCACACCCACATGCCGAACTGAAAATTCAGCCTCAAGTGTTTGGTGCTTTCCATAGTTTTTTCAAGTTGCCAAAACCTACAGCGAGAGGCTTGGCAGGTGCTGAGGGAGTTTTTGCTGACTTTTGGCTCCAGGTGCAGGAGTTTCTGTTTTATTCTCCATGAGAATAAACCTGCCATCCTCTCTGAAAATGGCAGCATTCATTCACCTGACCTTGTCCTTGCTGTTGCCTGTCAGCCAACCATACCAGCCTACTGTTGTCCATGCCAAGATTTTGTAGTCAGCAGCTGGGCCTTCCCGACCTAAAGCTGCTCAAGGTCTTGGCCACAAAGTTAGCACCTTCCACCAGTCATTGTGCACCTACTGGCTTAGCGCTGCATTGGAGCACTAGGCTGGCCTAGGGCACATAGAAGACAGGCACTAAGGGGAAGCAGGAAGGTGCTAATGAGATACAGGAAGGTGATTATTGACGTTTGTATGATTTAATTTATAAATATGGTTTGGAACGTTCATTTTGTAGTGACTTTTATTTTTGCATTATGGCCAAATAATCTGAGTAATCTGTTGGAGAACCACTAGACTGCTGTGATGCTAGCCTCCTTGAACAGTATTATCCACAGCCATGATGCCAGTAGTCTGAGCTGCCATTTCAGCTGTCTGAGGTTGGCTGCTGTTTGGGCTGTGATGGAAGCTGCAATGCCAGCAGTCGGATGCTGCATTTGGTGTAAGTGTTGAGATTGCTGCATGCAGGAATGCTGGATTGGCTGCGAATTCTTCATAAAGCCCAGGCTGGTGCGAGAGTCCCCCATGCTTCTGTACATTGAGTGTAGGCTTCCTGGCAGGCTTTCCAATGCAGAAGACATTGCGTTCTGCATACCCACCAATGTTCTTCTGTAGATGGCTACATCAAAGATTAAAGTCCTTTTCTGACTCCTCTTTAGCAGAGCTCAGGTGTGCCCTCACCCTCGGGCGAGTGGGCACCTGCATTATCCTTGGCCCCAGCCTTGGCTGCAGGTCACCCGCGTGTCCTACCACATGTAGGCCCTGCCTCTATGCTAACCTTTAAATTACATGCAATGTCAGTATGCGAGCGGATGGCTGCAATTGTGTGAAATCAAATCTTATTTTTGTTTCATGAGATGTGAATGTCACTGGCTAGGCCAGCATTTATTGCCCATCCCTAATTGACCTTGAGATGATGGTGGGAGCCACCGTCTTGAGCCGACACTGAGACCTGGTTGAGGGAGGGGCAGGATTGGCAGCTTAACATTCCGGGATATAGAATCTTCAGGTGAGACAGGGGAGGGGTAAAAGAGGAGGAGGAATTGCATTATTAGTTAAGGAGTCAGTTCCTGCAGTAAGGAGAGATGATATCTTGGAGGGGGCATCGAATGAAGCTTTGTGGGTAGAGCTTAGGAATAAAAAAGGGGCAGCCACATTGTTAGGTGTTTATTATAGACCCCCCAGATAGTCAGCGGGAAATTGAGGAGCAAATATGTGCACAATTTGCGGAGGTGTGTAAAAACAATAATAGGATAATTATATTAGGTGATTTCAACTTTCCCAACATTAATTGGGATAGACATTATGTTAAGGGCTTGGATGGAATGGATTTCTTGAAATGTGTACATGAGGACTTTTTAGGTCAATATATAGAGGGTCCAACAAGGGACGGCGCAGTGCTGGACCTAATTCTGGGGAATGAAGCCAGACAGGTGGCTGAGGTGGTGGTGGGGGAGCATTTTAGTGATAGCAACCACAACATGGTACAATTTAAGTTTGTTATGGACAAAGAAATAGACAAGTTGCAAAAAAATGTTTTGGATTGGGGAAGAGTGGATTTTAGTAAAATAAGGTAGGATCTGGCCAGGGTAGACTGGGAACAGCTACTTGTGGGGAAATCTACAGAGGAGCAGTGGGGGGTGTTCAAAAAGGAAATGTGGAGGGTGCAGGCTCAACATGTTCCCTCTAGGGTGATAGGAAGGAGTAACAAGCCCAGAGAACCATGGATGACCAGAGATATTCAGGTTACGATGAGAAGGAAAAGAGAGGCTTTTAGCAGGTACAAGGGAAGCAAATCAGCAGAGGCATTAGTGGAGTACAGAAAGTGCAGGGTGGAGCTTAAGAAAGTAATTAGGAGAGCAAAGAGGGGATATGAGAAAGCTCTGGCTGGTAAAAGTAGGGGAAATCCCAAGATATTCTATAAGTATATCAATGGGAAGAGGGTAACCAGGGAAAGAGTAGGGCCCATTAGGGACCAAGGGGGAAATCTATGGGTGGAGCCAGAGGACATCGCTAGTGTGTTGAACGAATACTTCACATCCGCCTTCACCCAAGAGAATGAGGATGAAGGTATCGAACTTGGGGACAGAGACTGCGAGGTTCTTAAGCAAATTGATATAGAGAGTGACAAGGTATTGGAGGCGTTGGCAGGCTTAAAAGTGGACAAATCTCCAGGTCTGGATGATTTGTGTCCCAGACTGCTGAGGGAGGCAAGGGAGGAGATCGCAGGGGCTCTGACCCTAATTTTTAATTCCTCTCTGGCCATGGGGGAGGTGCCAGGGGACTGGAGAACAGCTAATGTGGTTCTGCTATTTAAAAAGGGTTGTAGAGATAAGCCAGGGAACTACAGGCCAGTGAGTCTCACGTCAGTGGTAGGGAAACTATTGGAGAAAGTTCTGAAGGAGAGAATCTATCTCCACTTGGAGAGGCAAGGTTTGATCAGGAATAGTCAGCATGGCTTTGTCAGAGGGAGGTCATGCCTAACAAATTTGATTGAATTTTTTGAGGAGGTGACCAGGTGTGTAAATGAGGGTAGTGCAGTTGATGTAGTTTATATGGATTTCAGCAAAGCCTTTGACAAGGACCCACATGGGAGACTTATAAAGAAGGCAAATGCACATGGGATACAGGGTAATTTAATAAGGTGGATTCAAAATTGGCTTAGTTGTAGGAGAAAGAGGCTGATGACAGAAGGATGCTTTAGTGACTGGAAGCCAGTGTCCAGTGGTGTACCATAGGGATCTGTGCTGGGTCCCCTATTATTTGTCATTTATATAAACGACATAGATGACTATGTGGGGGATAGGATTAGTAAGTTTGAGGATGACACAAAGATTGGCTGGGTGGTTAACAGTGAGGTTGAGTGTTTTGGGATACAGGAAGATATAGACGGGATGGTCAAATGGGCAGATATGTGGCAGATGGAATTTAACCCTGAAAAGTGTGAGGTGATACACTTTGGAAGGAGTAATTTCTCAAGGAAGTATTCAATGAATGGCATGACACTAGGAAGTTCTGAGGAACAAAGGGACCTTGGTGTGTGTGTCCATAGATCTCTGAAGGCAGAGGGGCATGTTAGTAGGGTGGTGAAAAAGGCATTTGGGACACTTGCCTTTATCAATTGAGGCATAGATTACAAAAGTAGGGACGTCATGTTGGAGTTGTGTAGAACCTTGGTGAGGCCACAGCTGGAGTACTGTGTGCAGTTCTGGTCACCACATTATAGGAAGGATGTGATTGCACTGGAGGGAGTGCAGAGGAGATTCACTAGGATGTTGCCTGGGATGAAACATTTTGAGTTATGAAGAGAGGTTGGATAGACTTGGGTTGTTTTCGTTGGAGCAGGGAAGACTGAGGGGCGACCTGATCGAGGTGTACAAGATTATGAGGGGCATGGACAGGGTGGATAGGGAGCAGCTGTTCCCCTTAGTTGAAGGGTCAGTCACAAGGGGAGCATAAGTTCAAGGTGAGGGGCAGGAGGTTTAGGGGGGATGTGAGGAAAAACTTTTTTACCCAGAGGGTGGTGATGGTCTGGAATGCACTGCCTGGGAGGGTGTTGGAGGCGGGTTGCCTCACATCCTTTAAAAAGTACCTGGATGAGCACTTGGCACGTCATAACATTCAAGGCTATGGGCCAAGTGCTGGTAAATGGGATTAGGCAGGTAGGTCAGGTGTTTCTCATGTGTCGGTGTAGACTCAATGGGCCAAAGGGCCTCTTCTGCACTGTGCTTCTGATTCTGTGATTCTATGATTTTGTGACACAGTCCATCCAGTACAGATACACCAACATTGATTCTGGGAAAGGAGTTCCAGGATTTTAGGCCAGTGAAATCGAAGGAACGGTGATATATTCCCCAGTCAGGATGGTGTGTGAGCTTGGAGGGAAATTTCCAGGTGGTGGTGTTCCCATGTGTCTGCTGCCCTTGACCTTCTAGGTCATAGAGGTCGCAGGTTTGGAAAGAGCTATTGTAGTATGCTTGGTGAGTTCCTGCAGTGCATCTTGTCGATGGTACATGCTCCTGCCACTGCCTGTCGATGATGAAGGGAGTGAACGTAGAAGGTGGTGGATGGGGTGCTGATCAAGTGGGCTGCTTTGTCCTGGATGGCGTTGAGCTTCTTGAGTGTTGTTGGAGCTGTACTCATCCAGGTGAGGCCACTTCAAAATTGTCTGTTGCTCGAAAACATTGACAACCTGTAAAAAGAGGGAGAAAATATTAAAGCAGAGTCACATACACGAAATGAAAGAGCCACAGAAAAATGAAATAACTTTCCTAGGGGAAGTAAACGAAAGGGAAAATAAATACTGGAGTATTAAACTTGAAATGGATGGAAACCACACAGAGTTTAAAATTAGACACAGGAGCAGGAGTTTCTGTTTTATCAGATGAAGTAAAATGGCTCAAGTAGATTACATTACAACCCTCACCTATAAAAATATCGGATCCTGGTGGGGGTACATTGAAACTCAAAAGCCAACTTTTGGCAAAGTTGAAGTATAAAGATAGAAAAATCTTCAAACCTCTCTCTGTAATTTAAAATCAAGAATGCTATCTGCTAAGCAGAAAGGCATGCTTAAAATTGAAGCTAATGTATGAAGTGGACAAAGTTGCTGATGAGCATTACAGCAGTACATTCAAGAACGAATTTCCAAAATTATGTACAGGCCTAGGGAAACTAAAGACCGAATACCCTAACACCCTGTGAGCTGATGCTAAACCAATTTCCCTCTTCACACTAAGGAAAGTCCCTCACTCACTCTTGGATGAAGTCAAAGGTGAAATTGAGAGGATGCAACAGCAAGGAGTTATCTCACCAGTCACCATGCCGAAATATGGTGTTCAGGAATGGTCATGGTCCTAAAGCCAAATGGCTCCATAGGAACCTGCGTGGATTTAACACAACTAAATAAATTAATTGAAAGTGAAATACATCTGGTGGCCTCAGTGGATTCCTTGGGATGGTCAACCAAGTAGGCAAGCTCCTATCAAATTTAGCAAAGGCCGATGAACCTCTGAGACAGCCGTTGAGATGGTCAACAATGGTGCCAGAACATGAACCAGCAAAGTGCTTTTGAAAAGATTAGACAACTTTTAGTCTCCTCTGAAAATGTTGGTACATTGTAACCTAGAACTACAGACCATAATAGCAGCAAATGCATCGCCAACAAGTTTGGGGGCAGTATTATTTCAAGTGCAGAGAGATGGCAAGTGTAGACTAGTTTACAATGCCTCAAGGTCATTGTCAGAAACAGAACAAAGATACACCACAGTCGGAAAAGGAGCGTTGGCAGCAATGTGGGCGAGCAAGAAATTCTCAGATTGCGTTTTGGGATTGCGATTCAAAGTTGAAACAGACCTTAAGCCACTAGTCACTCTTCTGAACATGAAAGAAATTGCAAAGATGCCGAGTAAGCTGAATGAGATATGACTCCATAACAGAGTATGTTCAAGGGAAGTAGCAAATGACAGCAGACACACTGTCGTGGATACCATCACAAGGAAGCAAACAAGAGGATTTACACTTTATCAAGGAGGAGCAGGCATATACATTCCTAATTATTCAACATTATCAGCTACTGCAAAAAAGTTGAAGGGAATACAAGAAGCAACAGCAGCAAGATGATGAATGCCTCTAGATAAGAGAATATTGTCTGGAAGGATGGCCAGACTATATTCCCAGTAATCCAGTACTACACCAACACTTTGAACCATGCAAGCACCTCACACTCATTGAAGATTTACAAGTCTTCATTAAGATTATAGAGATATCCAGAGCACTTTGGCTTGATATTGTTCAAAGACTTCACCAATGTCACTTAGGGATTACAAAATGTCTTGTGAGAGCCCATCAATCAGACTGGTGGCCAGGCATTACCTGTTCTATGGACAAAATGAGTTCTAATTGGCTTATGTATGCAGTAGACAGCCAAGAGCTAAAAGAACCACTATCACCTTTTAATTTTCCATCAAGGCTGTGGAAGCATCTGGGAATGATTTAATTGACCTTAAGAGGAAAACGTTTCTTATTGCCATGGATTACTACTGAAAGTGGATTGAAGTAAACAGATTGCATTGCAGAAGCAGGTCATTCAATTACTGAAGAGAATTTATGCAACATATGGCATTGTGGACTGTAGTGTCAGAAAATGGGCACAATTTGTAATGAGTTATTCTAAACCTTTGCAAAGGAATATGGATTTATTCACGTAACCAGTCCACCTCGTTACCTTCAAGCAAATGGAGAAGCTGAGAGAGGTGTACAAACCATCAAACGTTTGCTGAAGAAGAATGAAGACCTTAATCTAGCTCTTCAACACTACAAAATAGTTTCTACCCAACTGAGTTATTGATGGGGAGGAGATTGACAACACTATTTCCACCTCTGACACAGACACTTAAACCTAATGTCGCTACAAACAGCCACGGGAGGCTAAAACAGTGGGAGGAAGAACAAAGGGAAAACAGGCTTGTAACTTTAACCACAGGCAGAGAGCACATGAGTTACCAGTACTGAAGCCCTGGGAGAGAGTATGGGTGTGAGATTAACAGAGAGAAGGCACAATCACCGAAAGAACTCCACAACCGAGATCATACAGCACTGAGAGACATCAGGATACCAAAAGAGACACCGCAGCACCTTAATATCCTTGGAAAGAAAACTAATAGAAACTTGGGCTTACTACTTAAATCCTGGAGAGAATGAAGAAGAAAGAAGACAAAGCTCTACACCCACCCAGGAGAAGAACACACACCAACAGAAGGAAGAGAACGGAATATCCTCGACCTCAGAGAGAGATCAGAAGGAGATCAGGGAGATTGGACAAGGCACCTCAGAGACTAAACCTGTGAAGTCTGAGGCTTTGTAGGGAGATGTGGGAGGATGTATATAATTAGGATAATGACTCTGGGGGAAATGCAGATATAGAGTAGAAGCACATGATGCTGATGTAATGATAGTGTAACATCATGTGACTGAGTAACAGAGATCTGGAGGGAGGAGAAGTTCCAACATAGTGGCTGTAAATAAAGAGTAATGGTTTTAACAAACTACATTCTCAAACAGCTTATTTTGGGAGAGGAGACAAGTCCCAAAGAACCCCGTCTAGACCCCGAACACACAACAAAACAGCCTGGTATGTGTTTTGGAACTTGCAAAGATGTGGACCAAGTTGCTATTTATATTGAAATTATGTCTTATATTTTACAATTTATGAATATTCAAAATCACTGATGTGAGATTTGTGCTTTATGGTTCTCTGTTTATTCCTCCAGATGCATTTCACAAACTGTGCTACGTGAAAGGATTTCAGCATCTAGTGTGTTAACATACGTGCTAGACAGACTGTTCTCTCATGACTGTTTAATTCTTTTATATTGAAGCTTATCGCTTTCTTCAGCTTTGACCTTTGCTGTGACCTTTCAATAGTTTGCTTGGGGTTTTTGAGTTTTCAATCTTGCTTAAAAGATGTTTGTTCTTTTTAAAATCAAAAGTAGCCAAGGAATTTTAAAAACTGAAGCCTAGAAATTCGATGGAACTGTGCATGTTTTCAGAGACTTGGCAAAAGCTTCGATCTCCAATATATATTTTTATACATTCATTCATGGGATGTGAGCGGTTTAGGCCAGCATTCATTGCCCATCCCTAATTGCCCTTGAGAAGGTGGTGGTGAGCTGCCTTCTTGAGCCGCTGCAGTCCATGTAGGCAGGAAATGTGTACTCACTGGGCCGTAACTTCTGACTAGTGTCGGAAAGGGCTGGCCCACAGAAATTAGAAGAAATAAATGTACCCCTACCTGGTCTTGAAAATTGCGTTGTCACTTTCCATTCGCCGCCGCAGCTTGGGGTCCTGCATCGAAAGAATCCCCTCAGGCCCCAGTGAAGTGTAGGTCCAGCCTAGTCAAGGAGGCCACTCCCCCCTTTGTAACAACACTCGCTACAGTAAAGCAGGTAAATTTAAAGGGCCAGGGGAATTGACAGGCCAGGGGGAGGTAAGTGTCTAAGGTAAGTAGATAGGATTTGGGGGAGGGGGTGTTCAGGTGGGGGGGTTGGGGGTGTTCGGGTTGGGGGTGTTCGGGTGGAGGGGTTTTGGGATGTTCGGGTGGGGGGGTTGGGGATGTTCAGGTGGGGGGGTTGGGAATGTTCGGGTGGAGGGGTTTTGGGGTGCTCGAGTGGGGGTTGGTGGGGGTGTTCAGGTAGGGAGGTTGGGAGTGTTCGGGTGGAGGGTTTGCGGTGGGGGGGAAGGGTTTCCGGGTTCACGGGGTGGGGGGCAGTCTGGAGGCCAGGGGAGAGTTGGGGGTGGGGGCCTGGAGTTCAGGGTTGGGTCCGAGGTCAGGGCAGGGGACCGATGTCGGGGTGGGGGTGAGGTGGGGCTGTTGGGGGGAATGGGGGGAGTCCCGAGGGGCTAGTCTGGGTTTACAGTAGTTACCCAGAAGTTAGAAGAGGTTTTAATTCTAACTTTTCCTGGGTAACTATCGGTATAACCCTGGTGGAACCATCAAAGTTTGTGATTTAAATCGCATTTTCGGATGGTTCCCAGCGCAGCGCAATGGTCCAGAGGAAGTTAGTGCTTCTGGACAATTGCTGTGCAAATCCTTACCTGGGAACTTGCCAGAGGGATTCCCCAGCACATCTTTGGGATACCCCCGCCCACCCCTAAATCCAATGCTGGGGAGCACAGAAGTTACAGGCTGTTCTGAGCCAGTTGCTACACTGATATGGGTAATAAATTAGGTATCCAGGGTTCATTCCTGAAACAGACATTTAATACACTTTTCATATGCAAATAAGGAGCCTCACATCTGTTTGAGGCCCCTTTTGCGAAATTGGGTTGCTCTGATTGGAGTTTCTGCTGGGGTGATGTGCTTGTGGGAAAGATAGGTGGCCTGACCTCCTACCAAGGCTGCATTCCTGTGTTGGCCAGACTACAGTCTCTGGCATCTAAACACAGGCATGGCCCTGGCTTCTCAGCCATGCTGCTGGTAACACTGTAGCTGGGCTTCCCTGAGCCCCAGCCTTTAGCAGCACAGAGCTACCGATGGCCCCGGCGGCTTCACTGAGCTCCAGCACCCTCAGCAGCGCAGCTAATGGCTGCACTTCAGCTGCATGGAACCACCTTCCACTTCATCCGCTGCTGACTCACTAACAACGATTGCTGCTTGCACTGATCTGTCTTGTTAACATCTCCCAACAGGGTTCCACCCCTATTCTTAGGCAGATTCTAAATTTATCCACGCTAAGTGCATTCTGTACCTTAAATGTTACAATCTCCAGTCAACCAAAGGTCACTCTCCATAGCTGCTATCTTACAAAAACACACAGACAAAAAAAATCCCAATTAATTCCCTCACAATATACATCATATCACAACAGATGCGACCTGGGTACACTGTTCCAATATCTTGTTCTCCTCCCGATCATATTGCAGTCCCCTATAACAACCTAACTGAGGACCAGCACTCTTCACCAGGGAAATGCCTGCAGGAGTTTGCAGCTTATCAATATCATTTAAATAAGGTCTGAGGATGAATACTGGGTGCACATGGGGCTGATGCTTTCAGGAGCAATGTTTGTGGCAGCATACCAGCGCAAGTCAGTTTTTGATGTTGCAATGTTAACATGCCTAATACTACACTAAAGCAAAATTTAGCGACTTATTACCCCAAAACTTGCAGCAGGCATTTTGAGGACTGCACAGCTTTCTCACTTCTGTGCATTTATATTTCATGGGGCTTTGTGTTGTGATAAGATGCATTGAAAGCTGTCTTGTGAAAGCAGAAATACTCTCTGAACCTACAGGTTTGCGATTGCAATAGCATGGATCTAGCAAACATCTGCTATCATGGCCATGGCCATTGCTGTTAAAGATGGTTGGCTGAAAATGTGCAAGCAATTGGAACACACTGCTAGATTAAACAGTTAGATGACAGTGATAGTTGAGGTGGCCATTTGAAACTGAGTTTGTGATTAGCTTCAGGTTTAATATTTCAATTGTCTTCTTTCCTGGTTTGATTATTGAGAGAAATCAACTACTTCCCTGAAGCTGTTCAAGAGATCCATTACTTTCAGTACCATTTACCCTCTCCCATCTGCTCCCCTCTTTCAAACCCTATTTCTGTCCATTCGATGATTGTATCTGTCAAAGTATGTGCTCTTATTGGGTTATTTATATGGAGCAAATCCACTTCCTTACCTGTGTTATAGCCCATATCTTCCTCATTAGCCTGATAACGATTTGGGTGATCCTTTCCAACGACTGCAGAAGAATTCTGTTGGTTTGCACTGTCCCTTTCAGAGAAAAAAACTCCATCTTCAAAGTGAGGAGATGATGTAACAGAGATTCTTTTCTCCATGACTTCCAAATATGGTTTTTCAATGTCGAAAACTATTCTTTTCAATCTCTACCTCACTTTTCCTGCACTGCCATTCTTCATAACGGTTAATTATAGTTATGAACCTTCGAGACCAAAGCTGTTTTCTTTCTCTCGGAATCTGAATTTCAAGGTGAATGATTGCTATAAATAATTTCAGTTGATTCAATGCAAATTATATTGCTCCCATATCACAGTTGCACTGTTCCTGAATATCACCTGTTTTCTTCAATTTCCTCTCTGTCTCTGTTCCTTATGAAAACACCAAATAAAATTCTGGAAGCAACAGAACTACAGACCCAGAGACATTTACAGCACAGAAGGAGTCTGCTCAGTCTATCATGCCTGCTGGCTCTGTATTAGAGTAATTCAAAACTAATCCCATTGCCCTGCTGTCTCCCCACAGCTCTGTACCACCGTCTGCTTCAAATGCTTTTTTACTCTTCCCTCAAACAAAGCCATGTTGTCAGCTTTAGCTATTCCCCATGGTAATGTTAAAGTAAACAATGGGAATTGCCAGCACCGAGCTCCACAATGAGCACTGTGCAATGGGGTTAAAATCCAGTGATAGGAGTGATGTACATGTCAAAACATCTTCCTTTAGCGTCTCGGACTGCAGTTTTAATGCAGCGCCTAACCAGGCAAATGCCAGTTACTGATCTCCAGATGGTTTTATACGAAGAATAGATTATGTCTATAGCCTGTGACATTGCCAGTTTTAGCATCAAGTTGTGATATTTTTAAATACAAAGCGTGAATGAAATACTTAACGCCCATTGTAGCACCAAAAGATGCCTGTCCTTTTATTTGAAAGGCATTGAACAGATGGAGAGCACACCTGTGTTCAGACCAGACCTGGAACATGGCAACTGAATGATTAGAGTATAATAGAGTGTGTGCTTTCCCCCTTTTTCACTATGATTAATGACCACTGTAGAATGATGGATGAATTTCCAGCGCATCATTTTGAACACAGTCCTAGGTTGGCTTAAAGCACTGCTGAGTGACAGCTCTACAACTATTTGTGTAACTCCACGTTCTGTCCCCTTTATCAATCAATAACTTTTCAAATAAGATTTCAACGATTGACTGTTAAACCCACAAGAGGTAATTTAGAATTTACAGCCGAATCTTGATGAATGTAATCAGTTTGTGGTGAAACATTTCACTCATATCAAGATTGGCTGCATTTAACAGCAACCCAAATTCAAGTCAAGAGTCCATTGATAAATCTTTATAGCATTTAACCATTCGTGCAATGCTTCAGTCTAACCAAGAAGAATATTGAATAAGAAATATATATGGAGGACTTTTCTGATTTCTGCATGTCTGGCAGAGGAAATGCTTTTCAGAAATTCTACAAGTGATTTCCTGATTATTTAAATTGAATGAACTGAAGATTGTGGGCAGCAGAAGCCTACATTTCTACTATATGCTTCCAGTCGGCGAGGTTCCCTGTCAGGAGCGCAAAGCCAAAAGATCACTGCCATAGTTTACACAAAAATGTTCAAACTGCCACAGCAGATTGGTCAGATGGCACAGGGGAAGATCTGGTACCCACCTGGCAGTACCCATCCACCAGAATGATCAGACCCTGCTCTTCTGACCTTATGCAGGAGCTCTGCTTCTCAGGAAGCTAACCGCCTGTTGTGGCACATGTTACAAGCTGAGCTGCACAACATTTGGAGTTTATCCACTGCCCTGCCAATGGCTGTAAAGGTTACTACTGCACTGAACTATTTTTTTTTTTGCTACAGTCTCATTTCGGGCTGCTTCAGGAGCTATTTCTAACATTTCTCAGCTGGTTGTCCGGAATACTGAAGGCATGCTTTAGATGCCTGCATTTGCAGAAGAATCTGGAATGAGTCTCCAGGCTAGTGGTGGCCACCACTATAGTCCAGACCTGCCTCATTTAGTTTGATAAGAGTTTGGTGATCTTTTCTAATGACCACACGGACCCTTTCAGTAAAAACACCATCCTCAAAGGGGGGGAGATGATGAGGCAAAGATTCCTCTCCTTCCTTCCAAATATGATTTCTCAGTGTAGAAAACTATATGTCACACTGTCTTCAGTGCCTTCCCCACTTTTCCTCAGTCTGCAAAGCCTTTGCACAGCTGTATGCTGCACAGCGTCAGGGCACAGAATCTTACAGCACAGAATGAGGCTATTTAGCCCATTATACCAGTGCCGGATCTTTGAAAGATCTGCCAAATAGTCCCACTCCCCTGCTCTTTCCCCATAACCCTGAAATGTTTCCTTTTCAAGTGTATAAAAATGCGCCATGGGGGCCAAGGAGGAGGAAGACGACCAACGGCATTGGGTGCATAAAGCTGGGCCTTGTAAACTGTGCTGCAAGAGTTAAATGAATGCAAAGATGGCTACACTTACTTTGCATTTCTTCCTATACAATAAAAGCTTGTCTCTCACCTGTTCCCAGGTCCTGTAGAAGTCTTCATTTACTCTCTCTCTCTCTCTCCAAGTGCCATTCAAGCTGTTTTAATCTTTGATTTGACATCACAGTGGCCTTCTCATTAAAACGGACACAATGATCAGAAGAGGGAGTTTTCCCACATTGCTCTTTTTTTCTATTAGCATTACCAGAAAAGGAGTTTGTTCAATTAAACAAAATGATCACTGGCAGCCCACCAGCATGTGAAGATCTGCTGGATTTAGGGGCACAGGGCGACAGGAAGACCTGAACATCTAACCTGAGAACAAAGTTCTACAAAGTACTTCACATTGTCAGGTTAATTAGGAAAAAACTCAAGAATAAAATGTCTTCATGTTGATGTTTTACAATGTAAATCATTTTCTTGTTAGAGCTAGAGGGAATGGATTGAGCATAGTCCCACACCGGTACTGAAACAGGAGGTGATGGGAAATAGGTTACTGATGTTAAATTTCATAGACGTGTAACTTAGAAAACCGACATGAAGTTCTCATGGTGAAACTGCTAATATTTCTGTTCCTAGAGGACACAATTTTGGTTTTAACTCCTTTCTTAGCCTCTTAGCCTATTGCCAGATGTTTAGCTCAGGGAACCTGAGTGACTTACAAACCAAAATCTAGGACTCATACCTGTTGCATAATTCACTATCGTGAGGTTGATTTAGCCCAAGAAAATATATATCTATTCAAGTATTAACCTATTTTTGTCTTTTCAAATAGTTCTATAAACTTTGTCCAGAGACCAATCTTAATTGAAATTGGAGCTAGTCATCATTTTTATTGTATTCGTGTTGCAAGCTTAAATAATTTCCTCCGAACGTTGTTACTTGTGTGTCAGTCAGTTTCCTTCATTAAGATATTCTTTCCACTCATGGAGTTATGTGGAGGCCAAATGCCCATAGTAACAGATTTGAAAAAAAATCAGATAATTGAGGTAGCTATGGGATGCTCCCACGCTTTGTTTTAAAAGCCTTATAGATTTCAGATTGCAGGCAAGGCTTGGGGAGGTTAGAAGAAAACGCTATAGCTTTGATATCCTGTGTACCCATTAAGCAGCCTCAATAATCTTCTTATGACTGAATTTTAATATGATGAGAAGATTGGGTGAAATTTTGCCAGGGACACCGACACAGTTAAGCATTCAAAAAGAATCACATTGACTGTTGGTTTTGTAGGGTAGAAGAATGTTGATTTGAGCTCATTAAAAGATGAAAAACTGTTACAATGAGACCAAGCTGAATAAGAATGGAATGAACGTAGGACTAGGTTTCCTGCCATCGGCTATGAAGGGGTGCGGGAGGGAATCTAGCCCTGAACCTTGTGTGATATGTTCTGTTTTCTATTTTCTTGTATTCTTGTACAGCTTGAACTAATTACAATGTGTCAGAGTAAAATAATTTGCTGAAACTCCTACATGAATTCCCAACTCTGTTTTCTGACAAACAGGGATGGTTTAATATGATTATACATGATATCAACATAGGGGAACAGCTCCTAATGCCTTAACCCTTTACTGCAGGTCGCTGACAAAAAACAGCATTGGCAGACCAATAGAATGAGAAGATGTTAACAGATAATAACAGTAAGCCAACCTCTGGCCTTTGTGCATTTCATATGTCATAGACTCAATATTGTCTAGGAGGCATGAATCGGCATTTGACTAAGGAAGATTGAGTGATTTGAATGGATAACTCCAGACTTTCTGGAAAAATCCAAATACGCTAACACACTGAATGTTAGCAAGTAGCTGTGCACCCTGACAGCAGGTCCAAGGCAGCATTTGGTTCCAACTGAGTCTTGTTCCAGTTCAATTTGAACTGTGCAGCGTTCCCAGTGCATGACAGTGACAGTTAAGCAACGCGCCTATTTTAAAGTTTTTGTTTTCAAATCCCTCCGTGGCCTCAATCCTTCCTATTTTTGTAATCTCCTTCAGCACAACAACCCTCAGATAGCTGTGTTTCTCCAATTCTGACCTCTTGAACATCCCCGATTTTACCTGCTCTACCATTGGCCGTGCCTTAAACTACCAAAGACCTAGGAACTCCATCCGTAAACTTCTCCATCTCTCTACCTCTCCTTCCTCCATTAAGACACTATTTAACACCAAACTCTTTGACCAAGCCTTTAGTCATCTGACCTAATACCTCCTTTTGTAGCTTGGTGTCAAATTTTGTTTGATAAGGGCTCCTATGTAGGGCCTTGGGATATTTCAGTATGTTAAAGGCACTGTATAAATACAAGTTGTTGTTGACTTATGAATGATTTGCCAATTGGCCTGAGGGCAAACTTGTGGCATCACCTGGGAAACTAGACCGCTTGAAATGTGGTCAGTCATCTTCGGGCTGCAGGAAACCAGATTAACTGTAAAACTAAAAAGATGACAGGTTTGAAGAAAGAAAGTTATATTTTTTGATGCATTAGTCCAAGGTTTCCTGTGATTACTGCTCAATATTTGGACAGGTAGTGGCAGATAAGCAAAGAATCCATTAAGGGATTTCCATCTACTTTCAGCCCCCGTAGTTTTCTGCCATTACTATGGGCAGAGAGAGAGGTAATAAGCTGCGAATAACATTGGAACATAAACTGCCTGAATTTTCATCATTTTTGCTTCATTACCATTCAGCAGTGATCACGCCTGTGAAACCAGTATTTGGGTTGCTCAGCTTGATAATTGACAAATAAATTTAAAGAGGTAAACAGGGACAATTAAAAGATTTGTAGAATCCTTCATCTGCCATTGATATTTTAAGTTCTTAACCTGTTGCTATTTCTTTTGCTCCTGTACAGCCACTCGATTTCCTTCCTGCCTGGCCATCTTTGTTGGGCACTGATTTCCCATTGGGATTCCCCTCCATGCAAACTTCCAGGAAATGAATAAAGAGAAGCAGTGGAAGGAGGCCAGGCTTGTGAGGTTGTGTGTGATCTCCCTGACACCCACTCATCCACATTCCCAATCCCCAGGGTACAGCAGAGCTCAAGGAGCAGGAGTAGCACTTCAGATAGATTTAGACAATGGATGAGGCACCAAACTGAGGCCCTGTCTGCTGGATGGATGTAAACAATCCCATGACATTATGATGAAGAAGGACAGGGGAGTTATCCCATGTCTCCTGGCCAGTATTTATCCCTTAACCTACGTCGCTAGAACTAGATTATCCGTTAATCATTGGGCCGAATTTTCCAGTTGGCGGAGGGTGGGCCCCACAAGCCTGTGCATAAAATGATGCGTGGTGACATCGGGCGAGCGTCCCCATGTCACCGCGCGCCATCGCGATATTTCATTGGGTGGGCACACGTTGATCTCCGATGCGCGCCCGCCATTAATTAACGGGCCACTTAAGGCCCTTGAGGCACCAATCGATAGCAATTTTTCGGCGCCCGTGTGATCTTCAGGTCGGCGCACGGGCGCAATGGGCAGGCGGGTAGGACACATTTGTATAAACTTATCCACGGGCGGGATAAGAGGGGTCAGTGGGGTTGCGAGTGTCTCTGTCAAATATTGATGTTTCAAAGTTACTGAAACGTGCCTGTGTGACCTGCAATACTTCAAAACGCAGACCAGCTGCTTGGTCTGGACTCACAACCTTCAGGTCAGCACTCTGCAGTGAGGAATCTTTCTTGGGTCCGCAGGTTTCAGGAAGCCTTCCCTTAGCCTGGGAATGGGAGCTGAACTGTCCACTGGAGGCACCTCCTCTGAGGAGGAAGGGAGGGCTGGAAGGGGGAGGAGGCCAGGAGTCCACATTCAGCCTCCAGGGGAGCCACCTTTGGGAGGCCAGGCGCAGGCACAAGGGGCGCAGGGCCAAGAGGTTGTCCAAGGTGGAAGGGTCCGCAGAAGACGCCACTATCCTGCTGCCAGGGTTTACAGGCGGTGAAGCAGCTACCTCAATATGTCTGAGGTGCAATGCCGAAGGAGGCTCCATCTCTCAGGGGAGACCGTCGACTATATCTGTCAGATGATTGGGGCTGAGATCTCCCCTAACTGTGTGGGTGGACACCCCATGCCAGTGGCTCTGAAAGTCACAGCTGCCCTCAACTTCTATGCCTCTGGCTCCTTCCAGGACTCGATGGGTGATCTTTGTGGTGTCTCCCAATCAGCTGTCCACACTTGTGTCAAGCAGGTTACAGATGCTCTGTTCAGACGGGCATTGACCTTCATCCACTTCCACTGGGACCAGGCAAGTCAGACACAGCGAGCCAGAGGCTTCGCAGCCATTGCTGGCTTCCCCCGTGTCCAGGGTGCTATAGACTGTACACATGTGGCCATCAAGGCGTCAGCAGGTGAGCCCGGTGCCTTCGTCAACAGGAAGGGCTTCCACTCCATGAACGTGCAGATAGTGTGTGATCACAGGATGCTGATTCTACAAGTCTGTGCAAGGTACCCAGGCAGCTCCCACAACGCCTACATCCTCAGACACTCCCAGGTGCCGGGGCTCTTCAGTGCTCCAGCCCAACTGGATGGATGGCTGCTGGGTGACAAGGGCTATCCCCTCAGAAGGTGGCTCATGACGCCTCTCCACCATCCAAGAACAGAAGCTGAGCAGCGGTACAATAGGAGCCACGGCACCACAAGGGCTGTGGTGGAGAGAGCTATCGGTCTTCCCATAGATGCACTTCCGATGCCTGGACCGCTCAGAGGGCGCACTCCAGTACCCCCCAGATCGTGTGTCGGTGATAGTGGTTGCATGCTGCGCTCTCCACAATCTTGCGCTGGAAAGGGAGGACACAGTGGACGATGAAGATGTCGACGCAGTGGCTGCGGCTGCACACGATGAGTACAGCAGTGAGTCCGAGGATGAGCAGGCACAGGGAAATGCTGAGGGGGTAGACACTGACCCGGGCATACTCCAGGGAGGCAGGGACACCCGGGAGGCTTTAATCCAATGAACCTTCAGCTAGCCCACCACACATGGACCTCCAGGACAAGCCTGGGCTGCAGGCTCCATACTCGATACCTAAGTGCAAAATCTGCCTGGTTAGGAACATTAACTAAAGTCCTTGTTAATAAAACTGAATGTCCCACAAAACACTCATTACATTTTTGGAAACCATCCATCTGCAGAAGAAAAGAGGCTCCCTCAGCCAGGGTGACATGTCTGAATTTAATATCACAACCAAAGGAACTTAATGAAACAAAATGAAACATGTTAAAAATCACACCAACTCATAAAGACCTCATTGTGGGACAACACAAAAGCACCAGTGATAATCCCGTGCTGTGCCTAAGGTGCCTTATGTTTACGTTTCCGGGTGCTGTGTCTTGGTGCTGCCCCCTCGCTGGGAGTGGTATCTGAGACAGCTGCTGACTCTGCTGTCCTGTTGGCCTCGATGACCTTGGCGGTCGTCCTCTGGCCCGTGGAGCCTGTGCTGGCCCCGCCTGGGAGGGAGCTGCCAGTTCCACAGCTGGCACCTCCCCAGTCGTCACAGCCTCACCGGATGCCACGGTCACTGGGAGAGGGACAGAGGAGCTGCCTCCCTCATCCGGAGCACCCTGAGATGTGCCCGCAGAGACGACAGGCAGCTGCTGCGCTGACGTGAGGTCGCTTCAGACCTCCCTGCTCACCGTGGATGGATGGGCACCTAGCTGGGAAACTTGGTGCCCAGACCATCTCCCACACTGGCACTTACCAGCTGAGGTCAATGCCGATGTGAGGGCTTGCTGGTCAGAGCACATCCCCAGGAAGCCCTGATGGGTCTCCTGGAGGAGTCTCTCCACGAGAGTCACCACTCTCTCCATGGAGGACGCATGGCACTTGGACATGAGGCTCATTGCTTCGGCGATCGTCCGCGTAGACTTCTCCACCACGGAGACCAAGCCAAGCATAGCCTCATGTATCTCCCCCAGATGCTCCCCCACAACCGGCCGCATTTCCTGCACCTGCTGCATCGCGGACAACTTCAGAGGGACATCATCAGGCACCGACTGAGCATGTGGCTGGTCCCCTGCAGTCCTCCGACTGCTGGCGCCATGGTCACTCTCCGTCTCTGCCAGCTCCTCCAGTGACTGTGAAATACCCTCACCGCTGTGCCCCGGGACACTAGCCGATGTTCTAATTCCCACCGAGGTGCTAGTATCTGCGCTGGTGCCTGCCTGGCAGAGATGGTGTGACGCTGGTGAGACTTCAGGGCCCTCAGGTGTGAGAGGGGGTCTCTGCTGCTCCTCCTCCCGGCCCTGCTCCGCTGATGCTGAAAGGAAGAACAAGGACATTGGATCAGTTAACGTGGAGACAATGTCAATGTGCATCCCTGTCCCCAGGATCATTCTGCGCTCATCCTTCCGTAAGCAATGGTCAAGCCATGTTGCAAACTTCAATCACTGAACATTCAGCACTGCCATGGCTGTTGGGAGAACAATGGTGACCTCACTGCTGGGTAAACACACCTGCCCGTGGCACCCCAGCCTCACCGACACCGGTGGACCTGGGCACATGGCGCCTCTCCGTTTCCAGGGCCTCCTGCTCGAAGCGGCTGAGAATCGCTAACTGGGCTGGCCCTCCGCCAGTCCGCACCCGCTCGGCGGCATTATGTACATTCATCTCCTGAAAAGGAGAGAAGAGCATTGATTGGTGCTACTTGTACCTGGACTCTCTTCGCACACGGCCCACACCAACCAGAGTGGGACATTGCAGGGCTCCAGAGCCTCCTCACCCCGCTGCTGCCCAACACTCACACAAAGGTGCTGGGCCTGTTCCCCACCCCCCACCCACCCCCTTGGCCACATGCTGCCCACATCACATTAGGCACCACACGGCCTAACCTTCCATACCAGGGAGGCACAAGCACGTGGAGCGCAGAGGGCAGCAGATCGATCGGTGCCAACGCCACCTTGAAGCTCCCCTCCCAGCATCTCATCACTCTGACTTTGACATGTCCTGGAGTTCCAGCTCTGTGCCCAGGTACAGCTCCTCCAGGTTACCCCAAAACCAGTCATGTGGGTCTCAGTGTACCACATGCTGCGGGTGCAGAACCCATCTCTTCACCACCCTCTCAGGGTGACCTCGGCATGGGCAATATCTGCTGGCCCACCCAGCGAAGGACACATGTTGTCAATGATTCAATGCAGTCACTACACTCAGACTTGGGGGGTGGAGGGGGCACCGGGTGGGGGGTAAGGCTACTTGCTGGGTTAAATGCCCAAATGCCAACATTGTCCTCACCCTTCCTGAGTGCAACAGGTTGTTGAAGCGCTTGTGACACTGGATCCAGGTGCCCCGCACCACATCACGGGAGCTCACCACCTCCACCACCTCCTCCCAGGCACGTTTCATCATGTGGGGGGGGCCTCCTCCTCCTGTCCTGGGGTATGAGGACCTCCCCCCGTGCTGCCACCTCCTCGAGGGCATCAAGGCAATCATCCGAAAAACGAGGGGCACACTGGACCCCTGCCCTACCCTCCTGCCTGGCCTGTTCACCAGCAGTGCCCTGGGGAGACCTTCCACTGGCTGGGATTCACAGCCTTTGAAAGGCTGCAGCATTTTTAAACAGGCCCCCCGGGGCACCATTGGACCCAGCCGTCATTGCAGTCCCTCCCACTCCCGCTATCCTCGGGAGCCACGATTCATGTTGGACGGGCCTTAATTGGCCCACCTGTATAAAATGGCGGCATGGACCTGTTTGCGGGCGTCAGCCTGTGCCAACTCCCGCTCCGCCCGCCCAACAGGCAGAAAATTTCTGCCCGTTGCTTTTCATTTTTTTGGAACTTCCTGTGTGCAAATTGGTTACTACATTTCACCACCTGTGATGACACTTCTAAAACTGTTAAATGGGCTGTTATACACTGGGAAATCCAGAGTTCATGAAAGGCACAATACTGTGCAGCAAATCTTCCTTTTTCCCCCTTTCTTACTGGTACAATGTCCACTCGTGCCTCATTGATACAAGTGATCGTCTCTGGATCAGCACATTGCAGCAAGACAATCCTGTCATTTATGTCAAATTGAAAGGCCACAGATGCTAGGCTCCATTCTGTCCCCTCTCTCTCTCTCTCTCTCTCTCTCTCTCTCTCTATATATATATATATATATATATATATATAGACACACACATATACATAAATAAAAATTGAAGTTTTGTCTTGAAATTTGATTATTGAGTGCTTACATGGCTGTAGGGGCTACAAACATAGTTGTAGCCAAAAATCAGAGCTGATGACAGATCTGTCACATGCAATGTCACAAGTACCATTATGACCTTCAGGTTTTCTGAGTTGAGTGACCTGTGCCGTACTGACACCTAACCAGCAGAGCATTAAAAATACTCTTCTTTTACTCAATACATTTCACCTCAGTAGGTTTGGAACCATGGATAATGTAAGGATCAAGTTGTTTTTGGTCACCAAAATCCAGCTGCTTTAACATCATCAGTCTCTCTATTGTTGTTCTGCTAAAAAAATAGAATTGCTTTTTTCCCTGAAGCAGAAATTCCTGCCTGACACAGAGCAGGTCTGATAATGAAAAATAACACACACCTGTCACTCAAGTCTATTTGTTCCATAATCTTGGTTAACATACAGTGCACTGAATGAAAAATCTGAAGGAAATGAAAGTTAAGGATGATGAATACCATTTCTAACATGTCACATACTGAGATGATAAAAACTAAAAACTATTATTTTAGCGTGGTCTTGACTTGAATCTCACAAGTAAATAGTTGATGAATTGATTAGACCATCTTCCAAAAATAGAACCCATATTCTGCTGTCAAAATATTCACATTTTTATATGCTGCATCCCCAGACAATTATTATGATGCTTTTTGAATGTTGAATGGTGGAAATGGGACTTGCTAGTTACTGCAAAAATAATGGCTTCAACTCCACTCGATGAACTGTCCCTGCTAAAGTATGTTTCCTATAGCCTGGGCTTCATAATTGACTGTGAAAGTTGTCTGGTTAAAAAAAAAACACATAGCCATTGTCATTTTATATAGAGTGTTTTTATTACCTATATATTATACACACACTCATTAAAAAATCTTGCATATAGTTAACACTTGCTGCAAATGTAACTCATACTACCTGTACCACTTTTCTGTAACAATCTTCCTCTTGCAGCTATCTATAATTCTCTTACATTATACTTGTCCTGTCCCTGTCTGCCATGTTTTTCCAATCAGCCTATTTTTAGCACTTTTTTTCTGGCACTTTCTCTGTTATCAGTAACACTCTTCTATCACGCTTTCCCTGTCTCACCTGGTCTGTAATGTTTTACTATTACTTAAGGTTGCTATTTCTAATCTTATGTTTTATATCTACCCCTGACTCATTCTTCCCATATGACTCATTCCAGATCTGGTTGTCTCAGTTGCTGATTTATGCCTCAGCTAAGTGGCACTGTCTTCAACCCATCTGAAGCTTTGAGTTCTTGGAAGCACTTACTGAACTTTTACTGAGTTCATTTTCAAATTTTATAATATTCGGAACACAAGAGAAAATTTGTCCCTGCCCAGATCCCTCCCATTCCCCACATTGTTTTGGTGATTCCACCATCCATTCTGTGATGCTTTAGCAGCTGTAGAAAATTCAACAGCAACAAAAGCCTGTCTTTATATAGCACCTTCACATTGTTCCATAGCACTTCACAGAAGCATAACCTAACAAAAATTAATGCTAAGTCAAAGAAGGAGATATCGGGGATGTGATTTTACAAGTTTGGTCAAAGAGGTGGGTCTTAAGGAACATCTTAAAGGAGGAGAGAGATGGAGAGGTTTAGGAAGGGAATTCCACAACTTAGGGCCTAACTCTAAATGGCTGAATGTACGGCTTCCAATGGTGAGACAAAGAGAGTGGGTGATGCACAAAAGGCCAGAGGTTGAGCACTGCAGAATTCTCAGAGGGTTGTAGGGTTGGAGATGATTACAGAGATTTGGGGGCGGGGGGATGTGGGTGGTGGTTGGGGGGTGCAAAACAATAAAAAGATTTAAACATGAAGATGAGAATTTTGAATTTGAGGTCACAGAATCACAGAATTGTTACAGCACAGAAGGAGGCCATTTGGCCCATCATGTCTGCACTGGCTCTCCGAATGAGCATGCCTGCTGGTGTTGGAACCTGGGAGTCAGGAGAGCCTGGAGGTGAAAAAAAGCCATGGATGAGTTACCAGAAGCAGATGAGTTGAGGCAGGGGTGATGATGGGGCATGTTACAGAGATGGCAAATAGGCTGGTGTTTGTCCTGGGGAGGGTACAGGGTTAGAAGCTTTGCTCAAGGTCAAATAAGACACTGAACAGTCTAGTATCAATAGAGGGGGGTGGAATTGAGAGAAAAGGTGTGGAATTTGAGGCAGAGTGGGTGAAGGCAGTGGCTGAAGTTTGCAGTTTGTTCAGGTTTGGATATTGGACAATATGATATTGCCAAAGGACAAGGTGTACTGGGCAGGAAGTGGGGTAGCAGTAACATCAATGGACTAGTATCCAGTGGCCCAGGCTAATGCTCTGGGGTCATGGGTTCAATTCCCAACCTGGCAGCTGGTGGAAGTCAAATTCAGTTAATAAATCTGGAATTAAATAGTTAGTCTTGGTAATAGTGACCATGAAATCATTGTTGATTGTCATAAAAACCCATCATTAATGCCCTTTAGGGAAAGAAATCTGCAGCCCTTAGCTAGTCTGGCCTACATGTGACTTCAGACATGAGCAATGTGGTTGAGTCTTAGCTGCCTCTGAAATGGCCTAGCAAACCACTCAGCTGTATCAAAATGCTGCAAGATCTAGAAGAAGGAATGAAACCAATCCACCTGGCATTGACCTAGGCACCGGAAACAACAATGGCAAACCCAGCCCTGTCAACACTGCAAAGTCCTCCTCACTAACACCTGGGGGCCAGTGCCAAAATTGGTGCGAGCTGTCCCACAGACTAGTCAAGCAACAGCTTGACATAGTCATCCTCACGGAATCATACAATGCCCCAGGCATCACCATCACCATCCCTGTCGTGGGACAGTACAGACCCACCAGAGGTGGCGGCACACTGGTATACAGTCGGGAGGAAGCTTCCCATGGGAGTTCTCAACATTGACTCTGGACCCCACGAAGTCTCATGGCATCAGATTAAACATTGGCAAGGAAACCCTGTGCTGGTTACCACCTACCACTCTCCCTCAGCTGATGAATCAGTGCTCCTCCATGTTGAACACCACCAGGCAGAACCACTGAGGGTGGCAAGGGTACAGAATGCACTCTGGGTGGGGGACTTCAATGTCCATCACCAAGAGTGGCTCGGTAGCACGACCACAGACCGAGCTGGCTGAGTCCTAAAGGACATAGCTGCTAGACAGGGTCTGCGGCAGGTGGTGAGGGAACCAACAAGAGGGAAAAACTTAGTTGACCTCATCCTCACCAATCCACCTGTCACCGATGCGCCTGTCCATGGCAGCATTGGTAGGAGTAACCACAACACAGTCCTTGTGGAGATGAAGTCCCATTTTCACATTGAGGATAGCCTCCATCATGTTGTGTGGCACTACCACCATGCTAAATGGGATAGATTTCAAACAGATCTAGCAACTCAAGACTGGGCATCCATGAGGCGCTGTGGACCATCAGCAGCAGCAGAATTGTATACAACCACAATCTGTAACTTCATGGCCCAGCATATCACCCACTCTACCATTACCATCAAACCAGGGAATCACCCCTGATTCAATGAACCAGGAGATGCCTGAAGGTGCTTACCTCTGTAAAATGAGGCGTCAGTTTGATGAAGCTGCAACACACGACAGTTTACGTGCCAAAAAGCGAAAGCAGCATGCGATTGATCGAGCTAAGTAACCCCAGAACCAACAGATCAGATCTTTTTAGCTCTGAGGAAAAGCCATACGGATTCAAAACATTAACTCTGTTTCTCTCTCCACAGATACGGTTAGACCCGCTAAGATTTTCCAGCATTTTCTGTTTTTATTTCAGATTTCCAGAATCCACAGTATTTTGCTTTTATTTTAGATCAGATCTAAGCTCTGCAGTCCTGCCACATCCAGTCGCGAATGGTGGAGGACAATTAAACAACTCACTGGAGCAGGAGGCTCCACAAATATCCCCATCCTCAATGATGGAGGAGCCCAGCACAGCAGTGCAAAAGGTAAGGCTGAAGCATTTGCTACAACCTTCAGCCAGAAGTGCTGAGTGGATGATCCACCTCAGCCTCCTCCGGAGGTCCCCAGCATCACAGATGCCAGTTTTCAGCCAATTCAATTTACTCCACATGATATCAAGAAACAGCTGAAGACACTGGATACTGCAAAGATGGGGTGGGTGCTTTGATGTAGAGTAGTTTTGAGATGTTAATTAGGTAAACGTAAGGAGGGTAGAAGGTAAAGTGTAAATTTGCATTTGTTAAAAGACTGCGAGTGAAATCTTACACCTAGCTAGAAGGCTTCAAGCAATGTGTTTATTTTTTTTTCAGCTTACTAATAAAATTGCTGGGATGAAAGGATGAAGAGGTAAAGCTAAAAGCCTAATACAGTGGAAATTTTACATTCAAAGAGTAAGATATGTATAAAGGAGAAAGAAGATTGTGTGTAAGGTAGAGGCATTTTAAGATCTAAAAAGTGTGAGAAGCCTCCAGCCTGTAAGCCTCAAACTACTGTCTGCAAGGACCCAGAGCTAAAAGAAACTAATTTTGAATGCAACTGTCCAGGATTTGCTTTGCCAGGTGTCTCTTTAAATCTATGAGATTTACTGTTGCCTTAACAGGGGTGTAACTGAGAGTCAGATTAATTAGGGATTTTTGTAATTATTATAGTAGTAATTTTGTAGCCGTATGTATGTGTTTGTGATCTTTCTTGTATTAATAAATGTTCAATTTAGTTTTATAAAAAACCTCTTGAGACTTGGTGGCCTTATTACTACTGAATTCGTAGCCTGCATCTTGAAACATCCAAATTGCAAAAATGGGTTATGACAGTTGTTTCAAGTTTCCCTCTGGGATTTGAACAATTCAGCCTTTACCATTGGCTGTATCGTAATACTTCAGAGCTTGCTGTGCCCCTAGCCAAGCTGTTCCAGTACAGTTACAACACTGACATCTACCTGGCTATGTGGAAAATCACCCAGGTATGTCCTGTACACAAAAAACAGGACAAATCCAACCCGGCCAATTACCGCCGCATCAGTTTACTCTCGATCACCAGCAAAGTAATGGAAGGGGTCATCAACAGTGCTATCAAGTGGCACCTCACTCAGCAATAACCTGCTCACTGACGCTCAGTTTGGATTCTGCCAGGGCCACCCAGCTCCTGACCTCATGTACAGTCTTAGTCCAAACATGGACAAAAGAGCTGAACCCCAGATGAGAGGTGAGAGTGACTGCTCTTGACATTAATGCAGCATTTGATGAGTGTGGCAAAGCTGAAGTCAATGGGAATTGGGGAAAACTCTCCACTGGGTGGAGTCATACCGAGCACAAAGGAAGATGATTGTGATTGTTGGAGGTCAGTCATCTCAGCTCCAGGACATCGCTGCAGGAGTTTCTCAGGGTAGTGTACCAGATCCAACCATCTTCAGCTGCTTCATCAATGACCTTCCCCCCATCATAAGGTCAGAAGTGGGGATGTTCGCTGATGATTGCACAATGTTCAGCACCATTCACGACTCCTCAGACACTGAAGCTGTCTGTGCCCACATGCAGCAAGACCTGGACAACATTCAGGCTTAGGCTGATAAGAGGCAAGTAATGTTCATGCCACACATGTGCCAGTCAATGACCATCTCCAACAAGAGAGAATCAAACCATCTCCTCTTGCCATTCAATTGCAATACCATCACTGAATCACCCACTTCATCAGAACTCAGTTCAGAAATTCATTGGAACTATTGCTCCTGACAGATGCATCGTTTTAGCCTGTTCCTGCCCCACTGATCTTATTTCTTCTGTTCCAATGAAGAGCTATATTGGATTCGAAACATTAACTGTGTTTCTCTCTCCACAGGATGCTGCTTGACCTGTTGAGTAACGTTCTCAGCAGCACCCTCTCACCTCATGTTCTGTCCTAGCCCCAGACTTCATTCCCATGCTCTCTTCAGTCTGAGCATCTTACTTTTCCAACTCTTGATATTTGTCCAACTCGGTTAAAGCATCTCCTGCATTTCTCTGCACAATTGACGCCAGTGCCCATCATCAAGCCGATACATGTTGAAGCCAGTTTACCACACGTGCTGGTTGAATGAATCGATCCAGCATTATGGGCAGGAATTTAAGTTTACAATGCACTGGGAGTGAGTGGGGTTCTGGTAGTGCTGGGAAGCACGGGAAGTCACTGTGGCACATCTGTCTGTTGGGGCCTTTTTAACCCAACCACTGCACTACCAAATGATTTCTGGTTTAGTCTACTAGTTAGGATCAGCAGGTGTGATGGCAACCTGCATGACCCAATTTTAACTTTGGTTTTTAAAGGAACACTCCGAATATTAAACTTGCAGGTGTGGAGCTGGAAGACAAAGAGAAGGAAGTACCAGAATGGAATTCAGATAGTCAAAAGCTGCACCCTGATTCCACAATACCGCCCTGGGTATGCTGCTGGGGAACTGGGGGCACCCAGAGGGATATACTGTTCACTAAGCGACAGGAGGACACTAAGAAAGCATGGTTGGAGGTAGCGTAGGAAGTTACCAGCAGGAGTGCGATGCCATGCTTATGGGGCAGTTTAATGACCTAAGCAGATGAGAGCAATGGCATGTTCACCTACATCTTGATGTGCGCCTGATTGTTTGCCCCTCTTCCGCGGCTACGTTCGCGGCCGGGTGTCCCTGGAGAGGGAGCACGCGGTGTCTACCGGCACTCTCGAGGCCTTCCGTGTTCGGTGGGCACCGCGGGGACTGGGGTGGTTTGGTGACCCCTTTAATCACATTTTGGTTTAATGTTTGTAAGTTTCCTTTAAACTTTGTCCTTGGTTTTACAGCTGACCTGACTTAGGGGCTGTGCTTGATTTATCCCTTATTTTGTTAATTTAGTTTATTTGGTTGACTCTAAAAAGAGTTACATCTTGATGTGCACATCAACCCAACTCCTTCAATCTGCCTTCTCAAACCTAGTTCGACACACCATGCCTCATATCAACTGACCTTGCAGGTACACCCATCCCTCTTTGGTTAGACCTTCCTCACGTCCCCATCTGCCTATCCACCAATGGCATTCAGCCTCATCCTAATGCAGTGTTATGCCTCTCCCTTGTAGCCATCCTCAACAAATGTGCTTCATCCATTCGGCCAATGCTTGCCATGGACTAAGGGTATACTTCTGGAGCAACAGCGGAGAATGTGCGATATCCTGGCAAGTGTTCCAGCAACACTGTATTCGCTTGGAGAGAGATTGGAGGAGTCTCTCTCAGGCATAAGTGACATGATGTTCCCAGTCTTTGCAGTGCAGTTTTCATCCATGGAAAGAGTGGTAAACTGCATGGAGTGTTAAATGCAGCGATCACTTGAGTGCAAGCAGTCTTACAAACACTGAATGCCACCTTAAATTGGATGAATGATACCCTAGCCTCAGTCTTTCATTACCCCACTGATATGCAGCAAAGTTTCTCCATCTCATTGCTAGCAGAGTGTTGCTGGGCCACAGGAGGGCTGATAGTAAAAAACAACATGGAAGTGGGGCCTCGACTTAAAACGCTTCCACTTCTCACCTGTTGCTCTCCCAGCCCCCACCCACAGTCACCTACCACACACGGCCTCGTCTTCTGATCATCGCTTCTGCCCTGCATGGATGGAAATGGAGCTGTCAATGGCAGAGTCCACATGGACTCCAAAAACCACAGGAAATCAGCCAAGAGCATCTCAGCAGTCAGAGCAGGGATCTCAGCAGCCTGATTATCCCTCTGCTGAAACCACAGGCCTTACACCATATAGAAGGACTGCAGTGGGAAAGAGTAAGGATTTGTAACTCTTTTGAATCAAAACAATTAAACTAAAGTAAGGATTTGTGGTTGCACAACAGTATGACTGTGGGTGTGTTCACATTGATAGAATGTTAAGCTTTATATGTGAGACACATAAATAATATCCTCCTGCACCACTTCCCCTTTTACCAATTCATGGCTGCTAGCTATTAAGTGGCTTTTCCAGTTGTGTGTTGATGAAGGGGAAGACATGAATTGATGCTTAGCAATGGAGATCTGTGAAAGGGAGGCCGGGTTACTTGAAAGACTTGTTTGTGTTAGAGGCATTTGGTTGGTGGGTGGACGCAAAAGTGATTTTTACACGTGGTTGTTAGATTCCACCAGTGTACCCACCTGAGTGAACCTCACAATAATGAAAGCATCCTGAGTAGCAATATATACTGCTGGTGGTACATTACCAATGTAACCTTCCTTCTCCCTCTCCTTCCAAATCCCTCCATCCTTCTCTTCCACCTTAAAATTGTCTGAGAGGCTCTGTGCTCAACATCTTGTTCCTCTTGTGAGCCCGAAGCTCGCCGCTGTGCAATGTTGCACAGAAGGCAGCACACCACCACCGTTTCGAGACTCTGGCTGGTGCATACTAAAGGATGCCACCCGATCTGTCAAGACACCTGACGTGCACCTTCAGTATACTGAAGGCTCTTCAGTGGCTCCCGGGCCTCAGTTCCCTGGGTTTCTGAGAGATATCATCAGCCATGTTTTCAATGGGCACCCCTTGTCCTTGAGCAGCCAGTCGGTAACTAAGCTTCACGGTCCAAAGAGATCAAGGAGTGCAGACTGAAAAAGAGATCGAGGAGTGTGGACTGGTACAGGATGAAAAGCATCATGGCAGCTGTCCAGGAACCTTTCAGACACCTACATGAAGATCTATTTATGGTTGCACACTAGCTGCACATGATGCAATGGAGCCCGTGTGATTGATGAACACTCGGGAAGGCCCGGGAGACCCATGGAGCCAATGCCATGTTAATATTGGGGTAAACATGAGTGAGATTGACATCCTGGGGGTGGGGAGGGTTACATGCAGCCTAATGTGCTAAAGTTAACAGTGGGAGTTGGCAGGTTGGAGTTAGCTCACTCACATTTCCCTGGATTTTACCTCCTATCAGCGCACAAACCCATGCACTCACCTTTGTTAATATGAGGAGGCCCAGAAACAAAACCACAAGAGACATAGAGCTAAATATTCTGGCTGGTGGGGTGGGGGTGGAGTGGGAGCAGGCGCAGACCCGATCGCCGCCCGCATCGGGTCCACGCCGCCATTTTACACGGGCGCCACTTAAGGCCCACCCAGCGTGAATCGCGGCTCCCGAGGACAGTGGGAGTAGGCGGGACTGTAATGACCCCACTGGGTCCAATGGTGACCCGGGGGCCTGGTTAAAAAGCTGCTGCAGCCTCTCAAAGGCTGTGAATCCCGGCCAGTGGAAGGGCTCCCCAGGGCGCTGCTGGTGAACAGGCCAGGCAGGAGGGTAGGGCAGAGGGGCACCATGCCCCTTGTTTTACAGACGATTGCTCTGTTGCCCTCCTTGAGGAGGTGGCAGCACGTCGGGAGGTGCTGGTGCCCAGGACAGGAGGAGGAGGCCCCCCCCACATGACCGAACGTGCCTGGGAGGAGGTGGTGGAGGTGGTGAGCTCCCGCGATGTGGTGCGGGGCACCTGGATCCAGTGTCACAAGCGCTTCAACAACCTGTTGCACTCAGGCAGGGTGAGGACAATGTTGGCATTGGTCACTTAACCCAGCAGGTAGACTTTCTCCCCGCCCGGTGCCCCATCCACCCCCCAAAGTCTGAGTGTAGTGACTGCATTGAATCATTGACAACATGTGTCCTTCGCTGGGTGGGCCAGCAGATATTGCCCATGCCGAGGTCACCCTGAGAGGGTGGTGAAGAGATGGGTTCTGCCCCCACAGCATGTGGTACACTGAGACCCACATGACTGTTTTGGGGACAACCTGGAGGAGCTGTACCCAGGCGCAGAGCTGGAACTCCAGGACATGTCCAAGTCAGGGGGATGAGATGCTGGGAGGGGAGCTTCAAGGTGGCGTTGGCACTGATTGATCTGCTGCCCTCTGCGCTCCACGTGCTTGTGCCTCCCTGGTATGGAAGGTTAGACCCTGTGGTGCCTAATGTGATGTGGGCAGCATTTGGCCAAGGGGAGGATGGGGGGTGGGGAACAGGCCCAGCATCTTTGTGTGAGTGTTGGGCAGCAGCGGGGTGAGGAGACACTGGAGCCCTGCAATGTCCCACTCTGGTTGGGGTGGGCCGTGTGCGAAGAGAGTCTATGTGTAATTTGCACTAATCAATGCTCTTCTCTCCTTTTCAGGAGATGAATGTACATAATGCCCCCGAGCGGGTGAGGACTGGCGGAGGGCCGGCACAGTTAGCGATTCTCAGCCACTTCGAGCAGGAGGCCCTGGATTTGGAGAGGCGCCATGTGCCCAGGTCCACCGGTGTCAGTGAGGCTGGGGTGCCACGGGCAGGTATGTTTACCCAGCAGTGAGGTCACCATTGTTCTCCCAACAGCCATGGCAGTGCTGAATGTTCAGTGATTGAAGTTTGCAACATGGCTTAACCATTGCGTATGGAAGGATGGCTTGGTCTCCGTGGTGGAGAAGTCTATGCGGACGATCACCGATGCAATGAGCCTCATGTCCGAGCGCCATGCGTCCTCCATGGAGAGAGTGGTGACTCTCATGGAGAGGCTCCTCCAGGAGACCCATCAGGGCTTCCTGGGGATGTGCTCTGACCAGCAAGCCCTCACAGCGGCATTGACCTCAGCTGGTCAGTGCCAGTGTGGGAGATGGTCTGGGCACCAAGTTTCCCTGCTCGGTGCCCATCCATCCACAGTGAGCAGGGAGGTCTGAACCAACCTCATGCCGGCGCAGCAGCTGCCTGGCGTCTCTGCGGGCACCTCTCAGGGCGCTCCGGATGAGGGTGGCAGATCCTCCACATCCCTCCCAGTGACCGTAGCATCCGGTGAGGCTGCGATGACTGGGGAGATGCAGCTGTGGAACTGGCAGCTCCATCCCAGGCGGGGCCAGCACAGGCTCCACGGGCCAGAGGACGACCGCCAAGGTCATCGAGGCCAACAGGACAGCACAGTCAGCAGCTGTCTCAGATACCACTCCCAGCGAGGGGGCAGCACCAAGACACAGCACCCGGAAACGTAAACATAAGGCACCTTAGGCACAGCACGGGATTATCACTGGTGCTTTTGTGTTGGCCCACAATGAGGTCTTTATGAGTTGGTGTGATTTTTAACATGTTTCATTTTGTTTCATTAAGTTCCTTTGGTTGTGATATTAAATTCAGACATGTCACCCTGGCTGAGGGAGCCTCTTTTCTACTGCAGGTGGATGGTTTCCAAAAATGTAATGAGTGTTTTGTGGGACATTCAGTTTTATTAACAAGGACTTTAGTTAATGTTCCTAACCAGGCAGATTTTGCACTTAGGTATCGAGTATGGAGCCTGCAGCCCAGGCGTGTGTTGGAGGTCCATGTGTGGTGGGCTAACTGAAGGTTTGTTGGATTAAAGCCTCCCGGGTGTCCCTGCCTCCCTGGAGTATGCCCGGGTCAGTGTCTACCCCCTCAGCATTTCCCTGTGTGTGCTCATCCTCGGACTCACTGCTGTACTCATCGTGTGCAGCCGCAGCCACTGCGTCGACATCTTCATCGTCCACTGTGTCCCCCCTTTCCAGGGCAAGATTGTGGAGAGCGCAGCATGCAACCACTATCACCGACACACGATCTGGGGGATACTGGAGTGCGCCCCCTGAGCGGTCCAGGCATCGGAAGTGCATCTTGAGAAGACCAATGGCTCTCTCCACCACAGCCCTTGTGGTGCCCTGGCTCCTATTGTACCGCTGCTCAGCTTCTGTTCTTGGATGGCGGAGAGACGTCATGAGCCACCTTCTGAGGGGATAGCCCTTGTCACCCAGCAGCCAACCATCCAGCCGGGCTGGAGCACTGAAGAGCCCCGGCACCTGGGAGTGTCTGAGGATGTAGGCATCGTGGGAGCTGAGATCTCAGGCCCAATCATCTGACAGATATAGTCGACTGTCTCCCTTGAGAGATGGAGCCTCCTTCGGCACTGCACCTCAGACATATTGAGGTAGCTGCTTCACCGCCTGTAAACCCTGGCAGCAGGATAGTGGCGTCTTCTGCAGACCCTTCCACCTTGGACTACCTCTTGGCCCTGCCCCCCTTGTGCCTGTGCCTGACCTCCCAAAGGTGGCTCCCCTGGAGGCTGAATGTGGATTCCTGGCCTCCTCCCCCTTCTAGCCCTCCCTTCCTCCTCAGAGGAGTTGCCTTCAGTGGAGAGTCCAGCTCCCATTCCCAGGCTAAGGGAAGTCTTCCTGAAACCTGCGGACCCAAGAAAGATTCCTCACTGCAGAGAGCTGACCTGAAGGTTGTGAGTCCAGACCAAGCAGCTGGTCTGTGTTTTGAAGTATTGCAGGTCACACAGGCACGTTTCAGTAACTTTGAAACATCAATATTTGACAGAGACACTCGCGACCCCACTGAGCCCTCTTACCCCGCCCGTGGGTGAGGTTTATACAAATGTGTCCTACCCGCCTGCCCATTGCGCCCGTGCGGAGATTGCACGGGTGCTGAAAAATCACTGTTGATTGGAGCGTCAAGGGCCTTAAGTGGCCTATTAATTAATGGCTGACGTGGATCGGACAGCATCGCGCGCCCTCCCAACAAAATATCGTGATGGCGCGTGGTGACGTCGAGACATTCGCCCAACGTCACCGCGCGTCATTTTACGTGTGTGTGTGAGGACCACCCCCGCCAACCGGAATATTCTGCCCATAGAGAATAAGGAGCAGCTGGAAGAAAGGAGACACTCGCAGAAAGTGTGAGGTTAAAATTAGAGAGAAATGGAAAAGTGTAAAGCCAATAACAGGAGCAAGTATGCATAAGGCGAAGAGAAAAGACCTACAGGTGAACAGAAAAAGCAGAAGATAAGAAGGCGGCAAAATCATGGGAAGGCCATGGATGAATTACTGATGTCAGCTGCCAGTTGGTGAAGCTCCAAGTGGACAAATGGTCTTGTAAAATGAGCCAGCTAGAAGGTGAGAGACAAACTGAAACACAGTTGATGGCAGGTGTGGACACATTCTTTAAAATCAAAATCAACATCATCTTATTTAAATGCAACAGTGAACTTTTAATTCAGGATTGCGAAAATGTAGCAGTACAGTTGGCCAATCTAATAGTACACTGCGTAAAAGCATAACGGTACAGGGAAAACAATACTGCTATAGAGGGAGTATCTTCAGAGAGTCTCCTGTAGCTATCATATATTTAATATGTTAAAGAGACAAGCAGCCTTCTACAGTTTCATGTTCCGTTAGTGTTTCATCTTTCCTGGGAGAGTGTTACAAAATGGATTTTGTGAAATACTTGATTTGACTGTGCATAGCTCATTAGTTGGAGGAACTCTGGCAAAAAAAAAGTCAATATTAACAGGATTTGTCGATTCCTAAAATTAAATGTACAAAACCCACATTTTTTGAGTATGTGCTGTTACTGGCATTTCGAGTGGGACTATCCCAAAGTCAACAGCATTTTGGCATGTGAAGAATCCATTGATACAAATCAATGAAATCGTTTAGATGAAAGAGCAACATTGGCAAACCTTTTAAGCGATCAAACCAGGATAAAGAATTGGGGTTAACTTTCATGAACATTATTGCTGCCTTTTCGTTACCTTAGTAATAAGGCATATGGTTAATTAGGGGATTTTCCTTTCACCTCTGAGCCTTTCAGAAGGAAAGAGAAAACTTGATAAAAATGAATTCTTGGGATGTGGGGGCCATTTGTTAGCTGCCCCAGGCAGTGGTGGGTCTTCAATGGCTGTGAGTGGTTTGACACAACTGAATGGCTTGCTAGGGTACTTAAGAATGCAGTTAAGAAGCAACCGTGATGATGTAGGACTGGGTTAATTATAATATGTATATCTTGGCCAAGTGTAATACATGTAATTGCAAGTGGGTAATGATTCTGCCTTTCACTTAATGATATATTTAAATATTTTTAGAAATAAATGCCAAACAACTCTACATGAATCCATGTATGTGTGTATATACATAAATATATATATATATATCTATATCTAAAGAGTGATTGATTGCAGAGGTCAGTGCACACGGATTTAAAAAAATTAATTTATGGACCTCACTGGCTGGGCCAGCATTTATCGTCCATCCCTTGCCCTTGAGAAGGTGGTGGTGAGCTGCCTTCTTGAATCACTGGAGTCCATGTGGTGTAGGTACACCCACAGTGCTGTTAGGGAGGGAGTTCCAGGATTTGACCCAGCAACAATGAAGGAACGGTGATATATTTCCAAGTCAGGATAGTGAGTGGCTTGGAGTGGAACTTCCAGGTGGTGGTGTTCCCATCCACCTGCTGCCCTTGTCCTTCTAGATGGTAGCGGTCGTGGGTTTGGAAGGTGCTGTCTAAGGAGCCTTGGTGAATTCCTGCAGTGCACCTCGTAGATGGTACACACACTGCTGCTACTGTGTGTCGGTGCTGGAAGGAGTGAATGTTTGTGTATGGGTGTCAATCAAGCGGGCTGCTTTGTCCTGGATGGTGTCAAACTTCTTGAGTCTTGTGGGAACTGCACTCATCCAGGCAAGTGGGGAGTATTCCATCACACTCCTGACTTGTGCCTTGTAGATGGGAGACAGATTTTGTGGAGTCAGGAGGTGAGTTAATAGCTGCAGGATTCCTAGTCTCTGACATGCTCTTGTAACCACAGTATTTATATGGCTAGTCCAGTTCAGTTTCTGGTCATTGGTAACTCCCAGAATGTTGATAATAAGAATAATGTTGATAATCAGGGATTCAGCAATGGTAATGCCATTAAATGCTAACGGGCGATGGTTAGATTCTCTCTTGTTGGAGATGGTCATTGCCTGGCACCTGTGTGGCATGAATGTTACTTGCCACTTGTCAGCCCAAGCCTGGATATTGTCCAGGTCTTTCTGCATTTGGATATGGACTGTTTCAGTATCTGAGGAGCCATGAATGGTGCTGAACATTGTGCAATCATCAGCAAACATCCCCACTTCTGACCTTATGATAGAAAGAAAGTCATTGATGAAGCAGCTGAAGATGGCTGGGCCTAAGACGCTACCCTGGTGAACTCTTGCAGTGATGTCCTGGAACTGAGATAATTTGGGAGTCCTAGTCCAGAAATCTCTTAAGGTTAACTTGCAGGTTGAGTCGGTAGTTAGGAAGGCAAATGCAATGTTGGCATTTATTTCGAGAGGACTAGAATATAAAAGCAGGGATGTGCTGCTGAGGCTTTATAAGGCTCTGGTCAGACCACATTTAGAATATTGTGAGCAATTTTGGGTCCCGTATCTCAGGAAGGATGTGCTGGCCCTGGAGAGGGTCCAGAGGAAGTTCACGAGAATGATCCCAGGAATGAAAGGCTTAACATATGAGGAACGTTTGAGGACTCTGGGTCTATACTCGATGGAGTTTAGAAGGATGAGGGGGGATCTGATTGAAACTTACAGAATACTGAAAGGCCTGGACAGAGTGGACATGGGGAAGATGTTTCCATTAGTAGGAGAGACTAGGACCCGAGGGCACAGCCTTAGAGTAAAGGGAAGACCTTTTAGAACAGAGATGAGGAGAAACTTCTTTAGCCAGAGAGTGGTGAATCTATGGAATTCATTGCCACAGAAGGCTGTAGAGGCCAGGTCATTGAGTGTATTTAAGAGCGAGATAGATAGGTTCTTGATTGGTAAGGGGATCAAAGGTTACGGGGAGAAGGCGGGAGAATGGAGTTGAGAAACTTATCAGCCATGATTGAATGGCGGAGCAGACTCGATGGGCCGAATGGCCTAATGTCTGCTCCTATGTCTTATGGTCTTATAATTTACCTCCAACAACCACAACCATCTTCCTTTGTGCCAGGTATGACTCCAACCAGCAGAGAGTTCTCCCCCTGATTCCCATTGACTCTAGTTTTGCTGGGGCTCCCTGAAGCCACACCGGTTCAAATGCTGCCTTGACGTCAAGGGCAGCTACTCTCACCTCACCTCTGGAGTTCCGCTCTTTTATCCATGTTTGAACCAAGGCTGTATTGAGGTCAGGAGCTGAGTGGCCCTGGCAGGATCCAAACTGGGTGTCAGTGAGCAGGTTTTTGCTAGCAAGTGCTACTTGATAGAACTGTTGATGACCCTTTCCATCGCTTTACTAATGATCAAGGGTAAACTGATGGGGCGGCAATTGGCCAGGTTGGATTTGTCTTGCTTTTTGTGCACAGGACACACCTGGGCAATTTTCCACATTGCTGGGTAGATGCCAGTGTTGTAGCTGCACTGGAACAGTTTGGCTAGGGGCGCGGCAAGTTCTGGGGCACAAGTCTTCATTACTATTGCCGGAATATTGTCAGGCCCATAGTCTTTGCAGTATCCAGTGCCTTCAGCTGTTTCTTGATATCATGTGGAGTGAATTGGCTGGAGACTGGCATTTGTGATGCTGGGGACATCCAGAGGAAGCCAAGGTGGATCATCCACTCAGCACTTCTGGTTGAAGATTGCTGCAAATGCTTCAGCCTTATCTTTTGCACTGATGTGCTGGGCTCCCCCATGATTAAGGATGGGGATATTTGTTCCTCCTCTAGTGAGTTGTTTAATTGTCCACCACCATTCAAGACTGGATGTGGGAGGTCTGTAGAGCTTAGATCTATCCATTGGTTATGGAATCACTTAGCTCTACCTATCACTTGCTGCTCATGCTGTTTGGCATGCAAGTAGTCCTGTGTTGTAGCTTCATCAGGTTGCCAACTCATTTTTAGGTATTCCTGGTGCTGCTCCTGACATGCCCTCCTGCACTCTTCATTGAACCAGGGTTGGTAATGGTAGAGTGGGGGATATGCCGGGCCATGAGGTTGCAGATTATATTCGAGTACAATTCTGCTGCTGCTAATGGCCCACAGTCTCATTGATGCCCAGTCTTGAGTTACTAGATCTGTTCAAAATCTATCCCATTTAGCACGGTGGTAGCGCCACACAACACGATGGAGGGATCCTCAATGTGAAGGCGGGACTTCATCTCCATAATGACTGTGCGGTGGTCACTCCTACTGATACTGTCATGGACAGATGCATCTGCAGCAGGCTGGTTGGTGAGGATGAGGTCAAGTAGGTTTTTCCCTCTTGTTGGTTCCCTCACCACCTGCTGTAGACCCAGTCTAGCAGCTATGTCATTTAGGACTCGGCCAGCTTAGTCTGTGGTGGTGCTACTGAGCCACTCTTGGTGATGGACATTGAAGTCCCCCACCCAGAGTACATTCTTGTGCCTTTGCCATCCTCAATATTTCCTCTAAGTGGTGTCCAACATGGAGGAGCAATGATTCATCAGCTGAGTTGTGGAGGGGCGGTACATGGTAATCAGCAGGAAGTTTCCTTGCCCATGTTTGACCTGATGCCATGAGACTTCATGGGGTCTGGAGTCAATTTTGAGGACTCCCAGGGCAACACCCTCCCTCCCGACTATGTTGGCACCTCTGCTGGATCTGTCCTGCTGGTGGAACAGGACATAACCAGGGTTGGTGATGATGGTACCTTGGAAATTGGAAGGTATGAGGCACTGAGGATGACTATGTCAGGCTGTTGCTTGACTAGTCTGTGAGACAGCTCTCCCAATTTTGGCACTAGCCCCCAGATGTTAGTAAGGGGGACTTCGCAGGTTCAACAGGGCTGAGTTTGCTGTTGTCGTATCCGGTGCCTAAGCTGATGCCGGGTGGTCCGTCCGGTTTCATTCCTTTTAGACTTTGTCATGGTTTGATACAACTGAGTAACTTGCTAGGCCATTTCAGAGGGCATTTCAGAGTCAACCATATTGCTGTGGGTCTGGAGTCACATGTAGGCCAGATCGGGTAAGGACAACAAATTTCCTCCCCTAAAGGACATCAGTGAACCAGATGGGTTTTTACAACAATCGACAATGGTTTCATGGTCATCATTAGACTTTTAATTCCAGATTTTTATTGAATTCAAATTCCACCATATGATCCGGTGGGATTTGAATCCGGGTTCTGAGAGCATTGCCCTGGCTCCCTGGATTACCAGTCCAGTGACAATAGATTACCGCACTATATATATATTCATTTGCAAGATGGTGGCAGTTTGAAAGCAGTGGACAGGGAGCTGAATCCTCTGGAACGGGAGTGTCCAGTTCAGCTTGGCTGTATCAGCGTGGCCTGGGAGATGAGTGTTGCTGTGTTGGAGCTATTGCTGCTCAACAGGGTGCACTGGGCCAGCAAAAGCAGACAGCCTCCTCAGCTTGGAGCTTTCCAGGGCAGAAGAATAGCAGGATGTCAAGGATGGCCGAGTGTCTGCCGATGGCCTGTGTCCATCTGGGATCGGAGAGCTTTCCAAAACGCCACATGTTGCCTCATCTCCTTTCCCTTCAATACAGCACCATAGCCTGGCACAGGAGATGTCTTGGAGGATATAGCCACATTACGTATCCATTGGTTGTATCTGTGCTGGGGAAGGCACATGAAAACCTAAGACTCTTTCTCTATTTTCCATCTCTCTTTATTCTGTTTCTCAGCTGTGATGTTGACTGTAGTGACAAGGGGCATGGTACGGCTGATTTAATTCTCTCATTTTTTCATTTGGTCATCCATCAGCAATTGTACCCGCAGCAAATTTTTGTAAGGACAATAAAAGCGTATTAAGTATGGCAGAAAAATGAATGTAAGTCATTAGTTCCACAAGAAATGTTATGGAATCTGATCCAAATGTCCATTTTTGTCAAGAACCTATTCAAATGGAAATTCCATCGGAGTAGGTAGCTAGACCTGCTGGCACTTGTTACCATCTACCAATCATCCTTAGTGTAGACTTTCTCAAAGTATGTGGCAAACAAATCAAATTGGTATCAAACTGAAACATGTTTATGAAGCAATCTTTCAACTGATATTCCAAACAAGATAGCCTTGAACGTATTGTTTCAGATTTCTATCTTCTGGCAGTGTTTTTATTGCATGTTGTGATGCGTATGCAATAAACTATGTCCACCTAGAGAACTACAGGTTGTAGCTCTGCAACAGTATTTTACCAAATCACTCAGCTCTATGCTGTGAGATGTCCCAAATGTTTTGGATCAGCTGGTGCTAGTTTAGTTTAAAACTTCGTTCCATTAAAGTTCATGTTGCAATTCGTTTGATTTTTTCATTTGTTTGCAGATCGTTAGGGATCATCTATTGGCCTCCCAATTAAAACTAGCTGAAAACTCTGCCCAGTTAAACCCTTAGGCCAGAATTTTCTGCTCCTGTTGGCGGTGGGCGTGATTGGTGGCGTGAGTGGACAATATGGCGAGAAGGCCAAAAATCGGTTCTATGCTGTCGTGAAACCAGTTTCCGATTGTCCGCTGCACCCATCAATGGCGCCACACGTCAAGAACCTAATTTCAATGTTCTAGCATCTCATTATAAACCCTGCTCGTCGGAATCATCCCCCCCACGCTGGATCATTCCGGCATGTTGGCGTGATTGCACACCGACGCGTTTCACAACTGTACATAAGTGACGTGCACATGGTGAGCTGCATTTCGCTCTGGACTGCGAGGTTTGTTTGCCTACTTTGCTTCAGGCAGCACTCGTGGTCATCAGCAGCGCCAGGATTCACAGCCATTACATCACCTTCAGTGGCGCTCACGGGCAGGTCTCTACCTACCAGACCAGCCACAAGGCGGGGGGGGCTTTTCAATGGCTGCAGGGTTATGGCTTGCTTGGGGAAGAGGGAGAAGTGGCCTCAGGTAAGGGAAGAGGCTGCAGGGCGAGGGCTGTACTGGGGAAGGAGGGTATCCCAGGGTGTGTGTGGAGGGTACATGTTGATCTGTGCAAGTGGCCTCAAGATGGTGAGGGCTGAGGAGGAAGTCTCCAGAGGAGATGAGGCCAGATGGAGATGTGAGGGTGTGTGTGAGAGAGTGAGTGGTGATGTCCCTTGAGCTGGCAGTGAGTGAGATGCCAGTGAATGTGTGATGACCTTGTGAGTGTGTGAGTTTAGAGCGATGAGACGGTTGCCTTACCCTGGCTGCACACATGAGATCATTCATCCTCTTCCTGCACTGGATGGCCAACCTCTCTGAAACCATGTCTGTTTCCTGGGCTGCTCTTGAACAGGCTCTAATTGATGGCATATGGAAAGCTGACCATCACTGCCACTGCCTCCCGAGCCGGACTGGTGAGATTGCTGGACCTCCTGTGGTCAGAGTGGGGGTGGAGGACATCACGGAGGCCTCCAAAAGGCATTCTAGCAACGGGACACTGAACTCTTCTTGGCTTTCAGGGCTATGTCTTCACTGGAACAGTCCTGGGCTGTGAGCATTGAGAACTGTGTGTGCACGGCTGCAGTTTAGATATGGCACCCGGTGTGAGGTAACGGTGTGGTGGGTGATTCAGATTCCACCTGCCAGTGAGACAACCTGTTTCCTTTGGCTGCATAATTAATGAGGCGCGATGATATGATATGATACGGTGTGAAAACCCACCATTGCAGCCCACAGGTAAAACAATCGTCTTTCACGCCCACTACCACACTTAGTGCAATTCTGGGACAATTCTGCCCTCAGTGATTCCTCGTAGAGATCTTAATTGAACTCTTCACAAATTAGTAAATCTTTGAACAGGTGAATTTAAATTTCTTCCATGAAAAGCAACCCGATGTTGGTATTAGCTTTGATTGCAAGGCTTTATTGTCGGGTTTTGGCAATTGATTTGGCATTTTTTTCAGAATAGTCCATAGCTGTTACCCAAGTCTACTTCTCAGTTTCATTTAGATGAAAACATTGATGTTCCATCATTTTATTTCCCACAGTACAAACTTAAATGATAAGGTCATTTCTACTCTGTTATTATATCTCTTGTGCAGGCACCTGAAAATGGTTAGCCAAAAGCTGTACACACTACTGTAATAATACTCAAACTAATACTTGAGTCAGATTTATCACAAATTATTTACTCTTATATTCTATGCCCTTATTTTTATAATCCAAAATGTTGTTGAATATTTTGGTTACATCTACCTGCACTTGTAATCAGTGAGTTATCTATTTGAAATTCAAAGTGACTTTGTTCACCCACTTTCTTCGGTGCTTTTTCAACAACAACAACAATTTGCATTTACATAACATCTTTAGTGTAATAAAATGTTCCAAAGCAATTCATGGGAATGTTATCAAACAAAATTTGCATCTGTTTTTCTAATAAATGTATACAGCACTCCCCCCACCCCCCCCCACCACTTCAAAAAGTTTATTATCTCACATTTATCCGTATTAAATTGCATCTACCACTTGTCTGCCTAGTCCATTCACCTGTCTACCTGGGGACTTGTACAGTCCACCTGGCTGTTTGCCAAGCTCCTTATTTTTCTATTGTTAGCAAATTTAAAGATTCTGTTTCCTCTACACAAGTCTATATGCCTATGCGGGGAACGAAAGTGGTCATGCTGGTGTTCAGTATTTTCAGTTCATCTCCAATCTGAACAACACTCATTTACCCTAATTCTTTGCTTCTCATGCATCAAATTTATATTCATGAAACTATATTTCCATTGTTGTTGTACACCTGCATTTTTGTAACGAGCCTCTTATGAGGCAAACTTACTTACGTCTTCTGAAAAGCTGTATAGATATCGATTGTGTTCTCATTGTTGATTCAATTGGTTCCTTCAAAAATCTTTGTCGTGGAGAAGTAACTTCATTTGCTCCATGTCTGTTTCCTGGGCACCTCTTGAACAGGCTCTAAGTGATGGCATAAGGAAAGCTGACAACTGGGGTAATCAACACCTGTTTATTCAACATAACTGTGTAAATTCAATGCAGCATGTTGGGATATTTGGTGAATTTGGCTATTGTTCCTCAGCATGGTGCTTCCACCTTTAAATTATATATCGTCTGTGGAGAACGTAGAATGGTAGATTAACCAATTAACTACCTAGCAGGATTGTCTTCCTTCTACACACCTTCACTGTTACGATACCTCTCCATCCATAAAGACTCGGTAAGTTTGCCTTTGGTGGGGGAGGTTGTGGGGTGGGGGGCATGGTGGAATTGCAGGGTGGGAGGTGTTGTGTTATGTGCTTAGCTAGTTTCGGGTCAAAATTATTTAGCACAACAGTGTAGGGGCTTGGACTTTATAAGGTGATAATAGGAGTTTTTAAAATGACCCTTAAAATTCCTTTGCATTGTAATGAGTAGAACCCAGGCACTGGGACCAATACTTACTCTGACAGAAAGATTACTAGTTCTGAATGTTGCATAAAGCATCAGCTGCTCTGAGCTATGCTTTAAATGGGAGGGGCAGCTCACATGTACACAAGCATAAATTTTACCTTTAAATGGATGTTTTAAACAAAAAATCAAGCAATAATCTAAAAGCCATCTTGCTCCCTACAAGTTTGTGTGGGATGTGGATCGTGTAATACCAGGTTTTTGCTGCTACCTTAGATCATCATTTGGAATTAATTGGTAGAGTTCATTTACTTGTTGCACATAAGCTCATCCAGCTCAAAGTCTGCTACACAATGGGCTGATACCACAGCATCCTTTTTGGCAGGAAATGCATTGGTTTCTTTGTTGAGCTCAGTGATTAATCAGCAGCAGCTTTCTGAGATCTCAGCAGGCAATTTAACCAATATTACATGAAAAGGTTATAATAATAAACAGCAGACTCTGTGGAGAAACAAAAAATAACAAGTTAGCCAGAATCCACTGGCACTCTGTAAAATAATAATAGTGACCTTCCAACATCCTTCAGAACGTCACACACTTAACAAAGCTGCTTTTCCTTATGTTACAATCTGCAATCCTCTCCAGAGTAAAACGATGCAGTAACATTTCCATATTGTGTAAATTACTATAAATGTTCACTGGATGGCATATTATTTAAAAGCCATGGGAGAGAGTCTAAAAGCAGCAATGGACTCTCAGAGTGCCTGTAAAATAAATAGGCGGCTTCAAGGATGCTATTTTGGCCCATGATGTCATATAAGGCCTTTATATTGTGTCATTGTCTTCAAACTCCCTTCTCCCCATTGTGCCATTGGAAGCTTTACTGAAAATCTTAAGTCTCGCTTAATTGCCAATTAGTCTTCGAAACGATAATGTCACTACTTTGCTTAAAGATGCATTTTCAGGGCAACTACAGCTCATCAGGCAGTTTATTACAGGTAAATTATTTAAAATCCGGATTTTGCATCTGTTTTAGTTTATGTTGTCTTTCTTAACAAATGCACCAAACATGCTTACCTTTCATGTCGTTATGCAATCTGCATATCAATATTGCTAATATCCTGCTTTACAAAGACTAAAATTATTGAGATTCGGAACTCCTTCTCAAAGAATAGAGGAGACAAATTCGGTTGAGATACTGCAACACTGGTATTACTGTTGACTGTACTACTGTACTGGGTCACTGTTTAAAAATAAGGGGTCGCTCATTTAAGACAGAGATGAGCAGAAATTTGTTTTCTCAGAGGGTCGTGAGTCTTTGGAACTCTCTTCCTGAAAAGGCGGTGGAAACAGAGCCTTTGAATGTTTTTAAGGCAGAGCTAGATAGTTCCTTCATTAACAAGGGGGTGAACGGTTATCATGGGTGGGCAGGAATGTGGGGTTGAGGTTGCATTCAGAACAGCCACGATCTTATTGAATGGCGGGGCAGGCTCGAGGGGCCGAGTGGCCTACTTCTGCTCCTCATTCGTATGTTCGTATATAATTAAATATTTGTGCAGTGTAACGTTATATTACTTTTCATTATTCCAAATTATGTCAGGTTAGAAATTTGACAGATCCATCAGCTGATCTGTAGAGCGGTGATTATCCCATGTACCATGTTGGCAATTATTAACAACCTACTAAACTGCTTCAATAATTTAGGTTAAAAATATAATAAAATACAAGTAAAAGTAATGGAGGGGGTGGGGGAGGGGGTGTAAAAACCTAAGCCTATTGAATAATTTAGTTGTGATTAGGAAGCAAGTGTCTGGAATATCTCCCTCTAGTAACCATATCTAGTTCTTCCTCAGACACCTCCTGAACAGGAACAGAAGACTCGAGGTTCATGATTGTTACTAACAGGTTTTCACATTGTCACACAAAATGGCTGCCTTGTGGCTACATCTGTCTGTCAGTTTTAAAGTATAGTCAACAGTCCGTGTACAGCATATTTCAAAAGAATATTTATTCATCCAAATTTCTACGCTTTTTAATGTTACAAGGAAAATGATCTGTAATGTAGTAGAAAATTGACTTGGAGGAAAGCTTTATTATATTCTTCCACTGTGAACTGAACGCATATTCATGCATTTCCATGCCCCCATTTCACGTTTCTGCTATTTTGAGCTGATCTCTATTTTTCAAAGAAAATCCATTTAGTTTTCCATGCTGAACTCTCGTTTAACAGAGATTCATTGTATCAGAAGGCAGTAATTAATGGAGGGGACAAAGGTCTCGCTTGCTGACTGAAGAGTCGGTGAGAGCCCTGCATCACCTCTTTTAGGGAAAGGTCCACCATATTAAGTGCCACTCAGGCACTTAACTGGACAGCAGCGGGCCTTTCCTGGGATTAAGGACTCGGGGGGGGCAGAGGTCCTGCCCACTGAGAGCTGCCAATCAGAGGCAGCAACACTGGGAAAGTGGCAGCTGCTGCTGGTATGACACCCATCCAAAGCCCAGGACCATTGCTGGATTCCAGGCCACAGGTGAGTGATGGCTGGAAGGGGGGTCGTGTGGGAGGTGGAGTGAGGGGGGTTGGCAGCAAAGGGCAGGGAGGTGTCTCTCAGTGAGCCCCCCTGCCCAATGCCAGGTCCTCCGAGTGCCTTTGGATCAGGGACCCTTCCCTGACAGCCTGCAAGCAATCATGCGAGGATTTTCTTGACATGCTCCCGCACACAGTGAGCTCACCCCTCCCAACCCAGCACTGGGTTAATATCAGCGGCTGTGGTATGAAACCGTTAAGTGAGCATTAATTGCCCAACTTAAGGGCCTCAATTGGCAGAGGGACAAGAAGGCTGTCCATGGACCTCCCTGCCCTGGGCTTAATCAGGGTGGAGGTGAGAAGGCAGCAGGGTCCCTGCCCACGACCCTCCTGCCTGGTTAGATACCACCCCACCATCAAATTTGCCAAATGGAAGGCATTAAATTCTGCTCAGAGAGTGTGACCATGGTCATGATCTTTCCTGGCAATGAATTTGAAGCTTACTCGAAACAATAAACTCTTGAATATCTAGAATCCTAAGTAGAATAAAACTTTTTGTCAGTCTGTGAATTATCTGATATTGGCCCGTAACCTCTGGGGCTGAATTTTCTGCCTGTCGGGCGGATGGGCCCGACCCAATCTCCGGCGGGCGGGGAGCCGAGCCCTGCCGGAGAAGCGGGCCCTGCCGCCATTTTACGTGGGCGGGCCAATTAAGGCCCTCCCAGCGTGATGTCCGGCGGGAAGCGCTATGCACTCCCTGTGCGGGCGGGGGGGATTCCCCAAATGCGAGAGTGTGCTCTTTCACGCATGCGCACGATAGAGCGCACATCTCCCTGAGGCTAAGTGCAGCCTCAGGGAGATCGCTGACACTTTGAAAAATATTAAAATTAGAAAAAAAATCCTTAACATGTCCCCCTCATGTGACAATGTCACACGAGATGGGACATGTTCATAAATTACACTAAAACTTTATTAAACATTTTAAATCCCTACATGAAACCTCGTCCCACCGCTGGATGAGGTTTCATGTTTTCTCTATTCCCCGCCGGGGCTCCTGGCCGACCCACGAGCCTTAAGGTTGGATGGGCAGGTCCTTTAATTGTTTCAATGATCCTGTCAACGGCCTCAATTGGCCACCAACAGGTCGGTGGGCGCGCAGCTGATTTTGCTGTTCCCCCGCCTTCCTGAAATTTTAAATGGGGCCGAGTGACATTGGGGGTTCTGCCCAACATCACTGCGTCATTTTACACGTCGGCGAGCGGGCCCCACCCCCTGCTGGCCGACGGCAAAATTCAGCCCCTGTGCTCTGGGGCAGTGTATCTGGGGGGTGGGGGGTACCCGGAGTGGGGGGTACCCGGGGTGGGGGGGTACCCGGGGTGGGGCGGTACCCGGGATGGGGGGGTACCCCAAAGATGCCGCCCGTCTCACCGCAGTTCCCAAGTAAGGATTGCACATCAAATGCTTGGGAAGTTCAAATTTTTGATGGGTAATTACACTCCACTGGGAACCATTTAATAAACCGATTTAAATCACAAACTCTGGATAGTTCCGACTATGTTACAGTAATAGTTATCCAGAAAAGGTTAGAAGAATTAAAACCACTTCTAGCTTCTGTGTAACTAAGGCACTGACCCACCCAGACCCTCCATGGGCCTCCCCCTGACCCCTACAGGCCATGGGATTCCCCCACGACCCCCGACTAAACCCTCCAAGTACACCCCAACACCCTGAACCACCGTGGCACCCCCGACTCCCCTCCACACCCCCCGATATATATCCCTACTCCCCCAACTGCCCTCCCCATCCCCAATTACACCCCCAGATCCACGTTTGGGGATGTGGGGGGGATGTGGGGGGTGGTGATGGGGGAGGTGGGCGGGGGAGGTGGGGGGGGTGGTGGGGGCAGGGGGGCTGGGCTACCCACTGGGTCGTCTTGAATTTGAACCACCAACTCACCGTGGCTGGTGTATGTGCAGAGATAAACCCTTCTGAGACAGAAGCAAAACACATCCCAGGAAGGCCTAACCTGGGACATGGTGTGAAAAACTGAATTACAGGACAGTCCCAGAAAATCCAGGATGGGAAGTCATCCTGCATAGATTAGAGGCAATGTTACAAACCAATGTTTTAAAAATAGCCAGCTGATACTCTGGGATTATATAAAAAGATAAATGACCTAACCTGCACTTAGTTACATCCACTAGAAATGACCTTAGGTACGTGAGATAATAAAGACCAATGGAACACATTTTACCAACTGTTTGTCTGAATCGTACAATTATCCTTGAAAGGGGAAGGCTGCTAACAGTGGAACCACCAAGTGAAAGCAACAGGATCACTGAGTTCAGTCTGAAACCAGCCAAGTCACCAACCTTCAACAGCCATATGCTTCTCGACTCTAAATTACTTAATCTATCCTCCCCACTCTCTAATTATTTTACTTCACTGGGTTAAGTATAATAAAAACTACCCTCATTGTGTCTTTATGCTCACAGCCCATAAACAGTTAAACGCTCACGGAATTGGTAAGTATACTCATTTATTTCGAAAAATAACCTGTTGCAGTCAAAGGAGGAGAGGGAAAAGAGGGGAGCCCTTCATCTCCCTTCACCTGATGGTAATACTTTGATTTTCTTAGTACTTGCTAAGTGCAGGCCTTTATTAAAGCTAGTGTGCAGAGGTTTCAATGTTATTCATGCTTCCTTAATATTTGACCATGGGCTATATAAATTTCATATAAATTGACAAGTCAGTGTGCACACTTGGGTACACTTTTTGTTTCAATTGAAATTCGAGCTCTTGGCAAATTCCACAAAATGACTGTTCCTATCTGGGAAAATCAGATGATGGGTAAGAATATGACATGTACATTCTCCAGTTGTGAAGCAGAACTGACTATTTCAGTTGAAGTTTGGTATACATTGAAAGGAAAAGCTCTTGATCGTATCTGACAAATACCATATCTGGTATGAGAATGTTTAGTGCAGGCACTGGGTCCATGGTGTACCTAACTGACAGTGTTATGCTGTTACTGGGCTGAATAATCGAAGATAAATTCTTATTTCCTATCACAACTTCCTTCCAGCTCCGCTGAGTTTAAGATCACACACACATAATACATCGTGGATTTTGCATAGATGTTGCTGTGTGTGTTGGTGTTCACCGACGCAAAGCATAATCTGAGGAACTACTGCACAACTTCATTCTTTTAATTCATTGATTATGCTATCGTTGGCAAATGAACCTACCACAGCACCATCTAACCATATTTCAGTAGGTCATGCCTAATTATAATGTCAGAATTCCTGCAAAACATTAAGAATGATATCAGAGCAAGAATTTAAATTCCAGAACTTCAAATCAAGAAATGCTTGAAAACAGGGTTTGGAAATCTGCTTTCATTAGGGGAAACAGAATCAATGGCTATAACTATCTTTTTAACTACAATGAATGTGAATGGCCACACACCCTTCAGTTAGATTGATTGAGAAAGATGTATCAGTGGGGGTGGAGCTGAAGTTGATACAATTTGAGTGGTAGTTTGTAAAAACTTAACAATGTAGATTATTCTTCACAATTGCTGATTGTGAGTAGCTTCCTCCTGCAACACAATTGCTGGTATGAATTTAGTTAAATCAAGAAAGAATAAATAGGCTGAAGTAAACAAGTTGTGTATTAAGATTTAGATGGATAAATAGGGATAGGTAATGGCATAGGATTTCTGGGAAAAAATACACCACTGAATAAAATCAGGCCTACAGTGAATATATTTAATGGTGACCCGGTACTTCGCATTTGAATTCTTCAAAATACAAATTGTTCTCTCATGTGATGGACAAAAATGAAAATAATGGACTCCTTTGCCAGTGTCTTAGCAATTACATTGTTAAGGTTTGTTAATATTAATTACATTGTTAAGGTTAAGAGAAACAGGTGATAGGCATTAATTGTCTTTGAACGTATATAAATAGGGGATAGCTGGGACACTGGATTGTGTGGAAGGAGAGCTGTGACACTGAACAATTCAATAAACTCTCTCAATAAAGAAAAGCTCTGTGTCTTGGTTTCTGCTTCACCAACTGGCTTGGACCCTGTTAACATCTTTTCGCAATACTTTTTATTTTGTTTTCTCAGTTCTGTTTGCCTTCCATTATTTCTGTCACCTTTCTCTCTCTTTCTCTCTCTCCCTATCTATCTCTCTCTCTCGGTCTGCCTCACATATGTTCTCTTATTAAATTGTAATATTCTTTGGGGCAGTTTAAACATCACATCTGCACAGTTTGGCATTATACATATTAGGTATGATCAACATGGTTTCGCGTCTGCTCCCTACGTATTGAACCATGTCCGTTTGTTAGTCTTTTAGTAGCGTATTTGGGTGGTTAATTTTGAAGGTTATAAACTTATTTAATGTGAGTATTGAGAGTACTGCAGCACTGACCAATGTCGTGAGGCACTGTAGTGTCTACTGGGACATTCCAGTGGACTATATAATCTTCTCCTCCAACAGCAAATCCCCCTAGAGATCCTGGGAGACCAACAACAAAAAAATATTTTCATTGACTTCACTGTATGGAAAGCAACTTAAAAAAGTGGTAAAACCAATATGGAAGGAAGAATATTAGCAGAATCAACCAAACGTAGGAGGTGAGTTTTGAGTTGTATTTTGATGTATAGATACAAAAAATGTTCAGATTTGAGCCTGTTTAAACATTCTCTTCAACTTGGTCTTGGTAAAAATGGATATTGTGTATAATCTTCACAATAAAGGAGAATCCATATATGACTGTCTCTTTATAACTTCATTTCTTGTCTAACTTCTAAGAATAACATTTATACAAGAGGCTAAAAGCTGGGATGTTTGACATAAACAGGCTGCCTATTTAAATAGGAGCCTGCTGACTTGGAGTGCATGTTTTTGTTGTCTGCAATTTAAAATTGCAATAGGCTGCGTTGGGCATGAAAGGTACATATAAGCCTCCCACTGCATTTTATCTTGGAGAACAGAATAATTGATGTTTTGTACTTTACATTTTCTTCTATAAACTATAACATTTTACAGCTGCTGACAAACTGTTAAACAATGAAGGATTTTCTTTCTAAGTCTACTAAACAGTGACTTGTTCCAGTAGCATCTGTAAAATATAATATTACAGCCTGTGAAATCATGTTCATTGTCATCAATTGTCAAGTTATGTGAATTGAGCTCAGGGGTCTTTTTTGTCTGCGCCACAACACTTTCCAGTCAAGGAAAACAAAGTAATGAACACAAGAATCTGACACACGCATATTAATCGACTGTCGGCAATATTACAGGCGTTTGTATCACCTTCCTCTGCTCTGAATTTAGGTTGGATTGCAGCTCTCATCTGCTGTAACTTAGTATAACAATGTCTTCAACCTACATTTAAACTCCTTCTGGTTTTAATGTCACCTCCCAAAATGTTACCATCTATCTTTTGTAATTATTTGCTTCAAATTAGTAATTGATTTAAGGGATATGCCTTTGTTTCCTGTTTTGATTTAAACCACGCCGTGTATAATTTAAGTACAATCTTAGAATTTCTACCTTGATTATAGTTGTAACCCTAGGATTATACTAATTGAAACTACATCGATTATAATTCGGGGTGGGATTAGAGGTTGGAGGGTATGGTGGCAGGGAACAAGTGGGGAACCCAGGGTAAGGGACTATTAATAATACTTATCTTCCTTGCTGCTGTTCCTTGCAGGTATTGCTTGGTGGGGAATCCACCACTATTTCCCTGTTCAAGTTTAAATTGCAGACTGGCCCTTGTAACCTCATTGGAGTCTGACCTATCTATTTAAATAGGGCCCTGCTGACTTAGAGTGCATGTTACTGCTGTCTCCAATTTAAAATAGCAATTGGCTACATTGGCCATGAAAGGTGTATATAAGCCCCCACTGCAGTTTGACTGTTCCCTGCCTGGTTTATGCAGCATTGGTTGGTTGAGGCAAGAGGCAAGGTAGTGGCTGGGGTTAAAATCAAGACCCATGTCTCTCTCTCTTGATTTAATCATAGAAACAGGAGGAGGCTATTTTGCTCCACCCAGTCTTTTCTGCAATTTTGCCCCTCGAGCCACTTCTGCCATTCAGTGAGTTTCATGTGTAATCTGTCCTTGTCCTCTTCATAGCCGTCGCGATTAGAACTGTCTTGAAAGAATCTCTCTTATTAAACCTTCCAGCCTGAGGTGTTGTATTGAATGAAGTTGACCTTTACAGCTTTCACAAATAAAAGGTAATTTAATATAATTGTGTACGATAGGGTCGTAGGATTTAAAACCAAGTTCTTTTAAATTGACTTAATTGATTTAATTAAATTCAATCAACAGATTGCAAGTAAATTAGCAGAAATGTATCTAAAGGTATATATTGATGAAAGTTAATTACAAATTCTAAAAAGTTATGCTTTAGTTATTTTCTTTTTAAAAAGTTACTTTTTATTTGGAATTCACTTTCCTGTTTCTTTAAAAGCTTAAGACAGTTTTAGCCTCTATTTTCCTTACACCATGTTGGCATATTACCCTGAACTAAGGGATAAGAATGTAGGAATGAATGGCTTGTATTTTGGAAGCAATGGCACTCACCACTCATCTCATTGACAGCTGCCCATGAAGTACACATGGACTTCTGAGCAGAGACTTGTTCTAATCCAGAATCTGATCCAATGTGACACCCTTTACAAGAGATCGTTCGTACCTGTGAGCCAGGTAATAAAGAGTGAAGCTCTTTGACCAATCAGATTAAAGATTGTTGACTGTGACATATAGGGCAGGATTTTTACCTCGTTGGGCAGGTGTGGCGGGCAGGTGTGGCGGGCAGGTGTGGCAGGCAGGTGTGGCGAGCAGGTGTGGCGGGCAGGTGTGGGAGCGGTTGCAAAACCGGCCACCGCTCGCGATCGAGCCCTGACCAATTAACTGTCCAATTAATGGCCAGCCAGTGTGAATCACACGCTGCAATGCTGAGCGCTGCCAGGGTGGGGACAGGGGGAGTGTGAGTGTGGAAGTTGGCGCACGCGCACAATTGTGTGCACTGAAACCTCCCTGAAGGCACAGAGCTGCCTCAGGGAACTGAAGATTTTTAAAAGCTTAAATAAAGCATTGAAAAATGTTAAAAACATGTCCTCTCATGTGACTCTGTCACATGTGCAGGGACATGTTGTAAAGGAGGTTCACACATCTTTATTTTATTTTTAATTTCTGTTGGAAACCTCATCCCACCAGTGGATGAGGTTTCATAAAAAATCCAAAGGCCGCCTAGCCAACCCGCCCGGCCAACCCTCCCGGCCAACCCTCCCGGCCAACCCGCCCGGCCAACCCGCCCGGCCAACCCTCCCGGCCAACCCTCCCGGCCAACCCTCCCGGCCAACCCTCTCGGCCAACCCTCCCGGCCAACCCGCCCGGCCAACCCGCCCGGCCAACCCGCCCGGCCAACCCTCCCGGCCAACCCTCCCGGCCAACCCTCCCGGCCAACCCGCCCGGCCAACCCGCCCGGCAAACCCGCCCGGCCAACCCGCCCGGCCAATCCCCCTGGCCACCAACCGTAAGATTGGACAGGCAACAAAAAATTGCATTTAATTATTGCCTTAATGGCCTTAATAGGCCTGTTAATTGTCGGTGGGTGTGCTGCTGACTCCTACATGTGCCCCCCGACTGAAATATTGTGCGACTCATCGCGCGTCATTTTGTGCTCGAGCAGGTCGGGCACATGCCCACCTGCTCAGCTAAAAATCCTGCCCAGAGTCTGAACCACGAAGTAGAAATTAGATTTAAATCATGTACAGAAACCAGAATGAAAAGTGATAAATACGGATTAAATGAGGAGAGGGAGAGAGAAAACAAAAGATATGAAAAAAATGATTTGTTTTTTAAATCTCCAATGTTAGTTCGCTTTTGAAGGAATGAAACCCCACATTTGTAAAATTATATTTGCAGTGCCAGAGAGGTTTGTCAGTAATTATCAACTGTTAAAAATTTACTTATTCTTGAATGGACCATCCCTAATTTTTTATGACAACTTTAACACGGAACGCGTTGGCAAGTATCCCAAGTTATTGCTATTGCACGCATTTCATTCTGGAGTCTATCAGTGAGGACTGTTATAATGTACCTGTTGAGCAGTTGGGTATTGTTGACAGCAACATCTGAATTTCCACATTTAAACGCATTTGTGTGGATGACAAAGGTTGCTATCCAATTTTCTCTCTCTTAATGGTGAGTGCTGCTAGCCTCCCAATATTCTCTATGAAAAATAAATAAATTTGTGTTTTAATCTGTTATTTAAAATGTTAATGAAAGAATCAGAATTGTTTGAGGCAAGGAGGGATCCGTTGTCAGCATGGGGTTCTGCCTTTTCTTCTCTCCTTTTTATATGCTTGTTTGCTTGCATATTGGCGACAATAGAAAACTGGACAATTGAGGTGGCCTCAATTGCCTGAGCTACCCAAGAAAGGCTGGGCTTTTGTGTGGTTGCTTTAAGTGTTTGAGAAAAATTCTGGTGAGTGAAAAGTGGTGGGCATCCATCGCACCTTCACTTGATCAGGAAATACAAAGTTCTTATTTTGCACTGTTAAACAATGCCTTGCAACTGTTGTATCTTCTAACTGAGAAATTTTACAACTATCTATATTTGTCCCATTATGGATAGAATTTAATATAACTATTATAAGCAGTCTGGTAAAAAACCCCTTTTCCCTTATGATCTGGTTTGACAGGTATCTTGAAATTTGCGTTGCAAAATGGGTGATAGCTCCAAGGCACAAGGTGAAGGCTTTGTAAAGCTTAATGCATATCTGATTGATCACCATTTTATAATCTGATACTAGAAACGCACTTGATAGATTTTGTTCTATGTAGATTAAGTAATCTCCAGAGTAGCTGAGTTTAGTGCATTGTAAAAGTGCCAACTGGCTAGAATTTCTAGAATGTTTGTAACCTGTGGTGTGACTAATTGTTTTTCCGTGGTACAAAACACATAGGGGAACAGCAGTACCTGAAGCAGCAGAAAACTGTGGCTTGAAAACTAGGATGACTTCAAGTGAGGTCCTCATGTGAGGGAGTTTAGCAAAGAGGCCATGTTCCTTGTTACACCCCCTCCAGGAGAGTCAGTGATCCGTCACTGTGGGCAAAGCCTTCCCTCCCTGAAACTGCTTCCGCTTTTTACCTTAAGTCTACCTTGTAGCTTGGTCTCACAAAAGTGCTGGAGGAAACCCTTCCGTTGAATGCTTAAGATTTTTGAACCATGAAAAAATTGTCTTTGGATGCATATCTCATACGCCATAAACTTAACCTGCCACGGGACTTTGTGGACACAGGGCAATTTGGTCTTGTCATTCTCCTATCTTCCTATTTAATGCAGTCCCTGAGGACTGTGTTTAAACATGCACAAGGACCCCAATGCACTACTCTTAAATCCACATATAGAATGATTAATGCTACCTGTTGTACATCAGAATGTGAGGAGTTTGCATTGGCAAAACCCATTATAAATGTCAACTTAGGAATTAATAATAAAGGAAAGGTTTACATAAAAATATGACAACGGGAAGTCAAGTTGTACAGGAGGAAAGTCCACATGAACATAAAACTTTTAATAAGATATAAATATCATTGAAAGATCTAAACGACAGACTGAGCACCATAGAATGGGGCACTTGCAGCATTCAACAGTATTGATGTACATTGTGGTGCATGATAAATCAAGATTTGTTTTAATAGTTTGTAGATTGTAGGACAGAGATTGAGTTCCACAATTCTAAGATCCTTGGAACGAAAAATTTTGTAGGAGATTCCAAAATGTCTTAGTTTCAACCTAGTGATGATGCTTGAATGAGAAATAATATATAATGTGCAACAAGCAAAGAGAACACCTCCTCCATTGAAGAGCTGGAAATAAGCAGCCTGGAAGACCCATCACAGCGCTTACCCGCACCCTCCACCAGCAGAGACACACACCTTGGTAGGACCTGGATCTAGAGCAGGCTCGGGTTCATAATCTGGTGGTCACCACACGGACACGTGTCCACAGCAGGAGGAGGCAGGTTCAGCCGAGCTCCCCTGCACTCAGAGGACCACTGGGGAAGAAGTATCTGTGAGATCTGAGTCAGGTGGTGAGCCTCTGGATTCAGCCTTCCAACTCATCCTGGAGAGTCGGCAGAAGACAGGGGAACATCACGCAGAGCTATTGGAAACACTCAACAGAGTGGCACATGAGTTGGGGGAGTGCATCCGCCTGCTCTCTGATGAAGTGGTGCCCACATGCACATATGGAGGTCTCCATGGGAAGGATGGCGGGTGCCATGGAAATCCTGGTCCGGCAGAACACGGAGATGCGCGCAGGCGTGTGCTCCATCGCGGGAGCCATGGGTGACTTCCTACAGTGGCAATGCGAGAGGGAAATGGGGGCATCTCAATGTCCCTCCAGGTGCTCCTTCCTCTCAAGGAGTCAGGCCAGGGCCCTCAGGCACCCAAAGAGAGGCAGAGTGGCAGCTGGACACCCCTGGGTCATCCACTCGGGAATCTCAGAGGCTGTCCGCTCCCTCTGAGTCCCCTTTGTCTGTAACTGCCCCACAACCACATCCTCTGTCACCACAGAGGGAGCAGCTGGCCCACAGGAGGACAGCCAAAGCAAGCCTGGCCCCTCAAGCCCTCGGCTCTCCAGAAGGCGCAAACTGAAGTCATCAGAGGCAACAGGCCAACCATTGCACAGGCTGTCTCCACCCCTGCTGCGGATGTCAGGGCAGCACCTAGAAGAAGTGGTAGACCTAGAAAAGTTAAGAAATTCTGATCACGTGGCTGCACAGGTGAAGACATTTTGTCACTGGATAATCTGAAAGTATATTTGCTTTCACTGAATAATGTGTAATGTTGTCTTTTAGCTTCATTAACAGGATTCGTGAATCCTCCCACTGCATTCTCACCCCATTGGCCGTTCAGCTGCACGCGGCTGGATCACAAGTGATTCTGGAGGGAAAAGTGTGTGTGTGTGGCAGAGCCTTTCAGAGCCTAGGGCAAGTACTCTCCCATGCACAGGGAATCTTTATCCCTCACACTCATCTCACTGTCCCGAGCATTTTCAATGCTGCCTGCCGGGGTTCCCTTTCAGTTGTGCATCTGAGCCTATCTGTATCCCACCCACCCACTGGTCACCCTCCCAGGCAGCACCTCTGCCCGTCCAGCCCGAGGCTCTACTCACTTTCGGTTTCAACAACCATGGTTGTAGTGAAGTTTTTGTTCTGCTCTCTCATCCTTTCCCCTCCTCCAGCCATCCATGTCCTTTCCCCCATCACTGTCGACCCCCTGGCATCACCTTCCACCTCAACACTGTCCTCTACCAGCCCAAACCCTTGCCTTCCCAGGGTGTCCAGGTGAATTTGCACATTTCCTTCCTTCCTGAGAATCCCATCCCCATCAACATTGACCTCTCCAACCTCCTCCTTCCCACCCCCAGGGTCGGTGTCAGCCTCCGAGTCCCCACCAACCACCCTCACCATCCCTTCTACTGATACCAATGCACCTTCGCCCTCCCAACCTACTGGCTCCCTCTGCCTCCATCACACTCACCATTCCCTCCTACCACACCCATCCTCAGTGCGTTCCCCAGGAGGCAGTCATTGACTCCACAGACCCCTCCCTCGTATGTTCACCCGGACATTGAACCACCAGCCCCTTATTCCCTCCTCCACCTTTACTCCCTCCTCCCTCCTCCCAACCTGACTCCACCTGACACCTTTGTCACCCCCTCCCCAACCTCACTACCCACCAACACCTTCGTTCACCCCCTCCCACTCTCACCCCCTGCCCCTGTCCCACTCACAGCTGGGCCTTTCTCTCTCCCAACCTTACCGACCACCTGTGGCAGCCCATGGCCAAGACCATGATGTTTTGAAGCAGACCCGAAGCATCAATGGGGACCTCCCACCTTCTGAGAGCTGCTTCATGGTGCAGCCATGTCGCGGAGGATCCACCCAGCATGTGATGCGTGTGTTCCTCCAGGGTCCAGTAGCTGTAGGGCTCCAGCATCTTCTTCTCCTCAGACGTCTGCGAACTGAGCAAGGTCCTAGAGGTGAGTCCCGACTTCTGCATATCAGATTTATCCAGAAGTGTTCTAGGCCAGCGGGTTTTCCTGGCGGTGTAATGGTAAATCAGGCTTGGAGGGACGATTCCGCTCAGGCCTTACTTTGCATTTCGCTGCCGTGAAACCTATTTCTCCCCCTCATGCCGCACTGTCCCACCCCGCCCACCATGACACTCTCCGCCAATAGCAGCGGATGATTCAGCCCATTAGCTCGTAATGAGTATCAATAAAATATATAAACTGAGAGGCAATAAAGATAATAATAGGTAGAAATGTTTGTGGCAAGTAAGAAAGAGGGGGTTAACCATCAAATAGTAACATAGGAACAATAGTAGACTATTTAGTCCCTCAAATTGCACTGCTACTCAGTGAGAAAATAGCACATCTGTATCTGAACTCCATCCACCTGCATTGGCTCCATGTCCTTTTACTAAAAGATTCTCTCAGACATGGGAGCAGAATCTAAATATGAATATGCATGTGCTGAATAAAACCTCATGATAGCCCTTCTGTTAATTGTGTGACATTATAATTTTCAGTCATGACATTACAAAAGGTTACGAGCTGTAATATCCTGTGCTAATCGCATGATGCTGTAAAATTTAGTAATGATGTCACCGAGGCATATAAACTAGATCTCCAACAGTGAGTCATGCCATCTCTGCAATGGCCAGCAGCCAGCACACCAGAGAGCTGTCAACCCACAGCTGGTGACCCATTTTAAATATATTTTCTTAAAAAAAATCAGTGACAGTGGAGAATATTATATAAATAGCAAACAATCAAGGGTGAATTACAAGTTTGCCACACAACCTTGGATTTCACAGGGTCTTTATAAATCACCTGAGCTTTGCTTCTGACATCGTTTGAATTTCGAATGACATCCTTGTTGTCTGTGACATCTTTTGATTATCTGCTCATCTCCACAATCACCACACCACACTCTCAATGTGTCTCTCCCACCCCCCCCCACCCACCACCACCCCCCCCCCACCTCCAACCCACCTTAAACCAATTTATATTTCTCCCTTCTTCTAACTATGCTCCAGTTCTGCCGAAGGGTCATGAAGGCTCGAAACGTTAACTGATTTCTTCTCCGCCGATGCTGCCAGACTTGCTGAGTTTTTCCAGGTAATTCTGTTTTTGTTTTGGATTTCCAGCATCCGCAGTAGCTTTTAGCTTTTTGTTTTTATCCTTGTATGTCTGACGGGTCTGGAAAGTTGGCAAGTTTTTCAGTGTGTCTTGGGCGGTCAGCAGCTGAAATTTACTCACTTTCGGCCGAACACCCTCACTACCCAATTTTTGAACTGGCTATAAATAGGCTGCCTTCAATCCCGCCTGAAATAGGGAGGAAACATGTTAAAATATTTAAATTGGGCTTCAATGCCCATATCGATTTAAATTGTGACCTTCCACTGGGTGGAGTGTAACTGAGCACCGAGGAGCTGAATAGCTGCCGATTATTTCCCTAAACGTTCCTGACCAGCTTTGCAGTTACATTCCTGCTCAATGTTGATGCCTCCAATGGCCCTTCACAATGACAGGAGCACCCTCTTTAAGGACCAATGTCTGATGGCACTCCTTGGAGGACCTGCCAGACTTCACACCACCCCGATCAATGACCTATGTATCGCCGCTCGTTCAGCACGAGCAACTCACGGATATTAATCTGTTATGGACTGAAATGAAAATAGTCTTGGTCTCAGGTTAGTTTCATCCATAATTAAGACCAGATGTTTTAAGATCTGCTTAAATTTGCTGTGGAAATGAGTTGATAATTCTCGGAAGGTGTTACCCCGCACTCCAGAAAGTAATCCAAGGCTGCCAAGCGAGTGGCTCAGAGGGGTGGATCACAAGAACAGTTGCCCATGCAGATAAAGTACAAAATTAGGCTTAACACCCTCACCAAGACAGCGCTGTTGGGAGTGAGACCATCAAGAGGAGAAGTCCCACTGGGGTGTTGGGGACCTCATATGTACTTTGTAAAATGCACCAATTCTGTTGGTCAACTGAATACTTCTCCTGTTTCATAGGAGCCATCATTCCTGAGGAGACAAACCACACACCACCCTGACTTGGAACCACATCACCGTTCCTTCACTGTCGCTGGGTCAAAATCCTGGAACTGCCTCCCTGACAGCACTGTGGGTGTACCTGCACCACATGGACTGCAGTGGTTCAAGAAGGGGGCTCATTGCCATCTTCTCAAGGGCAATTAGGGATGGGCAATAAAAATACTGGCCTAGCCAGTGATGCCCATTTCCCGTGAAAGTATAAATAAAAAGAGCTGAGTAGGACAAGGGTCACTTTTTGTTTGATGCGACCAGGATGACATGTCTCACTTTGGCGATAGCCGACCCCTGGCCCAGGCCCTAGATCCTCCAGGTGTTGTCTCCTCAGCAACGATGGCCCCTTAGAAACAGGAGAAGTACTTGGTTGACCAACAGAACCAGTGTCTTACAAAGTACATATGAGGTCCCCATACTAAAACAAATAGACAGGTGGTGGGTTAAACATGTGTCGTGACAGAAATCATGTAAAAGTGTTGTTGACGGCCCTGAAGCCAGAGATATATAATGGTATATTGAGTACTATTTGAAGAGGGGAAGGGACTTTAGAGGCCATAAGGAATGCAATTTTGCAGGCTGTTGGGCAAAGTGCAGGGGACTGATATGAACAAGTGAGCAATATGAAGCAGAATCCAGGGGAACCCCAGAAGCATTCATGGACTGTTTATGGCCCATTTATGAATGGAGTCAAAATGCCGTCTTGGATAGAGGTAAGCTTAATGGGGAGCCTCACAGACATTGGCTGCGAATGTTGATATCAAAATGCCTTCTGTTCATCAAGACCCAGTTCAGTGCCTGGTGCAACCAGACTGGGGAGTAATCATGAGCAGGAAGTGTTAAGGAGGATATGACCCTTACAGGCAAAAGGTCCATCCGAGGTGAAGAAAAAGAGGCTTGGGGAGCCAGGAAGACAAAAGGCAAATTGTACACAGTCAAAAGGCCCCATAGGGAAGCCTCCCAGGGTAAGCGATAGAAACAGGAAGGGAAAGAGCCTCGGGGTCTCAGTGAGGTAATGAGCCTTACAATTGTAAGGGAGTTAGACAGTTTGTCAGTGTGTAAAAAACCAAAGAAGGAAGTGCAGGGAAAGTCCCAGCCTGAGCAATCCTTTGAGGATAAGATGATGGAGACATTAGTGAAGGCAGAAGGTGGCAGTAATGGGGGCCGTATATATGGCTACTGCGGGAGGGGAGCAGGAAAAGACCCAGAACTGCCAATGAGGGGGTTGCACACAGCTTCAGTATTCTTATAAAAACAAAAAGCTGAAAGCTACTGCGGATGCTGGAAATCCAAAACAAAAACAGAATTACCTGGAAAAGCTCAGCAGGTCTGGCAGCATCGGTGGAGAAGAAATCAGTTAACGTTTCGAGTCTTCATGACCCTTCGGCAGAACTGAGTATAGTTAGGAGAGGGGTGAAATATAAGCTGGTCTAAGGTTGGGGGGCGGGGGGGGAGAGAGAAGTTGAGGGTGGGGTGATTGTGGAGATAAGCAAGCAGTGATAGGAGCAGATAATCAAAAGATGTCACCGACAAAAGGATCAAAGAGGTGTTGAAGGTGGTGATATTGTCTAAGAAAAGTGCTAATTAAGAATGGAAGACAGGACACTCAAGGTACAGCTCTAGTGGGCGTGGGGTGGAAAGACTAACAAAGTTTTAGTTTTAGATTTAAAAATAATGGAAATAGGTGGGAAAAGAAAAATCTATATAAATTATTGAAAAAAAAAGGGAGGGGGGAGAAACGGGGTGGGGATGGGGGGAGGGGGAGTTTAAGATCTAAAGTTGTTGAATTCAATATTCAGTCCGGAAGGCTGTAAAGTGCCTAGTCGGAAGATGAGGTGCTGTTCCTCCAGTTTGCGTTGGGCTTCACTGGAACAATGCAGCAAGCCAAGGACAGACATGTGGGCAAGAGAACAGGGTGGAGTATTAAAATGGCAAGCGACAGGGAGGTTTGGGTCTACCGCTCTGGGACACCCTGGTCCACTCCTCCATCACCCCCTACTCCTCAACCCCCACCTATGGCACCTCCCCATGCCCACGCAGAAGATGCAACACCTGCCCCTTCACTTCCTCTCTCCTCACCGTCCAAGGGCCCAAACACTCCTTTCAAGTGAAGCAGCATTTCACTTGCATTTCCCCTAACTTAGTCTACTGCATTCGTTGCTCCCAATGCGGTCTCCTCTATATTGGAGAGACCAAACGCAAACTGGGCGACCACTTTGCGGAACACCTGCGGTCTGTCCGCAAGAAAGACCCAAACCTCCCTGTCGCTTGCCATTTTAACACTCCACCCTGTTCTCTTGCCCACATGTCTGTCCTTGGCTTGCTGCATTGTTCCAGTGAAGCCCAACGCAAACTGGAGGAACAGCACCTCATCTTCCGACTAGGCACTTTACAGCCTTCCGGGCTGAATATTGAATTCAATAACTTTTGATCTTAAACTCCCCCTCCCCCCATCCCCACCCCGTTTCTCCCCCCTCCCTTTTTTTTTCAATAATTTATATAGATTCTTCTTTTCCCACCTATTTCCATTATTTTTAAATCTAAAACTAAAACTTTGTTAGTCATTCCACCCCACCCCCACTAGAGCTGTACCTTGAGTATCCTGCCATCCATTCTTAATTAGCACTTTTCTTAGACAATATCACCACCTTCGACACCTCTTTGATCCTTTTGTCTGTGACATCTTTTGATTATCTGCTCCTATCACTGCTTGCTTATCTCCACAATCACCCCACCCTCAACTTCTCTCTCCCCCCCCGCCCCCCCACCTTAGACCAGCTTATATTTCGCCTTTCTCCTAACTATACTCAGTTCTGCCGAAGGGTCGTGAAGACTCGAAACGTTAACTGATTTTTCTCCACCGATGCTGCCAGACCTGCTGAGTTTTTCCAGGTAATTCTGTTTTTGCTTCAGTATTCTTGGCCGTCTATGTCTGATGAATGGGGCTGACCTTGTTTCTGTGCTTTGGAGGGGGGAAATAAGGGATTCTACCATGTGGATATGGGACTTTTCAAATGGTGGTAGACACCCTGGACCCTGTGCACCCACCTTGATCGAGTGGGACCCCTTTCATATTGAAGAGATTTATTGGACACAAACAGACTGGGGCAGTATCTAAACCTTTAGATTTTCAGGTGGGGAATTTGAACACTGAATGAAGATGCATATTCCTTAGAAGATCAGGTCAGAGGCTAGGAATCGTGCAATGAGTAACTTATCTCCTGACTCCCCAGAGCCTGTCCACCATCTACAAGGCACAAGTCAGGAGTGTGATGGAATACTCCTCACTTGCCTGGATGAGTGCAGCTCCCACAACACTCAAGAAGCTTGACACTGTCCAGGACAAAGCAGCCCACTAGATTGGCACCCCATCCACAAACATTCACTCCCTCCACCGCCGATGCACAGTAGCAGCAGTGTGTACCATCTACAAGATGCACTGCAGGAATTCACCAAGGCTCCTTTGACAGCATCTTCTAAACCCGCGGCCACTACCATCTAGAAGGACAAGGGAAGCAGACACATGGGAACACCACCACCTGGAAGTTCCCCTCCAAGTCACTCACCATCCTGACTTGGAAATATATCGCTGTTCCTTCACTGTCGCTGGGTCAAAATCCTGGAACTCCCTTCCTAACAGCACTGTGGGTGTACCTACACCACATGGACTGCAGCAATTCAAGAAGGCAGCTCAACACCACCTTCTCAAGGGCAATTTGGGATGGGCAATAAATGCTGACCCAGCCAATGAAGCCAACATCCCGTGAATGAATAAAAAGAAAATGGGATCAGCCTGGCGTAGGTGCATTGGCATCTGACTGGATGATGGCGCACAAAATAATATTACACATCGGTAATGATTGCTTGTGGTGCACAGCAGAGGAAGTAAGCGAGGAGAGTGTCTGGGTGATATCGGGAAAGAAAGATGAAATGGTCTGCTCCGTCCACACCGTTCGTGGATATGATCCGGAGGGATTATTGGATAAAATGCTACTGGACATACTTTATCACAATAAGGGTGCGTTCACCTCCCACAAACACTGCTGCAGGAGCCTGACCACCCCAAAAGTGGAGGTAGAAGGAGAGCCTAAGATATGACAACGGAAGCACTATGTTATGATCCTAGCTGAGGTTACCCCTGAACAAGCCTGATCCCAGGGTGGAACCCAGCTTGATAGATCCTAACTTTTATTTGTTTGTTTAGATACGTGGAGAGGGGCCACTGAACAGAGTCACAAGGGTCAGCTGATGAACTTCTAACAAAAGAATAAGATTTATTGAACAAGAAAAGATGAACTATATTACAATACTCCTTCACCCACATCTATACTTTACAGATGTATATAGATTTGTAAGGATAATTCAAGTTACAAAACCTGTCTTACACTCTAATGCGCACAGTAAGAACACAGTCCATTTAAACCTATGGCACCCTATGGTCAAATACACCACACTCTGAAACCAAGTGACAGATGCCACCTCAACCAGATGCTATGGATCTCTCCTCAACTCCCCCCAGACGCTTGTCTCACCGTGAACCAACCAGTCTCACTGAATTCAGTCCTTCACATGAGGGTTTCCAATCTCCACTCTCTAAGACCTCACCTTGGAACCTTCTCCCAAACCAACGCTTTCTCTCAGACACTTTCTGCAAGGGTTCACATCTAGGGTTTCAAACTCTCTTTCTGATGTTCCTCTTCCCTGGGTCACCACATGCATTCAAGCTGTCTTCCACACACTCTGTCTCCCTGACTCAGCTGTTAACAGTACACCACTGCTTCACATGCCCATGGCAAAGAGTTACAGACCTTCAGTTGTCTCTTTGGACCTTCTTGCCTCTTGTGAGCTGTTCTCGCTTTAAATCTGCTTTCTGCAGCTTTTGTCTCTTTAAATCTGAGGCATGGAGCCTTTCCCTCTGCCCCTTACTCTTAACTTCACTTAACAGGACCTTATCCCAGGCTCCTGTCCTTCCTTTGACTGGAAGGTCTTCTTTGGACTTTTCCCTCTTCCACTCCCCTGGATTTTTGGGGTTTTTCTTTAGCTTGGGACAGGCTATCTGTCCCCTTTGCTCCACCCTCTCCTGGCAGCAACTTTCAGAACCAAATGTACTCAAACAGCTTCCAAAACAACTACTGTTTGTCTTCTGTGTGTATCTCTGTGGGAGGTACCTGCCTCTCAGGGCACCTGTTGCTAGACAACAGTCCAATCATTCTACCCTTGAATGTTTACCTTTTCTTTGGGGATCGTAAAACTCCTCATTAGAAATGCAAGTACCTCTTTAAGGTGAAACTAAAACTCCATTTGACCTTTCTTAACACACAGGTACAGAAATACAAACCAAACTTTAAAGCTAAAACTCATTCTTAACACCCACAAATACAAATATGACTTACTTAAGCTATCTCTATTCCCTAATATCTCCCCCTTTGGAGGAAAGAAAGCTTACACAGTGAAGGTTTCTTTACAATGGACTTCCATCCTCCTCACACAAACTTAACATTTTATTTAGCTTATTATCTATTATACAAATACATTTTCCATTTTGTTTCATGATCACACGGTTACATTGTACAATCACAAAAACCTACTTAAACAAAGGCAATAAATGTAATAAAATGAGCAGGATTTGTATAGCATTGCATTATCATAACTCAATTTTTATGTTTCTTTTTCCTCTTTTTCCCATCTTTAACTCAGCAAAAAAAATGTTTCATTTAAGTCTACAGCCCAATTGTCCTTTTCATTCATTGTAGGCATAATTTCACCCTCAAGCTCATTTTCCAAACCCAAATGTGGTAAATTCTCATTTCAATTTGGCAAAGTCAAAATGGCATTTTTGTGCATTAACATCTTAATTCTTCTCTGGTCAAAACCTCTTTTTGCCATTTCAAGGATGTTATTGAGATGCTTCTTATGTTCATACAAAAGAGTTTCATACTCCTGCTTGGTTTGATCTTTAATTTTTTTTATTGTTTCTCCAGATCCAATTTCGAACAGACCTTTTCCTTCTTTTTGAAGCAGTGCCAATTATATTCTTCCTGTGGAGCTTCATACTTCATTCCAATTCTTTTACATAACCTGTGCACTATATCATTCCACTCCATTCCAGGTTTGCAAACATCCACTTACCTGGATTCCAACTGCTGTATTTTGTATATTAGCACCAGCAAGCACTTGTATATCAGTGTCTATGATCATTGACTTTTCCAGACCATTTTTGATTTCAATCCTTTTTGTTGGCAATTCTTGATTTATCAATTTTACAGGCATTTTAGTTGTTTTTGTGTTGCCCATTACTGAGGTTGACACATCAGTAATTTTACGCCAGTTCTCTGCTCAACTGGACTGCAATTTGGCAAAGAGTTTTTATTCACAGGAACAACTTTGGAACTGTGGGGCACCATATCACACATCTTTTTCCTTTTGTCCAGTTTGCTTTGAAGTTCGAGAATCTCATTGCTCCTTTCCCGATTAAGTTCCAACAGTTTGTTAGTTTTGGTTTTTAATTCTGCATTCAACCAATTATTCTGATTTACCAATTATCCTTTTCTTGTTCAAAGAATTTTCCCTGATACTTCATAGCAACTATTGATGTTTGAAGTTCACCAAACTTTAACTGAAGATTGACCTTTGTTAAATTTGCTTCTACAAGTTTAACATTTAGACATTTCAAGTCCTCAGTCAAGTGTTCTACTTTCTGTGACTGATTCTAAATTGATCTCACCAATTCTCATCTTTCATTAGCAAATTCCTCTTTCAAACATGACAGTTGGTTTTCTACATTAATCAGGTTTTCCTTCAATTGCTTGTTATCTGGAATAAGTATTTCATTTTTGGCCGCAGTAGCTTCTTGAAGTTTGTTAAGTTCAACATGATCAACCACCTGCTGCAATACAGTTGTTACCACAATACTGTCTCCACCAGCTAAATCATTACCCAGAATAAAATCCACTCCTACAATAGGTGATCTAGGGATAATTCCCACCGTAACAGTTCCATTTACAAGTGACTTTGCAAGTTAACTTCACACAAAGAAACAGCTTTATAAATTCCATTAATATCCCTTATTAATACTTTTTATTTCATAAAACTATCCAAAGCACAAATTGTATCATCAGCCACTGTCAATGATTGATCTTCCCCTGTATCTCTAAAAATTTTAATCTGCTTAATTATTTTGTTGGAGGAGTAAGGGAACACTTCTCCCTTTGACACAAAGCATCCAGGCCCTGTGTTAGCCTGACCTCCTTCATCAGTAATCAAAGAAGAACTCTCTGTACTATCCTGAACTATATTCCCCTTTCCTCTATGCCCTGAGGCAACACGTTTCACCTGTACCAATGCTACAGTTTTAACAACCATTTCCTTTTCTGACACAATCTTTCCTGAGGATTCCTTAGGTGTTCCTACTACTGCAATAGGTCTATCATTTAATTTCCAGCAACCTGCCCTAACATGTTCTACCTTGTTACAATGAAAACACTTAGCCTTTTGAATGTCATTTCCACCCACAGCACCTTCCTTTCTAATCTGAGGAGAAATTTCCTGAGAATTCCCAACTGTCCCTTCTCTTCCCTGATCACTTGCCTTCCTTTCACCTTCCCACCTTCTATCTTTCTCAGGTTTATGGGGATGATAGAAAAGGGTTTAGATCTATAGACTAGTTTATAATCGTTAGCTGTCTCTGCTGTCTACCTAGTTGTCTTAACCTCCTGGTCTTTAACATGGGTTCTAGCTGCAAGAGGAAGTGAATCTTTAAATTCTTCCAAGAGAACTATTTCCCTAAGAGCTTTATATGTTGTCTCTACCTTTAATGCCCTTATCCAATGGTCAAAATTACTTTGCTTTACCCTTTCAAATTCAGTATAGGTCTGCCCAAGCTGTTTCCTTATATTCTGAAATTTCTGTCTGTATGTCTCAGGGACTAACTCATATGCACTCAGAATAACCTTTTTTTACTGCATCATAATCCACCAGTACCTCTTCTGAAAGTGAAGCATAAACCTCACGAGCTCTACTTACCAACCTACTCTGTAAAAGTAATGTCCAGATTTCTTTTTGCCACAACATTTGCCTAGCTACCTTTTCAAATGAGATAAAGAATGCCTCGACATCTCTTTCCTCAAACTTTGAGAGCGCTTACACAAACTTAAATGCCTCCCCACTAGGTTTTAGGTTGAAGGTTTTTTCCTCATCAGAACTTTCCTCAGAATCTGAGATCTCTTTTTTGACTTCCAGCCTTTTAAGTTAGTATTCCATTTCTCACTCCTTCTCTCTTTCTCTTGCCTCTCTTTCTTTGTCCTTCTCTCTTGCCTGGAATTCCAGTTCCAGCTTCATTTCTTTCTCTTGCCTTTCTGCTTGCTCATTTTGAAATGCCCTCTTTCCTTTTCTTTTTCCTTTGCCTCTAATTCAAGTTTTTTCAGTTCCATTGCTTGTTCAAGTTCAAGTTTCTTCATTTGTAACTCAAGTCTCACTACTTCCAGCTGCAACTCACTCCCTGGAAAGTGTGGTCTCTTAATATCCCTCCCAGTTTTAAATGCTGTGCTATTTTCTCAACTAGGTCTGCTTCCCTCACCCCCTTCGAGTAATTTTAACTCCAACTTATCTGCCAATTCCATCAGCTTACTCTTGGTTAATTTCTGTAAAGCAGTCAGAGTTACATTTTCCATCTGTCAAATAAATCTTAGCAACCCCCAAAGCCATTTTGAATTCCAACCTCTATAATATACCTCACAGCAACTCCAATTCCTATGTCTAGTACCTCTTTACCTCCATGTACTTGTTAAAAGATTCACAAATCCCACTAATGTCAAGGATTTCCAGTCCCAGACCAATTATTATTCCGCATTCAATCACCCGCTGTATGCGTTTCAAATCCAGCAAAAGTCCCCGCTTTGTGATGATCCCAGCAGATGTTAGCCCTGGATAAGCCTGATCCCAGAGCGGAACCCAGCTGGATAGATCCTAACATTTATTTGTTTGTTTAGATATGTGGAGAGTACTGAGCAGAGGCACAGGAGTCAGCTGATGAACTTTTAACAAAAGAATAAAACATTTATTCAACAAGAAAAGATGAACTATATTACAATGCTCCTTCACCCACAACTGTAACTTTACAGATGAATATAGATTGTAAGGCTAACACCAGTTACAAAAGCTATCTTATACTCTAATGCACACAATAAGTACACAGCCCATGTAAACCTATGGCACCCTATGGTCAAATACACCACACTCTGAAATCAAGTAACAGATGCCACCTCAACCAGACAACCAGATGCTATGGATCTCTCCTCAACTCCCCCCAGACGCTTGTCACACCGTGAACCAACCAGTCTCACTGAATTCAGTCCTTCACATGAGGGTTTCCAATCTTCACTTTAAGACCTCACCTTGGAATCTTCTCCCAAATCATCACTTTCTCTCAGACGCCTTCTGCAAGGGTTCACCACCAGGGTTTCAAACTCTCTTTTTGATGTTCCTCTTCTCTGGGTCACCACATGCATTCAAGCTGTTTTCCACACACTCTGTCTCCCTGACTCAGCTGTCAATAGTACACCACTGCTTCACATGCCCATGGCAAAGAGTTACAGACCTTCAGTTATCTCTTTGGACCTTTGTGCCTCTTGTGAGCTGTTCTCGCTTTAAATCTGCTTTCTGCAGCTTTTGTCTCTTTAAATCTGAGGCATGGAGCCTTTCCTTCTGCCCCTCACTCTTAACTTCACTTAACAGGACCTTTTCCCAGGCTCCTGTCCTTCCTTTGACTAGAAGGCCTTCGTTGGACTTTCCTGTTTTCCACTCCCCTGGATTTTTGGGGTTCTTCTTTAGCTTGGGACAGGCTATCTGTCCCCTTTTCTCCAGCCTCTTCTGGCAGCAGCTTTCAGAACCAGCTACACTCAGCTTCCAAAACAACTCATATTTCTCTTCTTCTGTTGTGTCTTCGTGGGAGGGACCTGCCTCTCTGGGCCCTTGTTGCTAGGTAACAGCCCAATCCTTCTAACTTGTATGTTCACCTTCTCTTTAGGGGTCATAAAACTCCTCATTAGAAGTGCAAGCACCTTTTTAAAGTGAACCTAAAACTCTGTTTCACCTTTCTTAACACACAGATACAGAAATACAAATCAAACTTAAACTTTAAAGCTAAAACTCATTTCTAACATGCACAAATACAAAAATAACTTACTTAAACTCTCTCTATTTCCTAACATGTACATGTACCCATAGGAAGCTGAGAGGGATCTAGAGAGGGTGGTAACATTCCTGGTGGATTCTTGTGACCCATTGCGACTCAAGTGACTTCGCCTATCTGGCCAGTGAGCAAACCAGATGGGGTTTAGAGAATGACCATTAACTGCAGCATATTGAATAGAAATACTCTCGCCTGTGCACCCACTGTCACAGCAGTGGTCCATTTGATCACAGCTATACCCAGTGGCACTCATTTTTTCATGGTGCTGGATTTTTCAAACAGGTTCTGGTCCATACCGGTTCAGAGGGAGGACCAATGTAAGTTCACATTGATCTTTAAGGAATAGCAGTGTCTGTGGATGCGTTTTCCCCAGAGCTTTCTTAACATCCCCTCCATTTGTCATCAATGTCAATCTGATCAGCTTATCCAATATGTAGATGACTGATTGCCGTTTACAGAAACCAGAGGCCGGCACAGTGATCTTGTGCATGAATTGTTACTGTTTATTGAAGGGGGCTGGACTTAAAAAATCCAGGAAAGGCCCAAGTGAGGCAGAGGAGGAGTAATTTCTGGGCTTGGTAATCAGGCCTGGGAAGAGATTGATAAATGAAGCAAAACACAAAGCAGTCCAGGAATTACTGTGTCCTAACTCCCTAACCTCTTTATGCTCATTTTTGGGTCTGACTGGGTACCGTAGGGAATTTATAGAGGACTCTGCTGCTATAGCAACTCCTCTTCTCTGTTTCCTGGAAATGGGAAAATTGGAACTGGGATGGGAGTGTGAAGGAGCCTTTGTTAAACTGGAAGAGATCTCCAGACTGCACCCATTTTGGGATGGTCTACATCTGAACCAGAGCGGGACTAACATCCTTGCGGGTGGGTTTACTAGTGCTGTTGGGAGGAGTTTAAACTAATTCGGCAGGGGGAGGGGACACAGAATGTTAGCAGAATAGGGACAAATCAAAATACAGTAAAACAATCATGTCAGAGGGAGTACAGCTGCAGTAAGTTTCAAGGGAGTAAGGCAAGGCTGGATGGCCTCTACTTTAATGCCAGGAGTATTACAGGTAAAACGGATAAGTTAAGGGTGAGGATTGACATGTGGAATTGTGATATAGTAGCCATCACTGAGATGTGGTTGAGAGAGGGGAAGGATTGGCAGCTCAACATTCCGCGATATAGAATCTTCAGGCGAGACGGGGAGGGGGTAAAAGAGGAGGAGGAATTGCATTATTAGTTAAGGAGTCAGTTACTGCAGTAAGGAGAGATGATATCTTGGAGGGAGCATTGAATGAAGCTTTGTGGGTAGAGCTTAGGAATAAAAATGGGGCAGCCACATTGTTAGGTGTTTATTACAGACCCCCAGATAGTCAGCGGGAAATTGAGGAGCAAATATGTGCACAATTCGCGGAGGTGTGTAAAAACAATAACAATAGGGTAATTATATTAGGTGATTTCAACTTTCCCAACATTAATTGGGATAGACATAGTGTTAAGGGCTTGGATGGAGTGGATTTCTTGAAATGTGTACAGGAGAACTTTTTAGGTCAATATGTAGAGGGTCCAACAAGGGACTGCGCAGTGCTGGACCTAATTCTGGGGAATGAAGCTGGACAGGTGGCTGAGGTGATGGTGGGGGAGAATTTTAGTGATAGTGACCACAACATGGTACAATTTAAGTTTGTTATGGACAAAGAAATAGACAAGTTGCAAAAAAATGTTTTGGATTGGGGGAGAGTGGATTTTAGTAAAATAAGGCAGGATCTGGCCAAGGTAGACTGGGAACAGCTACTTATGGGGAAATCTACAGAGGAACAGTGGGGGGTGTTCAAAAAGGAAATGGGGAGGGTACGGGCTCAACATGTTCCCTCTAGGGTGATAGGAAGGAGTAACAAGCCCAGAGAACCATGGATGACCAGAGATATTCAGGTTACGATGAGAAGGAAAAGAGAGGCTTTTAGCAGGTACAAGGGAAGCAAATCAGCGGAGACATTAGTGGAGTACAGAAAGTGCAAGGTGGAGCTTAAGAAAGCAATTAGGAGAGCAAAGAGGGGATATGCGAAAGCTCTGGCTGATAAAAGTAGGGAAAATCCCAAGATATTCTATAAATATATCAATGGGAAGAGGGGAACCAGGGAAAGAGTAGGACCCATTAGGGGCTAAGGGGGCAATCTATGGGTGGAGCCAGAGAATGAGGATGAAGGTATCGACCTGGGGAGTGGGACTGCGAGGTTCTTAAGCAAATTGATGTAGGGAGTGACAAGGTATTGGAGGTGTTGGCAGGTTTAAAAGTGGACAAATCTCCAGGTTCAGATGATTTGTGTCCCAGACTGCTGAGGGAGGCAAGGGAGGAGATCGCAGGGGCTCTGACCCAAATTTTTAATTCCTCTCTGGCCACAGGGGAGGTGCCAGAGGATTGAGAACAGCTAATGTGGTTCTGCTATTTAAGAAGGATTGTAGAGATAAGCCAGGGAACTACAGGCCAGTGAGTCTCATGTCAGTGGTAGGGAAACTATTGGAGAAAATTCTGAAGGAGAGAATCTATCTCCACTTGGAGAGGCAAGGTTTGATCAGGGATAGTCAGCATGGCTTTATCAGAGGGAGGTCATGCCTAACAAATTTGATTGATTTTTTTTGAGAAGGTGACCAGGTGTGCAGATGAGGGTGTTGTAGTTGATGTAGTTTATATGGATTTCAGCAAAGCCTTTGACAAGGTCCCACATGGGAGACTTATAAAGAAGGCAAATGCACATGGAGTACAGGGTAATTTTATAAGGTGGATTCAAAATTGGCTTAGTTGTAGGAGGCAGAGGGTGATGACAGGAGGATGCTTTAGTGACTGGAAGCCAGTGTCCAGTGGTGTACCACAGGGATCTGTGCTCGGTCCCCTATTATTCGTCATTTATGTAAATGACATAGATGACTATGTGGGGGGTAGGATTAGTAAATTTGCAGATGACACAAAGATTAGCCGGGTGGTTAACAGTGAGGTTGAGCATCTTGGGCTACAGGAAGATATACACGGGATGGTCAAATGGGCAGATAAGTGGCAGATGGAATTTAACCCTGAAAAGTGTGAGGTGATACACTTTGGAAGGAGTAATTTGACAAGGAAGTATTCAATGAACGGCATGACACTAGGAAGTTCTGAGGAACAAAGGGACCTTGGTGTGTGTGTCCATAGATCTCTGAAGGCAGAGTGTTAGTGGGGTGGTGAAAAAGGCATATGGGACACTTGCCTTTGTCAACTGAGGCATAGATTACAAAAGTAGAGAGGTCATGTTGGAGTTGTATAGAACCTTGGTGAGGCCACAGCTGGAGTAGTGTGTGCAGTTCTGGTCGTCACATTATAAGAAGGATGTGATTGCACTGGAGGGGGATGCAGAGGAGATTCACCAGGATGTTGCCTGGGATGAAACATTTAAGTTATGAAGAGAGGTTGGATAGACTTGGATTGTTCTCGTTGGAGCAGAGAAGACTGAGGGGTGACCTGATCGAGGTGTACAAGATTATGAGGGGCATGGACAGGGTGGATAGGGAGCAGCTGTTCCCCTTAGTTGAAGGGTCAGTCACAAGAGGACATAAGTTCAAGGTGAGGGGCAGAAGGTTTAGGGGGGATGTGAGGAAAAACCTTTTTACCCAGAGGGTGGTGACGGTCTGGAATGCGCTGCCTGAGAGGGTGGTGGAGGCAGGTTGCCTCACATCCTTTAAAAAGTTAAAAGCAAAAAACTGCGGATGCTGGAAATCCAAAACAAAAACAAAAATACCTGGAAAAATTCAGCAGGTCTGGCAGAAATACCTGGAATGCTGATGCTGCCAGACCTGCTGAGTTTTTCCAGGTGTTTTTGTTTTTGTATCCTTTAAAAAGTACCTGGATGAGCACTTGGCACATCATAACATTCAAGGCTATGGGCCATGTGCTGGTAAATGGGATTAGGCAGGTAGGTCAGGTGTTTCTCACATGTTGGTGCAGACTTGATGGGCCGAAATATCCTGTGATTCTGTGAACTGTAGATGCTGTGAAGGAATTTTACTTGGAAATGGCAGGCATGGATGAAAACCCAAGTGCAGTATTATTGCAGGAGGTGAATAGCCCAGGGTCCTCACAGATGTGGAAATGGGTACTCTGCATGTGAGCGACATCTCATGGCAAGCTTTTCAGCTGTAAAGTATTTCTAGGTGTTCACAGCGACTCACAGTGGTGGGGGGGGTGGGGAAATGTGATTTTGTTGATCCATCATGCCCTCATTAGCCTGCTAATAGATGGGCAGTTAAAGGATGGCATAGTTTGCAGCCAAAGAATCTTTGTGGACTCTCCTCCTTGAGGGCGAGCGTATCAGGGTACAGAGGTGGGAGGAGCTTCAATTGACAGTCAGTATGGTGAGGGAGCTCTTACCAAGGGAAGCCCCATGGATACTCAGTTGAGGAAGCTTGGGAAACAGATATGGGACCAAAGGGCAGATGTCCCCCAGACAGGAGGAACATAAACGTGGATGGCTCCAGTTTGGTGGTTGAGAGAAAAAGGCAGACAGAGTGGAATCTATGATCCCAAGGCAGGGGTGGAGTTGGCTTTGAAATTTCCCACCCAGCTGAGTGCCTAACAGGCTGAACTGGTAGCAATAGTGTATGTGGTGATTCATGCCACCAAGTTCCCTCCATCTTATATGCCCCAATTCTGTATTTACCTGCAGTTCATATACTGAGTATTTGGCAATTTAGGAGCGTAAGTGGTTTAAGTCAGCAGATGGATGACCCTTGACCACAATGTCATTGCTAAATGCAATCCTTGAAGCGACAAGGTGAAAACAGAATCAGTGCTATATACATAAAGTAAAAGCTGATCCAAAACAGAGCCTCAGTGGGAAGGTAACAAGAGGGCCGATTAATTAGCCAAATTGGGAGTGGCAAAACGCACCCTTTGGGATCATTTCCAGTCAGGAATGGTGGTGGTGGCCACTCAGAAAAGGGAACTGACAAGAGGGGTTCCCTTACCACCCGATCTTAAAGAAGTACAGTCCAAAGATCTAGTGTTGCAATCAGCCCCGAAAGCTAAACAAGGAGGAACTTCAGTTCAGGGTCCCTTTGGAGTAGCTGATGTGACAGTGAAAGAGGGAATGTTGTTTAAAGAGGATATATGGATAGTGCCAGAAAGATGTAGAAAGGAATTCATGCAATTGGCACACGGGGATCCAAGGACTGGGCATCCAGGGCCGATGCTAATGGAAGGAAAGTTGGCTGGTGGCCTGATTTGAGAGAGGATGTAATTGACTATTGCACAAACTGGTTGGTATGTACTGCCAACAATCCTGATCTCCATATATAGAAAGCCACCATGGGTCAAACCAGGTGGCGCGAGGGAAGGACCATGGCGGTGTGTCCAAATTGATTTCATTAGACCATTGCCCACGACCAGCAGGGGAAAAAAGTATTGCCTGGTGCTGGTTGATTTTTCTAAGTGTTTAGAGGCTTTCCCTTTGGAATCTTTTCGCTGCCTTGGTCACAGGAGAGATGCTGGTGAAGGAAGTAGTCACCAGAAGGGGGACTGCTGAAGGAGGTGGATCATGACCAGGGGCCCCACTTCACTGGGCAGATCATGTAGGCTACTCCGCTAAAGGACAGGAAACCATCTTGTCACTAGTGTATCAGCCTGTATATTGGGATGATAATGAGGGAGAAAGAATCAGAGAACGAGACCACTGGGACCCTTCCATATTTCCTGAGCAGCAAGAATGTCTGTATGTATCTGTCTGGTCAGGTGTCGGGGGAGGCCCTGAAACAGGTGACACGTGTGTTCGCCAAGTCCACCCCTCAGACGAACACTTGCCAATGGTATTGGACGCAACTTTGTGCACCCCCTCCCTGCTTTTTCTTGCCTTGGTGAAGAAGAGTGGGAAAAATACAAACTGGAGATAATTCAAAACTGGCACAGAACCAGATTTATATATTGTCTTACAGACTTCCTGATGGAGTGGAAGGATGGCCATGGGCACCAGGACTCTTGATCTATGGTGGAGCCATGACAGTGATGGAAAGTGATGGTATTGGACCAAGTGATATTTCTCAAAAGGGTGGAAGAAAGGGAACCCTTGAGAAAAATCCTGTTGTCAATGAAGATGGTGGATGGAGAATAGGCACTCTATGGGCCTCTGGTAGAGAGAATAATGACACCACGCAGGCCTATGACCCAGGCTTCAATGGATCATTACACATATTGGGTCTAGCAATGTCCAAGGGGCACCGGGTGTGGGGCAAATGAAACTCGGATGCAGAAAGACAGAAGTAACCAACCAGCCTAAAACTACAACACAACAGGATTAACCTGTTGGGGGAAAATGGACAAGCGTTTTGTGGGGGAAATTTCTGTGCTGAGGACCAAAAGGTCTATGTGTGAGAAGATTTTTGTAGATGGACGTAGTGTGACTGTTAGCCCAGCAGGATTAAATATCTGAACCCGATCCAAACAACCACTTCCCAGGGAAGCAGGTCCCAAGGTTCAATCGTGTCCCAACTTAACTGGAGGACCAGTGACTAGCTTGGTCACTGTCCCCATTGGTGTGGTGTTGGATTACGAATGTCCTCTATGAGATATTCCCTGCCCTATTGAACCGCCCTGATCTGTACCTGCCACAGATTTACAAAAGGGAAACTCAGCAGCTGATGAAAGGGAAGCGGTGGATCAATTCTGGGCCTGGAATAGTGATAGTTACGGGGCCCATGGTGAGGATCGGGTGTACTCAAAGGGAGATAAGTCCTGGCATAAAAGGCGTGGGCTGATCAATGACGCGGCCACAGTGTTTAATATCGGACGTCCCAAGGATCTAATAGCAGTGAATAAGAAATTGGGAGACACAAGGTAACAGTTAAAAGGAATATTACAGGATATGACTAGCAACCAGGATCAGGAACTTAGTGAGCATCAAGTTATGACCATACATTTACAAGAGTGTCCCTTAATCGGACCATGCAGCAACAATTAATGTCCCAATTAGGGAAGACCGGAGGGTCTCCACTGAGGCAGCACTAAGCGGCGTGTGCATGTTGTAGGGATACTGGTTGGTAGAGCAAGCACAGGAAAAGTGAGGATTGATTGAGGAGAGGAAAGTTCTCTCGCGGATAGAGAATCGCCTCTGAATGTCACCGTGAGATGTCTCAGTAACATCTCTAGACGCGGGTTCAGGAAAGAGGAATGTAAATCAGCTTCTAACTTGACCATGTTGGGTGTGATCTTGTACTTCCCCGTGGTCCCCACCCTGCTATACTATTCAGAGGATATCGGAGTAGTAACTCAGGGAACATGCACGCACCGGGGGTCAACACCACACTTACCTGGCAAACCTTGGTGGTGCACTGGTGGGCACCGAGCTCCGTGGTTGTAAAAGGCATGGGGAGACTTTAATCTGTGCCCATGGAATCTTGCAACGCGATAACTCTTTATATGGGTTGAGCATGATGGAGCATGTTATTAACTGTACTGTGGCTATGTGCATATCCGACCTGCGTATGGAGGTGCAGGGAAATATTGCACAGCCCTGAGAAACATTACCCTTATAGGGATATGTTCTGCCCAGTCTAGTATCTTGTGTTTTATTCCACTTAAACCTATTCAAGTTGGTGTTCATGAATTAACCAATATCCACCAACATGACCGTGTTTACAGTTTGAACGTAATGGATAGCGTGAGGGCTGATTTGTACAAAAATGTTGCCAAATTTGGTTTTGAGCTCTCTCCGAGTATTGCCTGACTGCACCTCGCGGGGATATTGATCTGTCCACTAAACACTGTTATCAACTTTAACCACCCGCAGACTTAACCAGGGCTCGTGTTAACAATCCCAGTCCTGAACCTTGCTGGTCTAAAACTTGTAATTGGGATTTGAAGGTGGATGTTCATCCTTGGGTGAGGGATCATTCCTCATACCCCCTGCTGCTGGTACAGTCGGTAACAGTGACAGACCCACCGATCGATCTGGCGAGGAAACGAAGGTGGGAAGATTAATGAGTCGGGTGGATGGAGATATCAATGTGCGGGAGAGGCGATGAACGGTATCAGTAACTCGGAAGGTGCTTTTTAAATGAGTAACAGAGGCAGCTCAGGGGAGACTGGTAAGTATGTGTTTTGGGATTTGTTTAAATTTGCTTCGGAAACGAGCTGACAATTCTCAGGACATGTTGGCTCTGACTGGGGGACCAGCCCGAGTGGCTCTCAGGGGGGATTGGGCAGGGGAAGAAGTTCCCCAGGCTGCTAAAGTCTGAAATCAGACTGAAAAACAATAACCCCATAGAGACTGGCGCCGCCGGGAGTGAGAGCAGCGAGAGGGAGAGGTTCCCTCTGTGGAGGCGGAGGGGTCCGAGTCAGGCTGGATCCAATCAGCCCGAAATCGACCTAGTCTGACTGGGGAGGGGGGTAACCTGTGTTTTAAATCACTCCGTTTCCAACTTCAGGCTTTTGGTAGTAAAGCTGTTGGGTTTGTGGTGAAATTGTGCGAGTTGCCTGATAAATAAAGGAAAAAAAAACCCCATCTCTTGAAGAATCTGGGCGAGCAGAGGGAATATTTGGCAGCTGACTGCGTCAAAGCGGATTTCCATTTTATGCCAAATCCTGTCGGTTATTAGCAGAGTTGCCAATAATCGGAAAGTCCTGAATATGGGACTTCCAGGGCACCCGGTCAGCCAGAATAAGCCGGAGGTGCCACTTGAGACTGGAGGTATAATGAAGGTGGTGCACTCCCATCACATGTGTCTCCTGGGAGTGCCTGTCTAGTTTTAGTCTAAGTTTGCTGTCCGGTTACCACTTATGTTACTGTTCAAACTGACTGATGCTCTCCGATGACCTAGCCACTTATTTGCGAGAGGTGGTCCCTGCATGAAGAGGTATGGATTTTGGACGTAGCAGAAAAAGTAATGGAAAACATCGATGGTCCACTGTACAACAACAACTTGCATCGACATAACGCCTTTAAACCTGGTTAAACATCCCAAGGCGCTTCACAGCCCCTGTCCTCAAAACAACTTTGGCGTCGAGCTGCACAAGGCAACCTTGGGATCGGTGCCTGGTCACAGAGGCGCCGCCAATGAGAGTCTTAAAGGATCTCCGCCTCTGGATAGGTTCAGCCAGGGAATTTCCGAGCTTGGACAGCCGGCAGCGAAAGGCATTGCGGCCAAAGGAGAGGCGAGGGAAATGAGGGATGCGCTACAAGATTCCCAAACTTGGGAGGGGCGCAGAGTTCTCCTGGGGGGCGGCTGTAGGGCTGGAGGAGATAAGGAGATAAGGGGAGCCAAGGCCGGGGGGGAGGGACGAGAATTTTCCAAAATCAAAGTTTTGCTGGACTGGTAGCCAATGTATGGTAGGGCAATTGACTGCCACCTCTCTGTGTGTGGTAGAGCTGCTGCGTTTATATCTGATAACAATCTAGTTTTCGATGGAAATCTCACTTGTGTGCTTGACTGTGTGCACTGTTTACAGGGCTGGGATCTACAGCACTTTGCCACCTTAAACCGTGCATTTTCCAGGTGATGCCAAACGGTCCGTTTTCTGTTTGTAGTCAAGCAAAATACTGCGGATGCTGGAAATCTGAAATAAAAACAGAAAATGCTGGTAAAACTCTGCAGGTCTGGCAGCATCTGTAGAGAGAGAGAAACAGAGTTAACGTCTCGAGTCTGTACTGAAGAAGTGACATGGACTCGAAGCTTTAACTCTGTTTCTCTCTCCACAGATGCTGCCAGACCTGCTGAGTTTTTCCAGCATTTACTGTTTTTATTTCAGTTTTCTGTTTGTGTTGGGACAGCATCTGAGCTAATGACTCAATAAATTCTTTCGTAGTATATAACTAGGGAGCCGCTGTCACGCCAATCAGTTGGGTCCCTTATATGCTCTCACTGTCCTTGTGCAGATTCAGGCAAGAACTGAGTTTCTTGCTCAAATGCACTGAGAATATGCAAACTGCCGCTGCATAAGACCCAATTTCCAAGCTTGTGTGCGAGGCAGAGAAGCGCGTCTTCACTTCACTGAAGGAGAGCAATGATCACTCATTACTGCATCGTTTAATAATTGCTCCGAACCCATTTAATACACACATCACGTTTGTATGAAAGTGATTGGGGGGAAAAAAACATGTAAACATTCCCATAGACAGTGAGGGAATGGTGAACGAGTGTGAGAAAAGCAGAGCAATAATGCAAATTTGAAGAGCATTGTGTTAATTGTTTTGCGGTGGTGGGTGTGTGGTGCAGATCTCATGTTTTCCAAGTGTGGTACAGCAATCCAATTTCCCCTCCTTTCCTACACCCTGCAAAAAAAACTTTGTTCCCCCCGCGCTACCACATTGCAGTGACCTTGAAAATAACAATAGCCATTATTATAACATTTATTGCATGTAGCATGAATTAATCACTGGCTGGGTTCCTGGGAGGATTTTTGTTTTGCCAGGAATTGTCGGTCTTCGCTGCAGAAGTGTTTTTTGTTTTGAAGCTGGTGTTTACATCACAGGGACTTGGAAAGAAAACGGAGACTTGCTCATTTAGTTTGACAGACTGACCTTTTGAGACAGTGTAAAGCCTTTATAGAATTGTGAAACTGGTCCTGCTCTCATTACTTTGGAACAAAATAGACCCACACGTTCTGCGGGCTGAGTAGTTACCTACCCTTATAGCTTGATGCCTCTGTAAACAATCCAGTGTGTAACTGCTGTTAAGCTGATTGGCTGTTGTCTCGCTGAGAGAGAAGTCTGAGAGCCCAGGGGCTTTATCTCTACCTCTGTTTCTTTGCTCCCCCTGTCCTTGGTGTGCAGTAGGGACACTGATGGTTGCTGTATGCCAGCAATATTGATGAATCTAGTTGCCGGTTTTTTTTTTGTGTTAACAATTAAGGCAGTGCGCACAGAGATAGGGTGAGCCTTATTCTTTCTATGCCTCCCTTCTTTTCATTCTATTCGTCCAACCTCAAACACTGAGCTGATATTTGTATTCTGTTTGTATCCTGTGCTCCTGCACACGATTGTCTAAATATTTGGATACAAGAAGACAAAAGATTTTAATTTGCTACTGAAAGGTAGGTTTAATAGAAAAGATTATAAAAGATATGGTAAATGCTAAGCAGTATTGCTTGACTGTGTAACATCTTGTAGTGATGGAGCCTTTGTAGGAATGTCTGCTGAATTTAATGTGCAGCTTTGACTGATGAAAATAACTATGCTGTGCAGTTCTGTAAGTAACCATATTCAATTATTATTTATTTTCATTTGTAAAACTGCATCACACACACGGATCAAAATAACTGCCAGTTATTTTAACCTGAAAGGCAAATATGCCTCAGATTAAATCCAGATATATTGTATAGTCATTCTTATGTCAAATGTGTTATGTCTGTTATTAAAGTGCACAAGAGAGGTCTGGTTTGAAATTTTAACCATTTAGTCAGTTGTGAGGCTCTATTCTGCATCTCTGTACTTCTAACATCAAGTTCAATTTCAAGCAAGAGAGATAGAAATAAGTTGAACAAGTTATTTGTTTTCTGATAACTATCTAAGAATCTTCAAGGCTTTCTTTTAGATTGTCCCTACCTGTGTCTTTGATTTCCATGGAAACAGCAGGGTCTTTGCTATAGGTTGACCATTTATTATCTGTGAAAAAATAGATAAAGTTCCTGCCTGGTTTTTATAACATTCACAGTTTTATATATCACCGTCTCAATTTCTTGTCTGGTAAAGGAAAGTTTCATCCAGAGCATCAGTTACCTATGACTAAGATCTTCATCCTGTTTTATGTCTACTGCAATCCAGTTGCTAACTGGATAACATTTTCTTAATGTAGTATTTGATCAGCCAGTTAAGGTCTCTGCAATCTTAACTGTTTCATTAAGTGCTGTGCTCAAATTCAATGTTTGTTTGCTAAGATACAAAGCAAAAATGTTATTGGCCTGGTTGTTATAAACACAAAGCTCAGTGTAGAACTATTTATTTCGACAGTTTAAATTTCATTGATAATTTTGTAGTGTGTGATTATGCATAACATACAGTGCTTTAGCCAAAATAAGCCCTCTGTTGTCTTATTACAGAATTTAATTTTAATAAGACAAATAAGAATAACATTAAAAAATCTGTTAACATTCACAGAAAATTTTAAACCCTTGTCCTGAATACCTGCAAACAATATATTATTTAAATGGGAGATTTCTCATAAGTGACGCACTTAGTCTTGGTTCATTGACAAAGAAGACCAGAAGATTTATTCCATCTGAGAATTTAACTACTTGTGTTCCATGGAACCTTTGCAGACTGAGTCACCTCAATGCTATTTTTGTTTTGTGTTCGCTTGAGAAAATGATGGATGGCAATGCTGGGAAATGGAATTTTTTTTCCAGTTTACATTGACTGACGACATCATATAGTTCTAAGGACAGCATATGATGGAAAGCAGGGGCTGCCTTTGCCCTGACAGTTCCAGACATGTGAAACAATAACATTAATATACTGTAGTCTGTTATTACTGTACTAGTATAGACTTTCACTGATCAAAGTCAGGTACAGGGGGAAATTTGGTGTACTGACACTATCCTTTCATCACTGAGATGCTAACTCAGTTTAGGAATAATTGATATTCCTGGGGGTGTAAGGCCATAGTCTAAAAATGACACACAATATGGTAGTAAAGAGAAAACCTTCCTTGCAGATACCATAAAGATCAGTGATATGGGAAATGTCAAGGGGATTTGATAAGGGGTTAATCTGAGTTAGGGATTCAAGCACATTTTGAATTTTATAAGGGGGATAGAATACAAAAGTGAAGGTTTAATGAAACATATGTACAAGGCAATGGTTATGCCATAGAGTATTTAGTGCAGTTTTCAGTGCCATGTTGTAGAAAGGCCATCAAAGCAACACAGCTTTGATTCAACAGGATGATGCAGCTGATAAGAAATTATAGTTATGAGGTGAGGTTTTATATTGTGGGATTATTTCTCCTGGAGCAGAGAAAGCTAAGGCAAGACTTAGTAAAGGCTTTTAAAAATATGCAGGGTTTTGGCAGGATGAATGAGGAAAGATTATTTGCTCTGATTAGGCAGTCAGTTACAAGGGGTCATCAAATTCAGATGGGCACTGAGAGTAAGGAAAGTTGGTAGAATCATTTTCCTTTATTCATCAAAATGTTGGAGCATGAAATATCCTGCCACAGGGAATAATTGAGGCAGACTATGGCATTTTTAAGAGAAAACTGGGTAATCATTTGAAGCAGACAGAAGTGTAAAGCCATGGGGCGAGTGTAGAGGGCAGTGGGACTACTTTTGGATAGCTCCAACAAAGATGGTATTGGGGAAATTTTGGTGCCGTTGCTCTTCTGGCTTGGCACAAATGTTATTTTTTAAATTACGCATTTTTGTCCAAAACCTACTTTGGGCTGATAGCCACTGAAGGCTTCTAAAGTTTCCTGAGCAGGGTAATCCACAATGTCTTTCTTGCTCATTGGAGTCAAATTTCTAAAAGGAGTCCACGACAGATGTTAGGTTTTCTCATTTGCCAATGCAAGAGGGCTAATGCTTGTTTTAGGAAGGCACCTGGAATGCACAAAATACCACTCCAGGATTTAGCTGTGGGACCTATGCTTGTGCAGACTGGGTGTTGGCCATTTCACTGCTAAACTGGTATATCTTTTGCCCATTTTACCCACAAAAACCCTTCAACCGCAATCATTGAAGCTTCAGTTTATGCAGCAAAACATATGACAGCCTAGAAATTTCACTCCTCACTGGAACAAAATCTGCTGGACTGGGATTATAAAAGCAGGAAATTGGGATGAAATTGGATTTTATCCCTCAATCACTGACCAAGGATTTCTGATGAGGAGCAGCGGCTTTTACTGCCTTCTGCTTCACGACTCGTGGAAATTTTACCAATTAATATGGCCAGCAGTAAGTAGAATAATCAATTTGATGTTTAACTATGGGAACTGTAAGTGAGGGATAGTAGGCCAATGTAACGTTTGATCAAACCAACTCATTTCCTCATAACAGGGAAGCAAGGTGCCATTAGGAATAGGAGCAGTAATAGGCTATTTGGCCCTTTGAGCTTGCTCTCCCAGTCAGTAAAATCATTTGTGATTTTCTACATTAACTCCACCTTCCCATAATATTGCCATATCCCTTTATGGCCTTAGTATCTGAAAATCTATCCATCTCTTTCTTTAATGGACTCAATGACTGAGCATTCCTACATACCTGCAGAAGGGGATTCCAAAGATTCACAACCCCCATGAGTGAAGAAATTTCTCCTCGCCTCAGTTCTAAATGGCTGATCCCTTTTTGTCTAGCCCCTAGTTCTAGACTCTTAGCCAGGGGAAACATCCTGCCTTTGTCTACCTTTCCCATATGTCAATTAGACCACTTCTCATTCTTCTAAACTCTAGGGAACATAGGCCTAATCAACTCAATCTCTCCTCCTAGGACAATCCCCTCATCCAAGAAATCAGTCTAATGAACCTTTTTTGCATTCTCTAAGGCAAATATATCCTTCTTTTGGTAAGGAGACCAGAACTGTACACAATACTCCAGGCGTGGTCTCACTAATGCCCTGTGCCTTTGCATTCAGAATTCTTCACGTCTTAGGCCTGAATTTTCACCTTTGAGGCGAGAATCATAAGTTGGGCCATTTCCCAGCTGGTCACTGCCCGCCCACACTGTTTTCATTGTGGGGCGGCGGGAGTGGTCTGGATTTGGGCCCAGCACCTCTCGATGCAGGCCTAAGGCGGAAACGGAGGTGGGTGGATGCTGAAGCAGCTAGGTTAAAAAGCTCACCTTGATTTCCTGGGACATCAGTCCAGTTCAGTAGATGAGTGGAGGCCCCCTAACCCTCACCCTTCCCTACTCCCCTCATTCCCATGCCTCTCTAACCCTCCATGCTGCCATACCCTCGTGTCTTCTCCATGCCCAATCACCCAGTATCAAGTATGTACAAAACTCTTAAGTCCAATGGTAACATTGGGAAGTCTTTGAGATGCTTATGAAACTGTCAAAATAAATAAAGTCTTTCAAAAGCCACTTCAAAAAAATTATCCTTTTTTGTGGTCATAATATTGTCAAGATAAATAAACTCGCAGTCCCCTTGACAGCTGTGTTAACAACCCCTGCTGAGCTGAATCCATTATCAGGATTTAGAGTTCAGCCAAGCATGCATAATGAGATGCTATTGAATGCCTGTTTCAGCAAACCCTGCTGAACTGAATTCATTGTAGGGTTTGGAATACAGCCAAGCATTCATAATGGGATTCCATTGCACAGCTGTATAAACAAAACCTCCAGAGCTTAATACATTAAAACTTTGAAGCTATTGAAAGAGCTCAGCCATCTGTTCAACCTTTGAAGCAGGGGAACAGATGTCAGCACTGTCAATCAATGAAAAGATTAAATAAGAGGGGATCACTGACACATTCAAATCTGAATATCAATACTGTTCAATAACTACGAGCACCTTAGCAATGCATAATGCATCTGAACACCTTTCCACTTTCACAATGCTGATCAAATTAATGCTTACCTTATAAGAACAAATCCCTATCATTAATCACTGCATTAAAAATATATCATACAGCAATATATTGTGACATGTGAAGTTGTCAACATCTTTTGAACTCGCCTATCAAAAGATTCCCAACTCCAAACTCCAAACCTCATGGTTTATGACTCCTCTGAGGTGCTTGAACCATGTCTCCTTTAGAAGCTGGCCCAACTCCATCCAGACTCGGGGTGGGGGGGGGTCTGAAATGCCCATTTCCACAATGGAGCCAGCAAGGTCAGGAGTGCTGCACGCAGGCTTGCTACCTGCACCCTTATCTCGCACGATTAAAAAGTCAAGAAAATCCAGCCCTTATACACCAATCCCTTTGTGATTAAGTGCCGTTCTATAATCCGCTGGGTCTGTGGCACTAATATTTATATGGCTCCATCCTGGGATTTGGGATGGGGTCACATTTCGCTAACGTTGGCAAGTGGAACTTTAGCCTGGCTGCATTATTAACAATATAGTTGGAATTGTATGATGTTAGCTCAGTGGTGGCTCTCTTGCCTCTGAGTTGGAAGGTTATGGGTTGAAGCCTCACTCCTGAGCTTCTGGGGTTGTAAAGGAAAACTTAGAAAGTTTTTGACCAAATGTGTTTACTGTTGGTACAATCTGAGGAAATAACATTTTGTTTTTGTTATCTGTTCTTCAGTGGATTATACTTGAAATCAATCTAATGTACAGACTTCTTGCACACCATATGTCACATGACACTGTTACTGTACTTTATCCTATTGCCATACCTCATTCGATATGCTACCATTGTACTTCATGCTGCTCCCAAAGTCTATGAGTTTCTCCACCCTGGAGTACATCTTGCTTCCATACCCTGACATCGTCTACCATTGCACATTATTTTACTCGCATGCTCCACATGATGTGCGACTTTTGAACTTCACATTGTGTCCACGTTCTGAGACATTTTGCTTTCTGCTCCACTGATAACTTAGGTCACATCGTAAATATATATAAAATAAACTCCCCTGTGAAATGTTAATGAAGGTGGTTAGGCTCCTTTAAGATGTGTTAAGAAGGCTATTGTGACATTTTAATTGTTTCTGTAATTGCTTCAATATCTTCGAATTCATCAGGTAGAGGATTCCACCCATTCAGATACAACATGATATTCATCTAATGCATTCAGTTAGAGATGTCATAATCTATAAGTGACCTAGTTGTGACTGTATAATTTAGTTCTACAGAAATGTTGGATATAAACCGAATCCAAATATTGATATTTGAGAGATTTTTCAATATAATTTGTTGCATTAGAAAGTAAGGGTGCTCTGCAAATTTATCCACCGAGGAGAGGAGCCAAATGGACAAAGAAAGTCCTAGATTTGATCTATGGTCTGTTCTAAGTTAACTAATCTCGGCCTTGGGAATGGTAGGACATTATGATTGAGTTTGGCATCCCTATTTTAGGAAGGAGAATCTAGATTACATTTTCAAAGCTTTTTCCTTTTACTTAACTTATTCTTTCTCTTTAGATCTCATGACAACAAACCTCAACCTCTCCTCCCTAAATTGATAGAGGGGGTGCAGGAGGAGAGGGACCTGGATGCAAATGTACATAAGTCATTAAAGGTGGAAGGACAGGTTGAGAGAGCAGTTAATAAAGCATACAGTATCCTAGGCTTTATTACTAGGGGCATAGAATACAAGAGCAAGGAGGTTATGTTGAACTTGTGTAAGACACTAGTTAGACCTCAGCTGGAGTAGTGCAGGAAGGCACTTTAGGAAGGCATTTTAGGAAGGATGTGTAGCATTGGAGAGAGTGCAGAAGAGGCTTGCAAAAATAGTTTCAGTGATGAGGAACTTCCGTTATGAAGTAAGATTGGAGAAGTTGGGACTCTTTTTCTTGGAGGAAAGAGGCTGAAAGGAGATTTGATTCAAAATCATGAGGAGTCTGGGTAGAGTAGATGGGGAAAAACCTTTCCCACTCATGAAAGGATCAAGAACGAGGGCACAGATTTAAAGTAATTGGCAAAAGAAGCAAAAGCAATATGAGAAAATACTTTTTCACACAGTGAGCGATCAGGGTCTGGAATGCAGTGCCTGAGAGGATGGCGGAGGCAGGTTCAATTGAGGCATTCAGGAGGGAATTAGATGGTTATTTGAAAAGGAACAGTCTGCAGGATTATGGGGAGAAGGCAGGAGAATAACACTAAGTGAAACGCTCATTCAGAGAGCTGGTGCGGATGTGATGGGCAGAATGGCCTCCTTCTGCGCTGTAACAATTCTGAGTCTGTGCTAATATTGTCAAAGTTATCCTGTAACCAGCCACCAGGAGGTGTGGGAGAGGGGCCCACCATGACTTCCTTTCTTTGCTGTGAGGGATTGCAGGACTCTGGTGTATTCACCAAATCACCTGGTTGATGACAAAATTCTTTTTTAAAATAGATATTTCCCTTCAAAAAAGAAAGACAAATTTTTTTGTGAATGCTTTGTTAATAAAAAATGGAACATTCAGCAGCGGCAGTGCAAATCTCAGCAGCCCTAGCACTGCGACAAAGCAGCTGCTGGTGTGGAGGGATTGTCTGCCCTCACTGCGCTGGTGTCATTCAAAATGAAAAGTGCAATATTTCACAGCCTGAACTGCTAGCATTCATCTATTATCAGATGTACCTGTGGAGTGAAATAAACTGACACCTGCACACTCTCCTCATTCTCAGGCATTTATAGGAAACTGTGGAAAATGTGAGTATGTGCATTGTGACTGTAACTGATAAAACATTCACAGAACACCATCCTGCATATGGACAACCCAAAAGGGGAAATCAAAAAATGATAATCTGCCTTGCCCATGGCCTTATTCATATTCTCTCAGCTGAAGTCCTAAGCATTTCATATTTTTCAATGTGATGCCTCCACAGCCTGAGACAGAGTAGTCCATCTCTCAGATTTATTCATTGTATTGAACTTGTATGTTTAATCAAAGTGAATCGATTTATGAACATTAAATGGCAAGTCAGTATATATAATTCAGCTCACGCTCATTCGCTCATGCCCTGTAAAACTATTTAAATGACCCAAAGCTTTTCAGTGTGTCAGTGAATGAAGACTTACCAGAATATGGCAGTTGGTGCTATAGAAAGTGGTTGTGGCTTTGCTTCCCTCAACGATCCTGCACTCCGAGAAATGACTCCCAGGGCAGGTACACTCCGCACTTCTGAAGAGGCCCTGTTCGGAAGTCCAGGTGAGAAATACGAAGCTCCGGCATTGGGTAAGAAAACCGAAGCAGCGCGTCAATCTGGCGGTGATTGCCACTGCTCCAAAGATTCGACCCAATAAGCAGCAACGAATGTGCTTTCATGGGTGGATGGGGGAGTCGGGAAGCGGAACCATCTGTAGCTGACCCAACAAGTGGATAACTACTTCTCTGCCAAAGGTGAACCAGTTTCTAGCGTAAAAGCAGCTCACCAGTAATCCTCTTTAATCACCTGTGCAGTTCCATTATTTGTCCCAAATAGTATGGGGCATCACGCTAAGGTTAACACTGATGAACGGAGAGATGAGAGAATAACTTTAAAACAGAGTACGGTCCCTCTCAGTAACCACAAACCATGGGATCAGAAGTACACCACTGAGAGCAATAGCAAAGCTGAACTGCACAATAATGACAATGCATGTAAATAACATTGAGCTCTTCAAATATATTCAATACGATTGAAGGATTCCAATGGGCTGCAGTTGCCTATCAATTGTTTTAACATTTCTCATGTGTAGTTTTCTTTCCTCCTCAATAAATCGAACTTACTCACCTGTAAGCTAGCTATATCTGATATGATCATTCTTCATCTGTTACTGAGTGTTGTGGTGGGCTATTGAAATGAGAGATTTACACAGCCAAGCCTGATACTGTCCACATGCCATCCACTCCCAATAAGGGCCAGTGAATACAAATCCGGAATGGGAATGCTCTTTGATTTTCTTCACTTCAGACTAAGATTGATGAGCCCTAATGCCTCTAACACCAGCTGCTATCAGTTGCATTGGCACAAACTGCAGACCGAACCTGATCTGTACGACTCAGTTAATCACTGAGCAACAAACTGCATAACTGAGCGAGCCGATCACCTTATTCTATGTAACACTTAAAGTCCTTTCGTATAATTTGGGTGCAGAAAAAGTAAACTAGGAAAGTAGGGTAAGCCGCTTTGTGTGAGCTCTGTTAAGGAAGCAGTCATAACAAATCTACATTATACAAAGGCTGGTGTTGACTGAGGAACCTTTTCAAGGCTACTTTCCATACACTAACATGGTTTTCCATTACTTAGTGCTCTTTTTTAAAGTGGTGTTCTGTAGTGGGAAATCATGAACTTCACAGACACAACTGAGTGTTAGCTCTAGCTACTGACAGGGCTAGTTTCCTCTGACTGATTTTTCTCTTCCTATTGCAGCTGCCTCTTGCCGACACAGTAACTCACAGTGGCGGATGCAGAATAACGTGCTTGACTCTGCCGACAGCTCAGAGGATGAATTCTTCGATGCACGAGGTTTGTGGAAGTGTTATTTGTTCTGAAGAAATCAATAACCACTATTGTCAGGTTTTTTTCCTGGAGAGTGCGGGAGGAACAAATGGGAAGACTTGTTGAGCTGTCTTCAGCACCACTGAACCAAGATAGGGTCTGAATTTAATGATGTCCATTTCTCTTGTGTAGCGTTTAATGACATAAAATGCAACCAAATTCACATCAAGCATTTTAACAGCATATATATATATATATATAATATATATTTATTTATATATATATATATATATAAACAGACAGTTAATGAAATTGGAGTGATCTGATTAATGAGAGTTATTTCCCGTTTGCAATTAAATTTTCAAAATCCTGCTATGCACATTCTAACTTGACCACCAATGGCTATTCTGTGCAGCTAATGCAGATTCATGGTGATTTAGTAAACCTAAGTTGATTAATGTGTGTTGTTACTGCTTAATGATTTATTCAGATCTTTGCCCCCACCGCCCACCGTTTCATCGTGTATTTAGGCCCATGACCATTAATTATTGTATCTGAGAAAGCAATTGGTGTTGTATAAGTTAACAAAAATATCCCAAGATCCTATTGGTTGTGAATGATTGCTAATGTTTTATTTCTATTTCCTTCAAAATTTATAACCGGGAAAGCAAAACAATCGAAGATACTCACACAGCGAGGTACATCAAGGTGTAGAAGGCAGATAGTAATTGCACATTATTAAACTTGTTTTCAACATTCATCTTCTGGTCTGTCTTCATTATACCAGTTCACTAGGGATGGGTAATAAATGCTGGCCTAGCCAGCACCAGCCACATCTGCATAAAATAAAGCTCACTGCTGCCAATAATGCCTTGTCCTATACTATTCAGAACCATTGTAATAAAGTAAGTTATGAGATTGCACCTAGAAATTGCTGTTGGTCATTTGAATGGATGAATGCTTAATATATTTGTATGATATTCCTCTATGAACTTTGTTAGATTACCCGTCTACTTTAATTCTATCATTTGACATTCCATCTACAGTTAACTCTTGGTTTTGTATAATGAGGCTTTATTTCCAATCATCCTTATTGATGCTTTTGTTGATTGTTGGGGGAGGTGGGGGTGTGTGGTGGGGGTGCTGCTGGTCACTACACTCAACCCTGGTCAGCAGCACGCATCAGCTCGTTCCTCTCTTATGTTAACGCACTGTTGTTAGGCTGTAACCTTGAGAACTAAAACACCAGTGGATCTGTTGAGGAATTAATTTTCCCTCCACTTGGCAGACCAGGAAGTCTAAGCCAAAATTTACAAAAATATCTGATGATAAACTAAGTGCCAAACATTGTTACTGTGAAATATTAGATCAGCAGTTCTGTGGAGGACAAGGAACTTTTTATATTCATTAAGAGATCTAAAATAATGTAACAAGAAACTTACAATTCACTCAGAAGGTGGAGCCTTTCCAAATCTGGACAATTTAATAAATATTCATATGAATGATCACCAATATTATTCTTCAAAATTAGCCCATACCAAGTGCATAATAATAGCTGGCAAAATTGCCACATTTATTGGACCCATAGGCAACAAACACGACAGGTATTTTTTTGTTGTCTTGCTTTTGAAACCCTTCAATATCAGAAATGGTTTTCGGGGGAAGGACAGTGTTACCATGTGTCCCACAGCAGTCAGTGATATTAGATGGTTTGTGAGGCAGATTTCTGTGTGACTGTTATCAATGCCACCTTATGTTGGCCAGATGGAACAAGGTTTAAGAGCGGCTGACGGAAGTTGGACCTGCCTCTCCTTGAGGTGGAAAGTTTTGACTTAATACTGTGTTCATTCTCATTGCCTGAGAACTGATCAAACTTGCTCAACTATGACATCGTATGTTGGACCAAAGACAGGCTTGAACCATGACCCTTCAGTTCAGAGTCAGGCATAGTATCCTTTGTATTTTCAGCTGCTTGTACATTATTAAATTAGTTAACACATGTTCACATAATACACAAAATGGTCAATGGCATAATGGATTATTTGACTACATGCTTTGGAACCTGTATGATACAATGGGCAATTTTAACTCGAACTGCTGGGTGAATAAAAGGCCCTAAAGTAGTCTGAAATTTTGTGGGAAACTGGGTAGGGCATGGTCCACCCTGTCCTACAGGGTAGGGGAGGTGATGGCGTAGTGGTATTATCGCTGGACCAGAGACCCGGGGTAATGTTCTGGGGACCCGGGTTTGAATCCCTTCAGAGCAGATGGTGGAATTTGAATTCAATAAAAATCTGGAAGTAAAAGCCTAAAGATGACCATGGAACGATGGACTATTTGACTACATGATTTGGGACCATTGTTGTGACCCAGATGGGTTCACTAATGTCCTTTAGGGGAGGAAATCTGTTGTCGCTACCTGGTCTGGCCTACACAGGACTCCAGACCCACAGCAATGTGGTTGATTCTTAAATGCATCACAAAAAAGGAATGGAATTGGATGAACCACCCAGCATCGACCCAGGCACCGGAAACAACAATGGCAAACTCAGCCTTGTCGACCCTGCAAAGCCCTCCTTACTAACAACTGGGAGCTAGTGCCAAAATAGGAGAGTTGCCTCACAGACTAGTCAAGCAACAGCCTGACATAGTCATACTCACGGAATTATTCCTTACAGATCATGCCCCAGACACAACCATCAATATCCCTGGATATGTCCTATCCCACCAGCAGATAAGCCCAGCAGAGGTGGCGGCCAGTGGGAGGGGGTTGCCCTGGTAGACCTCAACATTGATTCTGGACCCCATGAAGTCTCATGGCATCAGGTCAAACATGGGCAAGGAAACCTCCTGCTTATTACCACGTACCACCCTCCCTCAGCTGATGATTCAGTGCTCCTCCATGTTGAACACCACTTGGAGGAAGCACTGAGGGTGGCAAGGGTGCAGAATGTACTCCGGGTGGGGGACTTCAATGTCCAACACCAAGAGTGGCTCAGTAGCACCACCGCTGGCTGAGTCCTAAATGACATAGCTACTAGACTGGGTCTGAGGCAGGTGGTGAGAGAACCAACAAGAGGGAAAAACATACTTGACCTCACCCTCACCAACCTGCCTGCCACAGGTGCATCTGTCAATGACAGTATCGGTAGGAGTGACCACAGCACAGTCATTATGGAGACGAAGTCCTGCCTTCACATTGAGGATCCCTCCATCGTGTTGTGTGGCACTACCACTGTGCTAAATGGGATAGATTTCAAACAGGTCTAGCAACTCAAGACTGGGCACCCATGAGGCGCTGTGGACCATCAGCAGCAGAATTGTACTCAACCACAATCTGTAACCTCATGGCCCGCCATATCCCCCACTCTACCATTACCATCAAGCCAGGGGATCAACCCTGGATCGATGAAGAGTGCAGGAGGGCGTGCCAGGAGCAGCACCAGGCATACCTAAAAATGGGGTGTCAATCTGGTGAAGCTACAACACAGGACTACTTGCGTGCCAAACAGCATAAGCAGCAAGTAATAGACAGGGCTAAGCAATCCCACAAACAACGGATCAGATCTAAGCACTGCAGTTCTGCCACATCCAGTCTTGAATGCTGGGGGACAAATAAACAACTCACTGGAGGAGGAGGCTCCACAAATATCCCCATCCTCAATGATGGGGGAGCCCAGCACATCAGTGCAAAAGATAAGGCTGAAGCATTTGCAACAATCTTCAGCCAGAAATGCCAAGTGGCCTCCTCTGGAGGTCCCCAGCATCACAGATGCCAGTCTTCAGCCAATTTGATTCACTCCACATGACATCAAGAAATGACTGAAGGCGCTGAACACTGCAAAGTCTTTGGGCCCTGACAAAATTCCAGCAATAGTACTGAAGGCTTGTGCTCCAGAACTTGCCGCGCCCCTAGCCAAGCTGTTCCAGTACAGCTACAACATTGGCATCCACCCTGCCATATGGAAAATTGCCCAGGTATGTCCTGTCCACAAAAAGCAGGACAAATCCAACCTGGCCAATTGTCGCCCCATCAGTCTACTCTCGGTCATCAGTAAAGTAATTGAAGGGGTCATCAACAGTGCTATCAAGTGGCATATGCTTAGCAATAACCTGCTCACTGTTGCCCAGTTTGGGTTCTGTCAGGGCCACTCAGCTCCTGAGCTCATTACAGCCTTGATTCTAACATGGATAAAAGAGCTGAACTCCTGAGGTGAGATGAGAGTGACTGCCCTTGACATCAAGGCAGCATTTGACTGAGTGTGGCATCAAGGAGCCCTAATAAAACTGGAGTCAATGTGAATCAGGGGGAAAACTCTTTGCTGGTTGGAGTCATACCTAGCTCAAAGGAAGATGGTTGTGATTGTTGGAGGTCAGTCATCTCAGCTCCAGGACATCACTGCAGGAGTTCCTCAGGGTAGTGTCCTCGGCCCAACCATCTTCAGCTGCTTCATCAATGACCTTCCTTCCATCATAAGGTCAGAAGTGGGGATGTTCGCTGATTATTGCACAATGTTCAGCACCATTTGCAACTCCTCAGATACTGAAGCAGTTCATGTCCAAATACAGCAAGACCTGGACAATATCCAGGCTTGGGCTGTCAAGTGGCAAGTAACATTCGCGCCACACAAGTGCCAGGCAATGACCATCTCCAACAAGAGAGAATCCAACCATCGCCCCTTGATGTTCAATGGCATTACCATCACTGAATCCCCCACTATCAACATTCTGGGGGTTACCATTGACCAGGAACTGAACTGGACTAGTCATATAAATACTGTGGCTACAAGAGCAGGTCAGAGGCTAGGAATCATGTGATGAGTAATTCACCTCCTGACTCCCAAAGCCTGTCCACCATCTACAAGGCACAAGTCAGGAGTGTGATGGAATACTCCCCGCTTGCCTGGATGACTGTAGCTCCAACAACACTCAAGAAGCTTGACACTGTCCAGAACAAAGCAGCCCGCTTGATTGGCACCGCATCCACAAACATTCACTCACTTCACCAGTGATGTACAGTAGCAGCAGTGTGTGTACCATCTACAAGATGCACTGCAGGAACTCACCAAGGCTCCTTCGACAGCACCTTCCAAACCCACGACCACTACCATCTGGAAGGACAAAGGCAGCAGATAGATGGGAACATCAGCACCTGGAAGTTTCCCTCCAAGTCACTCCCCATCCTGACTTGGAAATATATCGCCGTTCCTTCACTGTCGCTGATTCAAAACCCTGGAACTCCCTCCCTAACAGCACTGTGGGTGTACCTACATCAGATGGACTTCAGCAGTTCAAGAAGGCAGCTCACCACCACCTGCTCAAGGGCAATTTGGGATGGGCAATAAATGCTAGCCCAGCCAGCGAAACCCACATCCTGTGAATGAATAACAAAAAAAGGTTATAATGCAGAAGTGGCCTGAGCAGGTTCAAAGGGAATTACTTTTGTGGGCCTGGGAGGAGTAGAAATACTCCTCCAGTCTCCACAAAAATACTGTGACCCAAAACCACCTCAAGCACACCCCCTCCTTCAACCCCTCCTGTGGTCCATTCCCGATCCCCGCAGCTGGCTAACTTGTCCTCTAATGGACCCGGCCTGGCACCAGATTGTTTCATGGAGCCAGGATTATCTTGGCAATTTTCAAATTAGACAATTTAGATGAAGACGGTTGTTTACTTAATTGTTCTCTTATTTCCACAACCAACTCCAACATCTCTCCATTTATCGTTCGCAGTCACCTGAGCAAGCAGGCAGGGTTTCAGGTTTTATGTCTCATCTCTCAGTACTGCCGCTAAAATGTTAATCTGACCAACTGGCTCAAGTCCAGAGGAGTGACACACTTTATGATCTAGTGTGAACATGCTGCCAACTGAGACGAGCTGATTTTTTAAGTGTCTTCACACAAGCATGAATTGTATCATCACGTAAGATTATACTGGAGCAAAAACAGACAAAGGAAACATTCAGTTAAAATTATCAGGAAGAATTAATATGTCCAGCGAAAATACTAACATTTCTCGGCAAATTGGCTTATATTACACGGAGGAGATACATTTTAGTGTTAATTCTGCCAGCCTGCACTTCCGGCAGCAGCTACACTTGCAAGGGCCAGAAGTGGAATGCAATTTGTTCACTGGTTATGAAGAATTAATGGTGAGGATTTTACCAGCCTTGGGAGACAGGAGAGTGCCTGTAAAATTGCGGGGAATTGTGCTAGATCAGTTCCCTGATGCAGTCCAGCTGTTGGAGCATTTTCCCAGCGGTGGGACCTTAAGCAGAGGCAGCCCACTCGAAGTGAGCTGACAGCTAATTGCCATAATTAAAGGCCCAATTAGGGGCCGTTTTACAGTGTCATCAGCACCTTGCTGATGGCGGGCCAACCGTTAGCTAATTGGAGGGGACCTCCCTGTGGCAGCTCTAGGGGACCAGCTTCCATAGCACAAAGAGGGAGCCAGAGGCAGGGAAGGCCCCCCCTGTGGCCTTAGTGATCTCCCCGGAAGGACACAGGGCTCTAGGAATTTTGAAAGAAAATGTTAATTACCTACATAGTTCCCAAGCTCTCCTGCATGCTCCAACGACTACCTCGCCAGGTGGCAATGGTAAGGCTTCCAGCCAGGCCTGCTAACTCTCTGATTGGGTCGCCAGCACCAGTAGCCCTCCTGCCCTCCTTATTTAGGTTATAGGCCCACAGGCAGTTAATTGGGAGGCTTACTGCAATAAAATCGCTAATCCGATCCCACTGCCAGCAAGTGAAGGCTTGGGATCCACTTTTCACTGAGTCCTGACACCTGTGGCAAAATTCAGGTCAGTGTTGCTAGCACTTCCCATGAACTATCTCCTATCATAATAACGAATAGGAGCATTTTTATATTGGATTGAAAAGCCCAAAAAGCACCAGAAGGGAAGCAAAAAGCTATCGCAACATTCAACCTTTGCACAGAATGTATTAAATTATGAAGATATCAATTAAGCAGGCTAACGGATACAAAGATCTACCAGAGTTGGGACAGCTCATTATAAATCTCTACATTAAAATACACATTTGTCAAAGCTCTTTGGAGCAGTAACCAAGCCCACTTCACTGTTTGAACCACCCCCATCTCCTGTGTTCAAGGACATTTCAACAAAACCCAGTTCATTTTTGGAGACATTAAAATGGAATTAAAATTTGAAATGGAAGGATTGTATTTTATTCTTTAAGATTAAGTTTTCTGTGCTTTAGTCCCTCTCCCTGTCCCATGCCTCGATCCTGTCACTAGGCTAGGGTTGGATGGTTGAGCTCTCTCCGATACCCTTAATACCATCGCCTCATTGATCTGTGTCGCAGGCATTTCCACTTTCTGCTGTGAAAAGATTGTTTGCAGGGAATATTCAGCATTGGTACTGAAGCTGTTATTATCCTTTTTAATACATGGGTTTGTCTCCTATGGTCTTTCTTACCCTCTATTCCCCATCCTTTTAACAGTTTCAATCTTCAGCCAAGCGTAGTTTAAAAATAACTTATTTTGCCACGGAAATGCTTTTATCAAGGCTAGGCCAACACTACCGTGCTAAATAAGCAGACAGAACAGAGACATTTTCTCAGTGAACCAAAAGTCACAGATTTAAAGAATCTTACAGCTTTACCCATTCTAAATGCCTAGAGATATAAAGTATAATGCTCTGACTAACAATTGAAACAAATTCCAATGTGAGGGCCAAAAGCACAAAAAGTAAGGAACACTATTAATTTGTATCTTTTCCACTTTACCAAAATCTATAGAATAATTCTTATTGATTTAACAAAAGTTCTTCCTTACAGAACCAAGGGGCACCAGCCAGGTCAGAGCAATCATTTGATCAGCACCCCATCCACCAACTTAAACATTAACTCCGCCCATCACCGGCGCACCATGGCTATTGTGTGTACCATTTACAATATGCACCGCAGCAACTTACCAAGGCTACTCTGATAATACCTCCCAAACCTGCGATACCCACTGCCTAGAAAAGCAAAGGCAGTAGGTGCATGAGAACATCACCACCCCCCAAGTTCCCCTCCAATCCTCACCAGTCTGACTTGGAACTATATTGCCAATCCTTTAATGTGGCTGGGTCAAAATCCTGGAACTCACAATCTACATCAGGCAGACTGCAGTGGCTCAGGAAGGAGGCTCAGCACCATCTTTGAGAGGGCTATTAAGGATAGACGATAAATGCTAACTGTGTGCAAGCAATGCCCAGATCCTATGGACAAATAAAAGAAACATTCAAATTCATCATTTTTAAAATTCTAAAACATCTCCCCTTATTTAAATGGTACAGGTGTTCCAGAATTTCCCTTCTTTAAATTACTGTTCTTTATCTTTTTTATGTTCTCCATCAGATCCGCAGCAAAAAAAAATGAAGGAACTCCTACTAATCAGAACAGATTACAAAATAAACAACCAGTGGAAAATTTCACATGCAAATCTTTATTTGTCACACCAGGCAGACAATATGCTCGAATGGCACAGGATGAGATGCTGCCAGTACCATGCCCAGCTCCCTCTGCTCCTGGAACACAATCTGGCTCATGTGGACAATCCTTGTTTTTTTTTAGGAAAACCGGACTAAGTGAGCATTGTCAATCAAGACTTGAACTAGTAATTTCCAGTTAAGAGTCCAGGGCTTATAAATGGATGTTTTAGGTGCGAAGTGGACACTTTAGGGTCCAATATAGCGAGTGGTGCATGTGCACTTGTCCGGCCAAAAGTCCACTGATCGCAACATTGGGAGCGCACCGATAGGATGCAAAAACCTAATTAAAATATATTAAGATAATGGTCCTACACTGGTTTGTAAAACTGTTCTCCCTAAGTTCATGACTCACACAACAAACTGTGGCATTAACCATACAAACATGTGTATTAGGAGCAGGAATAGGCCACTTGGCCCCTTGAGCCTGCCCTGCCTACAGCAATAAGATCATGGCTGATCTGATTGTAACCTCAACTCCACATTTCCACCTACCCCCGATAACCTTTCACCCCTTGCTTATCAAGAATCTACCTCTGCCTTAAAAGTAATCAAAGACTCTGCTTCCACCACCTTTAGCGGAAGGGAGTTCCAAAGGCTCACTACCCTCTGCAAGAAAAAAATTCTCCTCACCTCTGTCTTAAATGGGCGACCCCTCATTCTTAAACTGTGAACTCTAGTCCTAGATTCTCTCACAGGAGGAAACACCCTTTCGATATCCACCCTGTTAAGACCCCTCAGGATCTTATATGTTTCAATCAAGTCGCCTCTTACTCTTCTAAACTCCAGCAGATACAAGCCAAGCCTGTCCACCGTTTCCTCATAAGACAACCTGCTCAATCCCAGGTATTAGTCTAGTACATCTTCTCTTGACTGCTTCCAATGCATTTATATCCTTCCTTAAATAAGGAGACCAATACTGTACACAGTTTTCCAGGTGTGGACTCACCAGTGCCCTGTATAACTGAAGCATAACCTCCCTACTTTTGTTTTCAATTCCCCTCACAATAAGCGACAACATTCTATTAACTTTACTAATTACTTGCTGTACCTGCATACTAACCTTTTGTAATACATGCACTAGGACACCCAGATCCATCTGCACCTCAGAGCTCTGCAATCTCTCACCATTTCAATAATATGCTTATTTTTTATTCTTCCTGCCAAAATGGACAATTTCACATTTTCCCACATTATACCCCATTTGCCAGATCTTTGCCCACCTGCAGGAGCTCTATTTAAAAGGCTCACCCCCTTCTGATAGGTTCGTTGCTGGTTTGTGCTTTTATGATGCTAGTCAACTTCTGGGATAATAACAGAAAATTCTGTAAATACTCAGCAGGTCTGGCAGTGACTGTGGAGAGAGAAACAGAGTTAACATTTCAGGTTGATGACCTCTCATCAGAAGTGGGCTGTTGGGGTGCTGGGGGCGGGGATCAACTTTTGGGTCCCCTTTGGGCTATTTTCTCTTCCATGATCAACTTTGTGAGTTTTGGGACCAACTTTGTGCTGATGGCAGGCTGCTGGTTTGCCTTGGAAACATTTTCTTTCACTGTTAGGTTTACCTTTTGTGCTGGGAGGGGGAGGGGGAGGGAGCAGCACAAAGAGGAGAGCATTGACCACAAGTGCTCCCAGTACTCCCAGCCATCAGAATAACTATCACAAGAACATTTCACCTGAACAATCCCTCACCTCCCAAAATACCCATAGTCCCACCATCCTTATGATCCCAGCTCTCACGATCACTACCTGATTGCTTTCGTACAGTCCAGCCATTTGGGTCCTGCTATCATTTGGCTAAAAATATTAGCATCAATATCAAATAATGAAACAAGCTTTTTACAAGGACTCAATTTATATTTGAATAGCTGTTAATTTGCTAAGTTAAAAACCACCCTTTTAAAACTCGTTAGTGCTGTCTTGTGTACTTGTTTACTGTAATGAACTTGATGTACCTGCAAGTTTTCTTACTTGAAATAGATAACTTTACTACAGAACTCTTTTAGACGTTACATGCTTGAACCAGGCCCACGACTAGAAAGACCTTCCCTTAAGATTACCTGCGCTTAGGGCTTATTTGTCAGTACAGTCATGTGACCCCCTAAAAACAGTAGGAAAGGTTATACCTACAATCGCTATGTTTACTCCCCCGTTGGTATTTTTTTACATTTCCTATTTACAAAGAATATATTAATCCACAAGATATACATATATACACAAGTCATGTAATTAAAGATTAAGCCTCTGAGGTGGTTTTCTAATTCGGTTAGCTCTACCATTTGAGATTCTCCCAGTGCATCGACATGATCAGGAACTGCAGCATCAGGTCCTTAGACAGAGGCAGTTCAGGATTAGGTAATTTCAACAGAGACCTCAGGTATATCTATTCCAGGTCGATTTGTTAAAGGTTCGACATCAATTACAGGTGGGATAGCTAGTTGTTGGAATGTCTCTCTCTACTCCTTAGCTCATCCCAATGTTTTCAAACAATCCAACCTTCCACTTCCACTTGGAATGTCGAGGGTCCAGTTTCTGAGGTGATTACACCAGGAACCCAACAAGGTCCATTTCCAAAATTCCACACAAAAACTGTATCTCCCAGAGTAAATCTTCGAGCTTTGCCATGAATATCGCGATTCAATTTCTGCTACTCTGGTTCTTCTCTACCTTCCCCTCTTAAGTTTGGAAACACCAGACTTAACCTTATACAAAGGCAATGTTCCATCAGTAATTCAGACAGTGTTGAACCCGTAGTTACATGAGAAATCGGGCAATAATTGAGAAGAAAACAAGAAATTTGAGTTTCTAAATTACCTTCGGATAATTTCTTCATTCCTGATTTGAAAGTTTGCACTGCTCTTTCAGCTAACCCATTGGCTGAAGGATGATATGGAGCTGTTTTAATATCTTTAATTCCATTTAAGCTCATGAATCTCTGAAATTCCATACTAGCAAAGACAGTACCGTTATCCAAAACAATAACTTCTGGTAGGCCATGTACACTAAAACATTGGTGCAACTTTTCAATAGTTGCACACAATGTCGGTGACCCAACTCCATATACATCCATCCACTTAGAACGCACATCGATGATCAGTAAAAACATGGAACCTGAGAATGGAACTACATAGTCTACATGTACAGTCTAACCCAGGGTCGACCAGGCCACTCCCACAGATGCAGCGGAGCTGAAATGGGCAACTTCTGCTGTTGCTGACAGTGGAGACGGTACTTGACCCTGCCTTCAATGTCACTGTCTATGCCGGGCCACTTGCGCAAGCATCTTCATCTTCGAAATGCCTAGTTGCGCACTGTGAAGCTCTGTCAAGAGTGGCCCCTCTCCTTGCAAAGTGACGATGACTCTTGATCCCCATAACATGATGCCATCTTGTCAGGAAAATATAATTTTCATAATATTATTGTGATTTATTGTGAGGGTAGGTTAAAAGTGGGGTTTCGATTAGTTTCTCTGTGTGTATGCGTGTATGTATGTATGTGTGTGTATGTATGTGTGTGTGTGTGTGTATGTATGTATGTGTGTGTGTGTATGTGTGTGTATGTATGTGTGTGTGTGTGTGTATGTGTGTGTGTATGTATGTGTGTGTGTGTGTGTATGTATGTGTGTGTGTATCTGTGTGTATATGTGTATGTGTATGTGTGTGTGTGTGTATGTATGTGTGTGTATGTATGTGTATGTGTATGTGTGTGTGTGTGTATGTATGTGTGTGTGTGTGTGTGTGTGTGTATGTATGTGTGTGTGTGTGTGTGTGTGTGTGTGTATGTATGTGTGTGTGCGTGTGCATGTGGGGGATTTAATTGAATTGGACACAGCTGGTCTGGAGGCTTTGAGTTATCAAAAAGGAAGCTAGGTTTGAAATGCTAAATATGCAAACATGGCTAAAGTTTTGGAATATGAGGTGTGAGGAACATTTGCATTTTTAGATAAACCAGAGCAGTTTGAATTTCAAAGAGATGGTAAGATGTTACACCTAGACAGAAGAAGCTAAGCCAAACATTTTCCCCAAATGTTACTGATAAAATTAGTACTATGAAAAGATTTATATTATGAGAAAAGTAAAGTTGCAAAAACATGTGGGAACAATGAAATTTGCATTAAAAGGGAGAAACATGTATAAAGGAGATGAAGTTATGTATAAGGGGAGAAGGAATTCTAAGATCTAACACAAGTATGAAAAGCTTGCAGTCTCTGTGCATCAAGTTGCTGCCTACAGGAACTGAAGCTAAGAAAACCCACTTTGAATATCACTGTCCAGGGTATTGTGTTGCTTTGCCTGGGTCTGTTTAAATCTATTTGTTTTTACTGTTGCCTTAATGGAGGTGTAACTGGGAGCCAGAATAATTAGGAGATTTAGGAGTTATTACAGTAGTAATCTGTAGATCTATGCATGCACTTAAAATCTTTTATTTTATTAATAAATGTTTAATTTAGTTTTGTAAAAAAACCTTTAAGTTTTGGTGGACTTATTACTACTGAATTCAAGGCATGCATCCTGAAATAAAATACAAATTGCAAAACAATTGTGGCAACTGTTTCAAGTTTCTCCCTGGGATTTGAGCAGCTCAGCATTTACCATCCGCTGTGCCAGAACAGTTTTGACAATTTAACTCTGTTTTGTGGACATGGAATCTCTTATCTCTTCGGACACTGGTGAATTTGACCACCCTTGCAATACCTGGTCTCAGACTTTTGACAGAATTGGATCCCTATTTATCAAATTCCTATTTGCTTCACACAGACCAGTGAAGAGTCCAAGAAATTCAACACAAGCACAACTTCTTGTGGCACTGGAGCATGTACAATGCTACCTGTTAACGGAAGATGACTGAGTGCATCTGCATTTGCATTATGCACACCAGAGTGGTGCATAAAGGTGTATTCATATGCCGATAAAATCAAAGCCCAATGTTGAATTCTTGCTGAGGCTATTGGCGGAATGGCTTTATCACCACTAAATAAACCCATTAGTGGTTTATTGTCCGACATGATGGTGAAATGTCATCCATGCAGATACTGATGGAATTTCTTCACCCCAAATATTACTGATAAACCTTCCTTTTCAAGTTGTGAATAACCCTTCTTGGCAGAAGAGAGGATTCTGGAGACACAGCCTATTGGCCTTTGGGAGCATCTTCAATCCTGTGTGACAACACCACTCCCACACCATAAGGAGATGCATCACAGGTTAATATTAATTCTTTTGATGTGTCATAATGTACTAGCAGACATGATGAGTGTAATAGCTTCTTGACTTTTACAAAGGTTTCTTCTTGTTGCACATTCCATGACCAACGATGGTTCTTTTTCAATAGTAAATGTAGAGGTGCTAACATCATTGACAAGTTTAGCAACTATCACGCCGAAAACAGACTTGAGTTCAGTGACACTGGTAGGAGAGGGCACCTCCTTGATTGCCCTGACTTTCTCCTATACTGGATGCAACCTCTGGGCATCCACTCGATGATACAAGTAAGTGATATCTGTCACTTGGGAGGTACATTTCTCTTTCTTCAATCATACACCAGCTTCCAAAAATCTTTTTGAAACCTCTTCTAGGTTGGCCAAATGTTCGGCTTCTGTTGATTCTGCGATCAGGACATCACTCAGGGAAGTCCTTGCAATAGGCTTTCCATGGGCCTTTGGAAGATTGCACAGGCAGATGATACATCAAAGGGTAGGCGTATATATTGGCACAGGCCCTTGTGTGTTCTCATGGTTACATACCCCCTAGACATGCTGTCCAGCTCTAGCTGTGGTATGCATGGCTGATGTCCAGTTTAGTATAGCCTAGCGTACTTTAGTCCAGCTAGCTTTGCATACAAATCTTCTACCCTTGGGATAGGGTATTTATTTAGTTTAGCAGCCATGTTCACAATTAATTTGTAGCCTCTGGAAATGTGAAATGTTTGATCTGGTTTCATCATGGGGACTATGGGCACTGCCCCTTCCAAAATCGGACTGGCTGGATTATGCCTAACTTCTGCATCCAACTTCTCCTTTAAGGCATAAGGCACAGGTCTGGCCTTAAAGAACAGGGGTGTTACCTCTAAATCTACATATATTTTTGCTTGTAAGCCTTTTATCTTTCCCAATGCATCACGAAACACGCTGTCATACTTCCTTAACAGCTCAGAAATTCCTCCTGTTCCCATTTGAAATATTTCTGATCAGTTGAGCTTAGTTTTTGTAATCAAATCATGGCCCAGAAGACTGTGTCCTTCACCTGTTGCTATGATCACTGGAAGCTGGGCTGTCTGTTGCCTATAGGACACAGGTACTGTGGTGATGCCCTTTACCTATATTGATTTTCCGGTGTGTGTCTTCAGCTGAGCCTTGGTTTGCTCCAGATTCAGTGACTGGGTACCTTCATTTAGATATTTAAATGTGTGTTCTCCCACCACTGTGGTCAAAGCTCCTGTGTCTACCTCCTGATGAGAGGCTTCCCATTCACTTGAAGGGTGACAGTTATTGGTTCAGTTTTTACTGCTTTGACATTGTATAGGGAATAGATATCAGTATCAGCAGCTTCTGGTTCAGTTACATTGTGCACTTCAGTCATCTTGGTCTGCAGTCTGATTGGCTGTCTCGATTTCGCCCTGCATTGCTTTATCACATGCCCTTTTTTGTGGCAGTAGTGGCAATCTGCCTCCTTAAATCTGCAGGTTTTCGGTACATGGTTACTCCCACATCGGAAACAGGTTAATTTCTGAATCGCTGCTGAGATGCTTCCATGAGGCCTTTTCATTTATCGTGCAGCAGAGACTATCTCCCGCTTCGCTGCTGTCTCTCTGGTTTTCACGCCATGCCCGATGGTAGGTTCCTGCCCCAACTGAAGAACGGCGCCATGTTGCACACTCTGTAAAGTCTGCAAGTCTGCATCAGTGCTCTCCATTGCTAGCGCTATTTCCAATGTGTGCTTCAAATCAACGTTAATTTCTGCAAGTAAACGGCGCTGAATAGCGTTGTTATGAATGCCATAAACCAACAGGTCCCGCCACATGTCATTGAGTGAATCTCCAATGTTCGCAGTGCTCAGTCAACTGCTTCAACTTCACTATATAAGTTGCAATGGACTCTCCTGCGGCCCATACTCTGGAATTAAACTTAAATCTCTGCATTATTACTGATGGCTTCAGCTGAAAGTCTACCAATTCATTAAAAGATTTAGAATTGGGTGTGTTTGGGGCCATCAGACTGCGGATGAGATTATATGTTTTGCTACCAGAGATACTTAAAAGAATTGCTTTCTGCTTCCCCTCCACTGTTATTTCATTCACCTCAAAATAAAAACCTAGGTGCTGTACATACTGGCTCTAGACTTCCATGGATGAGTCATGAGGGTTGATTCTGCCGAAGAGTGACATAATTGGTGAGTATACTTTTCTTTCCTTAAGAATTGATGTATTCACATTCACAAGGCGAGGTGCAGCGTCCGAGCTATTTATCCTCATCGCCAAATGTCATGAACTTGAGGTACCGGACAGGTTTCTTACTTGAAGCAGATAACTTTATTACAGAGTTCTTTTAGAAGCTACACGCTTGAAACAGGTCCACAAATAGAAAGCGCCCTCCTTATGATTACACACGCTTAGGGCTCATTCGTCAGTACAATCACGTGACCCCTAGAGGCAGTAGGAAAGGATATACCTACAATCGCTACATTTAACTAACATGGCGATTGCAAGAAGTGCATCTTCGTGGCTGCCGATTGGGAGATGGAGAGCTTCCATTGAGAACACTACAGATGGCTGTGGTGGGTGACCTCAAGCAGCTCTGGATCTTGAGGGAAGTTTCATACTGCAGGATCTTTTTTAAAATTCTTTCATGGGATGTGGACGTTGCTGGCAAGGCCAGTATTTATTGTCCATCCCTAATTGTCCTTGAGAAGGTGGTGGTGAGCTGCCTTCTTGAAAGTTCACTGCAGTCAGTCTAGTGTAAGTACAACCATAGTGGCTGTTAGGAAGGGAGTTCCAGGATTTTGATCCAGCAACAGTGAAGGAACAATCTTGATGTGCGCCAGGGCAGTCTGGCCTTAACAAAGGTGCTGATGGAGTAACTATTAGAAAAAAGGCGCCTTCCATACAGAGTGTGGTAATCTGATGTGTAAAATACCTTTAAGAAGAATATTATAAGAAGATTATTAGAAGATCCCATGATCTTATTATCCAATGACAGAGTAGCGCGGGCTACCTTAGGAGTCTGTAGTCAGTAGACTGTAGTCAATAGTGAGTAGTCTAGAGTAAGAGTCTGTAATGTAGAGACGGTTTGAGTTGTAAGTGCACAAGTGTAGCTGCTGATTTCCTTTGTAAATAAATAGAATGTGTTCTACATAAGAACTTTCTGCTGATCTGCTCTGTCTGTGGTACCAACACGGTCATCCCAAAACAAATGTGCAACCCGAATCCACTAGTCTGACTAAACTAGTGACCAGGATCCAACAAACAGGGGCTGAGGTAAAAAAAAGCAAGGAAAGGCGAGAAAAAAAGCGGAAAAATGGAGGAAGAAAATCAGGTGAACCAAAATCGGGCCATACCTCACACGGTAATTGTAAGTAGAAATTTCGTCCTAATCATCGAAGCAGTCCTCTGGGAGCAGGCTGCAGTTTGGAAGAGTTGATCCTTTGGACCCAGTGGTGGATGATTGGTCTCATTAGCTTGAACACCTCACTTTTACCAAGCTAATGACATTGTGGGGGAGGAGAAGAGGCACACAATCCTCTTATCCACTTTTGGGAGTAAGACTTATGGATTGATCCAAAGTGTAATGGCACCCAGCACCCCAGATTCGAAAAGTTTTGATGATTTAGAGAGCCTTGTGAAGAATCATTACCAGCCCAGGCCCTCGGTAATGATGCAACAGTTCAAATTTAACTCAAGAAATAGAGCCCCAGGGGAGACCGGTGCTTGTTATGTGGCAAGTCTGAAACAGTTAACAGAGCATTGCGAGTTTGGTACATCTGTAAATGAAATGTTTAGACATCATTTGGTGTGGGGTATAAATGAAGATTCGATTCAGAAGAGATTACTGTCTGAAACAAATTTGGATTTTCAGAAGGTACAGCAAATAGCACTGGCTATGGAAGGCACAGTGAGGGACTTGAAAGCCACACAGGGAGAGCAAAATGGCGCCGTCCTCCACATTGGGCAGGGACCCCCAGCCAAAGAGGGCGTGAAAATGTACAGCTCTAATGAGAAGTGGGAAGCAGCCACGGCTTATAGACAAATAAAAAGAAATTACTTTGCAGCGATAACATGGGACAATGGTAACAAGAGGTGGAAGCAGACAAGCTTGTAATGAATCGAAGTTTAAAAAAATCGAATGTTTTTACTGTCATCAAAATGGACGCCTTATGAAACTTTGCAGGGATAGAATCAGGCAGACTTTCAATCAAAAGAAAAAACCCTGTGAGATTCATAACATAGAAGTGCCTGAAGTAACAGATTCAGATATTTATTAATTGTATAATTTAAAGGTAGGAAGAGCCGAACCAATCTACATAACAGTCAGAGTGAATAATAGGCCTAACAGAATGGAGGTGGATACAGGGGCTTCCTCTATGGTGATAGGTGAGCATAATTTTAAATATCTGAGTTAAAGGGAATGTAAATTAAATTTGAAAGAAACAGATGCCAAATTGAAAACTTGCACAGGAGAAGACATCAAAATCAAAGGTATGAGCAGGGTTACTGTACAGGACAGAAGTCAATCAGTGCAACTACCCCTGATGGTGGTAGCAGAGGAGGGGCCAAGTCTCCTTAGACAAAACTGGCTGAAAAAAATTAAATTGGATTGGACTGAGATCTTCTAAGATCTCCTAACTGAGAGCCACTGGGTTACCTGAGCTACTGCAAAAATACGCCCCAGTTTTCCAAGATGAACTCGGGAAGATCCAAGGGCTACAAGCAAAAATTCATGTTGATCCAGACTCTACCCCCTGATTTGTGAAGGTAAGACCTTATGCAATGCGGGAAAAGATAGACACTGAATTGGATAGATTAGAGGAATGGAGAGTGATATGACCTGTGCAGTTTTCGGAAGGGGCAGCACCAATAGTCCCCATACTTAAGCCTGACCAAAGTGTCCGAATTTGTGGAGACTACAAATTGACTGTCAATTACGTGGCTAAGTTGGACAGACACCCTACACCAAAAATTGAAGACTTGTATGCTAAGTTGGCAGGTGGAATTGTCTACATGAAGCACAATATGAGTCATGCTTATCGACAATTGGAGATAGAGAAGGCCTCCCAGAAGTTTGTCACAATTAATACACACAAAGGGCTGTACCAAAAAAACAGTTTGCCTTTTGGTGTACCCTCAGCTTGTGCCATATTCCAGAAGACAATGGAAAGTTTACTGCAGGGATTGCCTCATTTTGTAGTTTATTTAGATGACATTCTTGTGACAGGACTCACTGCAAAGAAAAATTTGGCCAACTTGGAAGAAGTTTTGAAACATTTTTCACAGGTGGGAGTGTGTTTAAAAAAAGAAAAGTGCACGTTCCAAGCGAAAGAGGTAGTCTATTTAGGTCACAGGGTAGATTCACAGGGCCTGCACCTGGTTGAGGAAAAAGTGAAAGGCATTAGAGAGGCATCAGCACCAAAGAACACCTCCGAGCTCAAATCATTCTTGGGGATGATCAATTACTGTGGATGCTTTTTGCCTAATTTGTCAACAGAACTGGCCCCCCCTGTATTCCCTACTCAAGAAAAACCAACATTGGCCTTGGCAAACACCACAGAAAGAAGCTTTCACAAAAGTGAAACAGCTGTTACACTCATCCACCCTATTAGTACATTTTGACCAAAGAAAAGAGTTAGTTCTGACATGTGAAGCAACTCCTTATGGAGTGGGAGCAGTGCTCTCCCATCGAATGGATGATGGCTCAGAACGACCTATTGGATATGTATCAAGAATGTTCAACACAGTGGAAAAGTGATACTCACAGATATAAAAAGAAGACCTGTCAATCATCTTTGATGCCAAGAAATTTAACCAGTATGTACATGGACGACATATTACTATTGTTTTGGAGCATGAGCCTTTGCCAGAATTGTTCAGTGAGGACAAGGCTATACCACTCAGCAAGAATACAGAGATAGGCGTTTATTCTGGCAGCGTATGAGTATACTTTCATCTACAGGCCTGGGAATCAGATTGCAAATGCTGATGCACTTAGTCATTTGCCTTTGAAAGAAAATGATGTGGATGTTCCAGTTCCTCAAGAACTCATTTTATTATTGAACTTCTTAGATTCATTATTGGTACGTGCCAGACAGATCAGAGACTGGACAAGTCGAGACCCAGTCTTATCCAAGATACGAGAACAAGTTCTTTAGGGTTTGTCACAAGAACAGGAATCTGATGAAATGAAACCGTATTTTCACAGAAGATATGTGATAACCAGCCAAGATGGTATCTGATTGTGGGGAGCTCGAGTGATTGTTCCTCTAAAAGGAGGAAAGCCTTTGTTAACTGAATTACCTAGTGCACATCCAGGCATTTCCCAAATGAAGACCATAGCAGCAGCTATCTATGATGTCCTGGATTGGATGGAGAAAAAGAGATCTTAGTGAAAAATTGTGCGCAGTGTCAGCAAGTGCAAAAGTTACCTCCAGCAGCTCCATTACAGTCGTGGGAGCAGCCAGGGAGGCCATGGGTGCGATTGCATATTGACTGTGTGGAACCTTTTATTGGAACAATGTTTCTCCTTATTGTTGATGCTCACTCAAAATGGATGGACATATATGAGGTAAAGTCACCAACATCTTCTGCTACAATTGACAGGCTAAGACAAAGCTTCGCCATCAAATGACTACCAGAAGTGGTCATATCCGACAACGGTACGGCATTTACAAGTGCTGAGTTTCAACGGTTTATCAGCCTCAACTTTATTGTTCATGTAAAACCTTCACCATACCACGCTTCTTCAAATGGACTGGCCATTCAGAACATTCAGAAATAGTATGAAGAAATTAATAGCGACCAAGTTAGCACGCTTTCTTTTCCATTATAGGACCACCCCTCACACGACAACAGGTGTCACACCTGTAGAATTGTTGTTGAATCGTCGTCTCAGAATGAGATTCAACTTAGTAATGCCAAATTTAGGAGGGAAGGTGGAAAGGATTCAAGGAAGTCAGAAAATTGTACATGATTGGTATAGTCATGACACAAAGTTTATCATAGGAGAGAGGGTATATATGAAAAATTTTGGTGAAGGACCTAAGTGGTTATCAGGTGAAATAAGTGTCGTCACTGGACCTCTTTCTTACCATGTGAAAGCAGAAGACCGAATCAATCGGAGACATATAGATCATATAAGGAGGAGAGAAACAAAGTATCGGGAAATGATTCCTCCAGTGTTCATGACTGCGTCAACATCTCCTGTTGAAAGAACTCAGCTGAGTACAGATGTGTCTGAAGGATTGGCTGTACCTGCAAGAGTTGAGGAAACAGATTTGCAGGTGCCCACCAAAGAACCTGATGTTCAGACAACACCAGGAAAGCAGGTTCCTGACAAAACATCTGAAGTTGTAGAGCTGAGACCTTCTCCACACATAAGGAAACCCCCAGAAAGACTGAATTTGTAAATTACTTATCTGTGTAAATAATTTGATATTTTGAGAAAAATTGTAATTGTAACTGTAAAATATATTTGAGTAAAGGGGGAGGAATGTGATAATCTGATGCGTAATATACCTTTAAGAAGAATGTTATAATAGAAGATCACATGCTCTTATTATCCAATGACAGTAGCGTGGGCTACCTTAGTAGTCTGTAGTCAGCAGTGAGTAGTCTAGATTAAGAGTCTGTAATGTAGAGACAGGGTTTGAGTTGTAAGTACACAAGTGTAGCAGCTGAGTTCCTTTGTAAATAAATAGAATGCGTTCTACATTAGAACTGTCTCCTGATCTGCTATGTCTATGGTACCAACTCTGTCATCCCGAAATAAGAGTGCAACCCAAATCCATTAGTCCAACTAAACTAGTGACCAAGGATCCAACACAAAGCCAATGCAATTCTCCTGGTCCTTGTTGGTCTGAATGAGAATAGAGTGCAGAAATAATGTGAGGCCCTTGCAACCATGTGAACAGAGGTTTTCTGGTGTGATTGAATTTTAAGCCCAGATTTGCTGCCCTGTTTGTCCCCTGACCTTTTATTCCTAAGTAACTACAAGAGGATAGTTGTGTTTAAATGTGAATCATTAGAAATGATTTTACTTAATTTTATTTAAGATGCTTAATATCGTTTCCTACAAATTGGTGCTAATATTAAACAATCTCCTACAACATGCCAACCTGTTTTTGTTTAATATAAAATTTAGTAATGCAAGCAATAGGATAAATCCCTTTGTTGCTTTAGCTGTTGTCATCAATTGAATACATTCCATTGTGCTGAATGGAATGGCAAAAGCTAACTAAGGTGTGCTGGGACTGTGCATCAGATATTTGAGAGTAGAAGAAAACACACTGCTATGCATTATACCCTTCCTTGTCCAATGTGCACTGGTAGTGCAGAATAATGCAAAATTTATTCTCTATTGCAAAATAATGGACAATGTGTTGTTGACTCTTTAGTGGAAAATGCCTTTCATGCACAATGTTGAGTTACCTTTAAAGCATTGAAACAAGCCAGGAATAGCTGCATAATCATATTTTGAATATGGTTATATAATTGGCTTTTTATTACATGCTTGACTACTTTTTGAAGTACTTTCACCACTAAAGCACCAGTGGTACATTTTATGAAAAGAAGCACCTCTTTTGTTTATTTTATAATGATAAATGTTTCAAATCTAGACCTTCACCTTGTTGGTCAGTTTACAACCCCATCCCTCTCCTTTTATACTAATATTGCTCAGGTAAATGTGCTGACACTTTGCAAAACATCTGAATTACAGGGACATTTTTAAAATTAACTGATTAAATCATATTCCAATATTCCAATTCATTTTAAATGGAGTGAGCTGCATTATGTTGGGAAAGTGAACTTAAGTTGTAGGTGAGGATATCACATTTGTTGAGATGTTGAGATTTAATACGAGGGTGACTCATTAGTTCTCAGAACTGTAAAAGTATGCTTTTGAATGAAGGATTTACTTTGGAAAATGTTAAATTGTCATAATCCAGAGCGTGCCAATCGGCAACTTGCTGCATTCCAGGTTAGAATAGTGTTAACAACAACTCAATAGAAAGTCAAGTTGTTTAAGAACAGTATCAGAACAAGTAGAGCATGCCAAATAAAACAGAAGATCTTTACAAAATATCTGTGATTCACTATTAGTGTCATTAAATATCAGACCCCCTTTGACATTGCTAATAAATAATCTGCTGTGTGATGCATGGATGCTACAAATCTGGCCTGCCCCTTTAGAACTGTGCAGGTATTCATAGTGGGAGCCTAGGCAATCACGTCAGCTTGTATATTGCCTTTCCATTGCTTCATAAACAAGATCTTTGAATAGATAAAGTGACTATTAATAATGGGAAAAATGATAGTGCGTGACATTATGTGGAAGAACGCATTGATTGTCTGATGCCAGAGGTACAAAATTAATCAAAATGCCTCTATAATAATAATGTAATGCTCACAGAAATTATTTTCTAACAATGTAGAGGACAACATACATATTGGAAGTGATGTCATATGTAGAATCATAGGTCTGGCATTACATGAGCCTTCCATGATCCATTTTTAGCTGTTTCCTATGTATACTCTGTCAGCAGATTAACTCCTGTGGAAGATAATGGAAGTACACAAAGTAAGATATTCCAAATTATGCTGTTGAGGTTCTTGCATATTTTTCAGTTGGGTAGAATATTCTAAAATCTCACTATATTCAGACAATTTGGCGAGGCAGAGATTATCCAAACATTGGAAGGAATAGTTTACTATAAAAGGATGGTTCCTAACTTAATTAGCTTGAATCACCAGAACTCTGAGTGTATTTTGTATTGTTCTTCATGCCAAGGGATATGTTGCTGAGCAACGATATTGTCATATGATACTTGGCCCGACCCTTCAGTAGAACGCCACCAATTCCTGCAAAAACACTAACTTGAAGGCTTCAGAGTGAGTTTGTAATCAACTTACAAGTTTTCAATAAATCCCATCAATTCCTGTTAGAAATGTTGAAGATATTTGAGAGGCTAAATTATGATAGTGATTGTATTTTGGGACGCACTGATATCAGCTTTGAGAAAATTCCAACATGAATTTCATCGGCAAAACTTTAATGTAGTTCAGTACCTTATGTAGATAAGCCTGTCTATTATCCATGAACTCTACCGGATGGTGATGTTTGGAAGGTTACCGGACGTACAAAAGTAATGAAGGTTGGGTGAAGTGAGAAAAATGTGAGTTGTAAGTTGTTCATATCCATGGAGTATTGAATTCACCTCGAAGTAGATGGGCTCCTGATATCGTGGAATGGCAATGACGACTCCCTCCCTGAAGAAGTGGAGACTTGGCAGGTTCCTGCCCTCCAACATGGTACATGGTTGTGGAGGCATGCTGTGGAGTAGTGGCAGTATAATTCCATGGCACATGAACCTGCTGTCCACCCTCAGGATGACAACATTCATCTTCTCACCACTGCCACTCATCAGTGCCCTTGTTGTTACCCATCAGCCAGTCAACCCAGACTGTAGCCCCCCCCGTGCCTAAGGGGGTGCAGTCCAAAGTCAGGACTTCTAGGATGAGAGCTGATTGAGGTCATCTTGCACTGCTATCTGCAGCCTTCCCCATTGAAAGTCATCAGCATCCCACCAGTCAAGCTGCAGACACCGGGGTAGCAATGTCTAGGGGCACTAGGCCAGGCAAAGAAGTCCACAAGACAGGCACTAAAGGAATGCACAAGGCTGATTAGTTGTCTTATATGATGGTTTGTTTAATTGGCTTAGTTTGGAATGGTTGTTTTGTGGTGGATTTTATTTCAGTGTTGTGGCCAAGAGGATTCTATGATGGTCAGTGACAGAGGGAAGCTAAGGTGTGTGACTGTTGTTGAATGGAAATTTGGGGATGTGTTCATTGGCTGAATGAAGTGATCAAGGAGATTCTGGTTAGAAAGGGAATGTATTGGTTGCCTACTCTCTTTGTACTGCTCTTCCTCCTTCTCTTCAGCTGCTCCCCCTATTCCTGGTGGCAAGGGCTGCACCCTCATAATGGTGAGGTTGTACAATATACAGTAGATCACGAAGAATCATGGCACACACTCCGGTGAGTACTCCAGAGCAGGCCAGGCAACAGAACCATTGCTTGAAAGCCCCAGTGGTCTGTTTGATGATGTTTTGGTGAGAGCAGGACTTGGTCCCACCGAGGTGTGTGTCTCTGCATTGGTGGGAAGTGCAGGTGAACGCTGTGACAGCTTGACATATAGTGGGTCCTCAGGATCCAAGGTGGTCTGGCGGCTAAGGCTGATGGGTGACTGGCAGTGTGTCCCCTCCTCTCGCTGGTGGCTGTAATAGAGAGAATAGATAATTAGTGATTGGCTGGATAGTCGCCTGCATTAAAGAGCAATCACAGTTTTGGCGGCTGGGTAAAGACTATCGGGTGGGACCTCACTAGCTTGTTGGGAGATGCTGATCTTGCATTTGGTGGAGGTATGGTCCCTGTCCTCACCAGACAGCTCTGCCACCTGCTTTTCAAAGGGGCTGAGTGGCCTGAGGTCCAGCATCCCCCCTCCCCCCTCCCCGCCTCCCCTGTCTGGGATTAAAAATGAGCGGTTAGTTTCTTTTTTTCGCTGGTGCAGATACGATGGGCTGAATGGGCTCTTTCTGCACCATAACTATTCTTTGGTTCTATCTCTCCCTGTTGTTGTGGACGATCTTTTCTAGCATAAAGACAGATGGACAAACTGTGAACAGGACGCATGCCAAAGCATATGATAAGCATGCTTCCCTGCTGTGTGTGCTGAGTGGACCTATGTGAGGGCTGAGGATGCGACTTGTGCAGGATGTGACAAGAGATGAAAGATGTATAAGTGTGTGTGAGAGAATCAGTGATGTTGTACCCTGTGACTGTAACCCTGCAAATGCCTGATGAGAGTGTATGTTGAGATTGAGGAGATGGTTAACTTACCCTGGCGGATCAGATGAGATCATTCATCCTCTTCCTGCCCTGGATGGCTGTCCTCTTCTGAGGAGCACAGGCACTGGCTGCACTGGTGAGCCCCTCCCAAGCCTTTGTGGTGAGGCTGGTGGGCATCTGGCCCCCATCACGGGGGGTAAAGGACCTCCCGCCGGTCCTCAACTGCCTGGAGGAGTGCCGTCAGTGCCGTGTCGCTGAACTTCAGGGCCAAGCACTCGTCTCTTCTAGGGGCCATCACTCGCCACAAGTCCTGGGCTGCAGAGAATGAATGTGTGCACGGGTGCTGTTTAAATATGGCGCCTGGAAATATGAGCCAATGAGGTAATGGTGGGGTGGACGAATCCCAGCCTGCCCTGCTGCTTGTTTACGCATTTATAATGAGGTGAGAAGCGGACGACCTGCCACCTCGGCCAATGGGAAGCATGCTGACTTTTCCAACCACCACCGCACTTAGTCTCCAGGCAGAGCCAGTGGAAATCAGCCAGTAACCAACCCGAATGTAGTTGATAATCCTTTTGGAAAGTGCTGGTAGGGGTGTGGATGGAGGTGGGGCAGGGAGGGCGTTTCCTTGCTGCTGCTGAACACATATTTAGCTAGGAGTGTTTACGAGAGGGAACCAGCTGGGCCGGCAAGGTTGAAAATAGCAGGGCTGATGCCGCATCCATGTTACATGCTGGCTGATCTCATAAACTGCCCACTCTACATACCTCCAGCGCACACTCCTAATGCCCATGCTAAAGGTCTCACCAAGATAGCTTCCATAGGAAGCGTGCGTGCACCACAAGGAGGTCATTCTGGTAGCAAAACAGCAGCTGTAGCACTAAAACTATGGGCCATATGGAAGGAATTTTTGTCTCCCGTGACTTTAATAGGCAGTTTTTAACAGTTATAATTCACATCCATGTAAGCCCTTCATTTCCATATGAAGTGAAGTTGGATGTTATCTGCAGTTTCATTCATTCACTTGAGTATTTTGTTGATATTTCCAACAAATCATGATACATGTTGTCCAATGTCACTTTAGGCTTAGTGCTCCTCCTGCTTCATCTTGGCACTATTTTCAAGCCACGGAATTATTTCCAACAAACATGCTCAACATTTTTAACTGACCACAGGAAAATTTACCAAAAAATATTTCCTTAAAAGCAAATGGGAGGCTTATTCTTCCAACATACAAGAGGCAACTGTGATTCCTTGAGTGGATTGAAGAAGCCGTAGCCTCAGTGTTGATAATGTTGTAAGGCTGTATGTTGTCTCATAAAGAGCTTGTATGATTGAACAATAGCTGTTTATTAATAAGACATAACTAGATACATATATTCAGGGTACAGTCTGGTCTAGGTGCTATCTCCATGCCGACTCCGAGCTGGCTCACTTCTACATTCTACTACTCCCATGTGGTTCTCTACATCAGAAGGTGGGTGGTACTGTTTCCCCAGTCCCACATTAACCCTCACAGTCCCGAACACCCTAGTACTACAGATAAGATCATTAACATGGTATGAATGAAGTAATAATAATTTCACAACATCAACATAAGAAATTGCACACCAGGTTCAACGTGAAGATAACTAGCACTAAAAATAACTTTTAAGCCAAGCAAGGCACAGAGGGGTTAACTAAGCTAATGATCCGTGTGAGGAAGAAGCACCATCTGCAATTTCAGGCCATTTTCTGGAGCTAAGAATTTCATCCTTTGTGAGGAGATGCATCGTAAACTCAATTGCATCTCTATTAGAGAATGGAGTATTGAATTCAAAGCGAGACAGAGTTTGGACTGAGTGCCTTGCGGCTCGAGGGCCACGACTCAGATGTGCCTTGGAGATGTTCCTCTGCTGGGGTTGGCCAGGCTGCAATGCTCCTCTGTTCTTTCAGGAGAAGACAAGCCACAACCAGGCAGAGAGGGCACGTACAGGCAGAGGGCAGCCCAACCTCCTGCTATGCAGCAGGTTCAAGCAAAATGCCCTGGAGCTGCCCATGCAACTGAGCGTGGAGAGGCGGTGATGCCAGACGAAGGTAAGAGTGCAGTGCACAGAGGTCAGTTTCGGATTTTGCCACCAATCTAGTGTCGTCCCTTCATTGATGTGAGCCATGAACCTGGAGCCCCCATTGATCATTGAAAGACAATGGCACCATGATGCAGATCTCCATTGTCTCACCAGGGTGTGCAGTCGATGGCACCCTGGACATGGGGGAACTCAGCAATCGCTGCAAAGCCTCTGGCTCGCTTAGCCTGGCTGGCCTCCTCCAGATGGTAAAGAATAAAGTTCAGTACCTGGCTGAACAGAGCTTCTGTCACCAGCTTGGCACAACTGTGGACAGCTGATTGGGAGACTCCACACAGATCCCCCACTGACCCTGGAAAGAGCCGGAGACATAGAAGTTGAGGGCCACTGTGACCTTCAGAGCCAGTGGCATGGGGGTGTCCTGGCCCTGCTCTGAGTCTGAAGTTATGGCTGCAGAAGGTAATTTCAGTGAGGACATCCTTACTGAAACACAGACATTGCACACATCATTTACCGACAGTATTTCCAGTGGCTGTGAAGATGACCATGGCGATGAACGTTTAAGCGTCTGACTCCTTCCAGGCTGGAGCTAGTGTTAGTTGCAACATTTTGTAGCTTATCATTCACTGTTACCTGAGGCTCTCTATTCAATGGGCACTAACTAAATTTCATTCTCTCTTGCTAGGAAGAAGCAGCCAGAAGCCATATGCAGCTCTGCTAAGATTGCAGGCTTCTTCATGATGCATTGTGTAATAGATTGTCCAGGTTGGACAGTGTCTATGGCTGATGGTGCAGTTTGTAGGATGTGACATTTGAAGATGTATTCACTGAGCCTAACCACTTGGAACATCATTGAACATCTTGGATACTGCAAACAGATCCTCCATGTTTGACTCCTGGCATTGACCTTCATGGTTATCTGCTCCTGCTGCCTTTTGTGTATGTGTATAGAGGAGTCTCCAGTCCCTTGTGACTACAAACCATCTCTGCTCTTTTCTACCTGTGTCACTAAGGCCTGCAGTGCAGTTTTCATAAACCTTGGAGACCACGCACTTCAATATTATGATACTCTTCTTTGTTTCCCAGCTCTGAGTCACTTCCTTGTTCAAAACAGGTTGTAAAGATATGCCCTGCAATTACAGACCAGTCAGTTTAACTTCTGTGGTGGGGAAACTTCTAGAAACAATTATTTGGGATAGAATTAATGGTCACATGGAAAAATGTGGATTGATTCGGAAGAGTCAGCATGAATTTGGTAAAGGAAAATCGTGTCTAAATAACTTGCTGAGTTCTTTGACAAGGCCACATAAAAGGTCCATGAGGGTAATGTTGTTGATGTGATGTATATGGACTTCTAAAAGGTGTTCAATACAGTACCACACAACAGACTTGTGAGGAAAGTTATAGGTCATGGAATAAAAGGAACAGTAGCAACATGGATACAAAATTGGCTGAGGGATAGGAAGTATAGAGTAATGGTTAATGGGTATTTTTTGGGCTGGAAGAAAGTTTGTAGTGGAGTTCCCCAGGGGTCGGTATTGGGACCCTTACTGTTCCTGATATATATAAATAATCTAGATCTTGGTGTGCAGGGGACAATTTCAAAGTTTGCGGATGGCACAAAACTTGGGAGAATTGTAAACTGTGAGGAGGACAGTGTAGAACTTCAAAAGGACATTGACAGATTGGTGGAGTGGGCAGATAGGTGGCAAATGAAGTTCAATGCGGAGAAGTGTGGGGTGATACACTTTGGTACAAAGAACATGGAGAGACAGTATAAAATAAAGGATACTATTCTAAAGGGTGTTCAGGAGCAGAGAGACCTAGGTGTCTATGTGCATAAGTCATTAAAGGTGGCTGGACAGGTAGAGAGAGCTGTTACTAAAGCATACAGTATTCTAGAATTCATTAATAGGGGTGTAGAGTATAAGAGTAGGGAGGTTATGACGAACTTATTTTAGACTGGTTAGACCTCAGCTGGAGTATTGTGCACAGTTCTGGGTGCCACATTTTAGGAAGGATGTGAATGCATTGGAGAGAGTGCAGGAGAGGTTTACAAGAATGGTTCCGGGGATGAGACACTTCAGTTATGAGGAAAGATTGGAGAAGTTGGGACTGTTTTCCTTGGAGAGGAGAAGGCTAAGAGGAGACTTGATAGAAGTTTTCAAAATCATGAGGGTTCAGGACAGAGTAGATAAGGAGAAACTGCTCCTGCTTGTAAACAGATCGAGAACCAGAGGGCACAGTTTTAAAATGTTTTGCAAAAGAAGCAAAATGCGAGCTGAGAAAAAACTTTTTCACACAGCGAGTGGTTAGGGTTTGGGATGCACTGCCTGGAAGCCTGGTGGTGGTGAGGGGGCCGGGGGGGGGGGTTCAATTGAGGCATTCAAGAGGGTATTGGATGATTGTTTAAATAGAAACAATGTGCAGGGGTACGGGGAAAAGGCAGGAGATTGGCACTAAGTTAAAATGCACAGAGAGCAGGTGCAGACACAATGGGCTGAATGGCCTCCTTCTGCACATTACAATTCTGTGATTCTCTGATTCCTCCATGACTGCTAGCAGTTGCACTAGCCACTACTCAGCTCCCATTTGAGTTGCAGGCTAGCTTCAAGTGGTGCTATCCACTCTCAAGCATGGCTCCCTACTGCTGGGTCCAGCCAATCAGTAGTGCAGTTGGTACTGTCTAGTCTCTGAATTCACTAAAAAGAGCAGTTACATGAAGTTGGTTCGCTGCCTGCATTGAAAACCATAAGCAAGGGTTAACCATGCATTGTGATCCCTGGTCTCGTCTGCAAGGTCTATCGAATTTAGCCCTCCACCCTATATTGAGCTCAGTTAATAGTTTTAGATTCCTGCAAAATTGACAGAATTTTGAATTATGGTTTGTGGCATTTAATTTGCATATCAATTAGCATTTTAAATAGGAAATTAAAGAAATATGTATTATTAAGAAAAAAATGGAATTCATAAACCTGATGGAGACTAACTATTTCTGTCTCTACAGATAAGAGATTCTATCAACTGTATCATTTTATAACTTATTTTTTAAATTTGCTCCAAATTGGCTCCTTATTCGTTTCCTAATGATGCTTCTTAATAACGTTTGCAACAGAGGTTTCCATGGCAATTGTCGGAGGTGCTTTTCCCTATTTCTATTGTGCTTCTTTCTAATTAGATATTTTCTTCATCTTTTTCTGATATTTCCTCTGGGTGCTGTAACTACATTTTCCATCTCATATTCAGAAGCTTGGGACACTAGAACATTCTAGTACATCTGAAGCCAATAGACAACGTCTTGTAAAAGTTCTCAACACTTTATGAGAATAATCATCAGCAGTGTGGATGTTTGGCTGTCAGGAGACACTGCAACACGTGAGATTTTCCTTCTTGGTTATTAGTCATTGTTCTATTCCTGTCGCTGACCAATATTTTTTGGAAGAAAGTGGAATATAAAATGTTCCTAGTGCTGCAGAGGTAGAATCTCTGGAAACTTTTATTGTAAACATTCAGGTTTGAGTCCTTCAAATTGGAGTCTGCTTTTCATCCAGTTGGTTCAATAACTCCTTCCTAGATTAAATTCCGTGTGGGATCCAAATGCTTTGCAAATTGGCTGGTGGTATGTCTTGTCACCACTCCAGCCTCAGTAATTCATTAACCACTGAAGACTCTGGAGACTTGTTGAAGATTAGGAAGGTTCATTAGTTACTCTAATTCAAAGGCTAGAAAGGAAACAAAGAAAATGACAGAAAAGAGGAAAATCTTAAGCTGACCTGTCAGTACCTGAGCATCAAAGTGAAAGAATAAATTGAATGCAGGCATAGAGAAGGCACAACTCACTTTGATTATAGAGAAGTATTCATTCGATTGCAGCCATTCACAGCTATGACAGCTTAGTTGTCTTTACTCTCATGTTTTACACTGTTGCAAAGCACAGCAATAGGCCTTAACATTGCGTTGCGAGGATCTTCCTCAGTGCTTCTCGCGTTCCGCTGCCAGAGGCTTGGCAGAAACTCCAGGCCTCATTTTAATGCTGCCTATCTGGTGGGATTGGAGTGGACGGGGTGGTTAAAGTCACTTTGGGTGCCCACCGCCATTTTAACATCAGAATCCTCCCGTTTGGGAGGAATACCTGCCATAGGCCTCATTAACGTGGAGAAGCCACACTCCAATGACATTGTGCATACCCCAACACCAATTTAATTCAAAACTGCAGAACCTCCCCCTCACCCTGAATCTCCTCATAAAATTTGTGTGGAGGCAACTGAAATGATAGAAAAAAGGGCTCTCCATTGCAACTCAGCAGATGAGGGGATCTTTTTCATGTCTGGTTTGCCAGGGGACTTCCCAACTTCCAAGTTGCTTATTTTTCCCTCCGTTGAACAGAGTTTTACTGTAAGTTTAAACAGCCTGTGCTAGTAAGGTGGGCATTCTCCTGGCAATTCCTCTTGCCTCCAGGGAAATGGTGAATGAAGAGGATTTAATGATGAATGACCTGAAATCCTCACCTGAGGCGTCTAGCACAGGCCCAGAGTTACCCAAGAATGGAGGGGCTCCACTGACTCTACCAGGCTGCTCAGCATTTTAGAGGAGATGCCATTTATGCATCACCAGGGAGGACTTACCAAAGACCAGCATTGTGCCCTTGATGTGTTATCTTACACAAGCAGTAGAGCTGCCCTACCAGAAAGAATTTGACATCAATTTTGCATTCAATTTAATTCAGAATGATTAGTATATCATTTGGCATCAAAAAGTGTGATTTGGAATGAGTGATGTGACCGGCCCACACTCCCCACCACCGCCCCCCCCACCCCACAATGGTGCCCTGCTCCCTTCTGCCGCTACCGATCTCGATGGCGCTGGTCCCTTCTCCCCTCACCCCTCCCTCCCCGATCTCAATGGTGTTGGCCTCATCCCCCTCCACCCCCCCTCCCCACTCCCAATGGTGTTAGCCCCTTCCCCATTCTACCCCCACCCCCTGATCTAGAGGGAGGCCCGGTGCTCCCACAGGATTGGAATCCCCCGCCCCTGCCAGACTCCCTGGACTTCCACACTGCCCGTTTCCCCCACCTCCTGCTGTCTGCTGGAGACCCCGCGGTGGCTGCTGGAGCACCCCCCCTCCCCGGCTCCCCGTGCTGGCTGCTGGAGCCCCCCCCGTGCTGGCTGCTGGAGCCCCCCCCCTGCTGGCTGTTGGAGCCCCCGTGCTGGCTGTTGGAGCGTTGGAGAGCTGCACCGTCACTTCTGGTTGCTGCCCCACCCCAGAACGCCTCACCATCCTGGAGGAGAGGGGGGAGAAAACTGCTCCGTGGTAGGGGGAGGAGAAAAGCACCTCCGGGGATGGTGGGGACCAAAAGGAGGGGGAGGAAAGTGGGGGAGGGGGGAAGTGGGAAAGGGAGGGGGTAAGAGGGGGAGGTGCTGCAATCTGAGGGGGTGGGTGGGCATATGGGGGCAGGGAGGTGCTGCAATCTGAGGGGGTGGTGGGGGGGCGTTGCTACAACCTGGGGAGTGGGTGGTTGGCACATTTGCTTGTTCAGGCTGTTCACCCCAGAGAAATTTGCAGAATGCCTGGTGGGTACAGGAGTAAATCCAACCTTAATAAATAATAATTGAATAAAAAGACAGGTCTGCGAATGAGATCATGAAATATTCTTTATATTGTTTTTATGCTATGGAATATTGCCAGCCTGTTAGTTCACATAAATACCGAGTTTATTCTCAAGAGTCAATTAAGATCAGATATACATTTCAACATGTGCAATTGAAATTGTCACTCGTGTAATCCTTACAGTTTTCTACACAAAAAAATTAATAAATGTGATAATGAACATGCCCCTCAAATGGATTTTCATTAAGACAACATGTCCAATCATGAAAAGAGGCAGCATAAAATAAAGGTCAGGGGGTGCAGGAGAGGGAAGGGTGGATACTGGGGATGAAAGTCTGCTGATAATGGTAAGATATAAAATGGATCATGAATGGCTCCGTGCATATGTTTGTCAATATTAATGGCAATTACATTGTTGATGGGTAATTGTACACCTATAAATGGGGATAGCTGGGACACTGGGGGAGTGAAAGAGCTTTGACTCTATATTAAGTCAATTAACTCTCTCTACAAGGAAAGACTTAGTTTTGACTTCACCAGCTGGCTTGGATCCATATAAAAGTGTTAAAGGGCCACCTGAAATTGTGTTTGGACACTTTGCCCCAGTTTGTTTAATGCACTGTTCCTCCAAATCCTTGCACCCTCACTATAATGATCACTATAGTGATTTGTGCACTGACCCTATGCTAAACAATCTCATACTACATGCCTGTACTACATCAGCTAGGACTTGGAAAAATCTGATGTCTGAACCTTATTGAACTTTGCCGTGATCGCTAGAAGTTAGAGTTTTTCCTCAAGAACAAGCTCCTTGATCACTGTTGATGTCAATTTAATGTATTCTGAGGACTTAAATGACGCTTGCAAATAATGTTGTTTGAGATTTGTATGATTTCATTTCATGTTGGTTGATCGCCAATGATGACATTTGATTTTATTTCTATTTTATGTCAAATGACAACTAAATGATCGCTTTTGAACTCAAATGAGTGCATATGAATGCTGTTGAATGTAGAATTATGTCAATTTTTTCTAATAGGGAATAAAATTGTTAGTTTTTGTTACTGTGCCTTACCTTGTAGGCTGACATGAATTGTAAAATCTAAGTGGATTTTTTTATGTATTAGAAAAAACCATCAGCAACATTCAGCAAACATGATGTTCACACCTCAAATGGTCTCAAAGACCCCATTCGGAATTAGCATAATTAGCTCCTGGAATTCTGGTATTTTTTAACACAAAATGAGAATATTTGACTCAGGTAGAGTCATTTACTGAGTCTCAATCTCCACCCTTTCCCTGAATACTCTTTACAGTTTTCATTTTTAGATGTTCATCCATTTTGCTTCTCTCTGGCACATAAACCAGACCAGCTGAATTCTGGAGTTCAGTGTGTGGGGAAATTGAAAGCACAAATGATCACTCACCAATTCAGGGCGTATTTTTTTTTTTGCCAATGTTAGCAAAACGAAAAACTGGTACGAGGATGAAGCTGGTTCCTTTGCTTTCTTTTCACGGCAACCTGTTCTTTGTCGATAGCATTAGTGAATGGAGATAAAAATACCAATCTGTGGTCCATTCCATTGGCTTTACAATGTTCAATTGCTAAGATTAAAGAGTGTTTACTGAACTGCTTTCTGGAGTGATGGCTTTTCTTTTTGAATTATTTTCTCTCCTTTTAAAGAACAGGTACTAATCTCTGCTGACTAGATAGCTGCAAAATCAAGAATTTGTTTTGTTGTCACTGCTGAACTGCTGCCAGGTTTGGTCTATAATGAACTGTGTGTTTCATCATAGCAGCTTGTCACTCGGTACCAGATTAATGACTTCAAAATCATAGCCAACTTTGCATCAGAGGATTTGAAGCAGCTGCTGATGGGATGTGCAAAGAATCCGGTAGAATAATCTGGCAGCGAGAGGCAAGTAAAAGAAGACTGTTGTCATAATGTTATCTGTACGCAATTTCACAGATGGCACTGTATTGCACAACATTGGAATATTAAGGCTTTGCAACCTCCTTTTGTCTTAACTCGAGTTTAACGCACAGAAACAGACTATTCCGTCAAACTGGTCTATGCTGATGTTTATTCTCTACCTAGGTCTGCTCCCATTCATCTGTCCCACAGATGTGTCAAGCAACAACCTTACATGTTTATGGTTACTGATCAGACTCCTCCACTACCATTGTTGAGTATGTCTTGCCGCACGGGCAGGACAGTCCCATCAGAGGTTGTGGCACAGTTGTATACAGTTGGAAGGGAGTGGCCTTGGAGAGTCCTCAGCATTGCTGAATACAGAAAAGACTATAGGTCCAACAATGTCTCGACTGTAGTCCTGAAGACTTTTGCTCCAGAACTAGCTGTGCCCCAAGCCAAGCTGTTCCACTATAATTATAACATTAGCATTTACTCAACAAGGTATGTCCAGCCTACAAAAAAATGGAAAAATCCGATTCAGTCAATTAACGCCCCATCAGCCTACTCTCAATCTTCAGCAAAGTGTTGGAAGGGGTCATTGACAATATTATCAAGGGACACTTAAGTCACTAATAACCTGCTCAGTTTGGATTCCACCAGGCTCACGTGGCTCCAGGATTTATTACAGCCTTCATCCAAACATGGAAAAAGAGCTGAATACCAGAGGTGAGGTGAGGGTGACTTCCCTTGACATCAAGGCAGCGTTTAGCCAAGTGCTGCATTAAGGAGCCCTAATAAAATTGGAGTCAATCAGAATAACTGAGAAACTCTTCACTGGTTGGAGTGACCCTAGCACAGATGAAGAGGAGGCCAATCATCTCAGTTCCAGGACATCACTGCAGGAGTTCCTCAGGGCAGCGTCCTAGGCCCAGCCACCTTCAGCTGTTTCATCAATGAACGACCTTCATTATAAGGTCACAAATGTTCACTGATGATTGCATTGTGTTCAGTTACATTTGTAACTCCTCAGATATCGAGGCAATCCATGTCTGCATGCAGCAAGACCTGGACAATATTCAAGCTGATAAGAGGCAAGTAACACGGGTGCCAGACAATAACCGTCTTCAACAAGACAGAATCTAACAATCACATTCAATGACATCACGATTGCTAAATCCCTCATTATCAATATCCTGGGATCACCTTTGACCAGAAACTTAACTGGACCAGCCGTATGAATATTACAGTTACAAGAGCAGGACAGAGGCTGCGCAAGCAGTGGAGAGTAACTCATCTCCAGACTCCCCAAAGCCTGTCCACCATCTACAACACTCAGGTCAAGAGTGTGATGAAATGCACCCCATTTGCCCAGATGAGTGCAGCTCCAACATCACTCAAGAAGCTTGACATCATCGAGCATAAAGCAGCCCACTTGATTGCTGCACCATCCACCAGTGTTCACTCCCTCCACCACAGATGCACCGTGGCTATAGATGGTACTATCTACAAAACGCACTACAACAATTGCCAAGTTTCCTTTGACAAGACCAAACCCATGACCTCCACCACTTAGAAGACTAAGGGCAGTAGACACATGGGAACACCACCACCTGCAAGTTCCTCTCCAGGTCACACACAAATGACTTGGAACTATATTGCTGTCCCTTCACTTGGGCTGAGAAAAAAATTCTGGAACTCCCTAACAGCACTGTGGGTGTACCTACACCACATGGACTGCAGCGGCTCAAGAAGGAAGCTCACCACCACCTTCACAAGGGAAATTAGGAATGGGCTTTAAATGCTGGCCCAGTCAATTGAAACCCGTATTCCATGAGTGAGAAAAGGTACCAAGTGGTTGCAAGTTCCATGTTCTAAGCACTCAGTGGGTAAAGTTCCAATCCTTTGTTTAGTAAATGTGACACAAGCATACCTGATGATTATGAGACTCTTTACAACCCCAGCCACAGCTAGCTCCTCGAATATGAGGTTTGCTGTTGCATTTGAAGGCTTCTTCCCCGCTAATCAAACAATTGCTTTTCTGATTCCTGACAACAATACTTCAACATCAGCCTCTGAAATGTTGGATGCACACCTTTTCCCTTCTCTCTGCAGCTGCCACTGCATTCCCCATATTACAGCCCACTCATCCCTTTAAATTCATAGAGAGCTTTAAATATGGAACCTGTACCTCTGCGGCACCCTCTTCCCCAATTTTCTGCAGCCCCTGATGTATCTGTCCCCCTGCTGGTGAGCTTTGTGTTCTTGCCTCACCATCATTATAGAAATGAGCTGTTCCTGAATTTCTAATGAGGGCAGCATTCTGGGATAATGACATAAAAAGGGATAAGGCCCTTCCTGCTGCATGGGGAACCCAGCAATTTTGGGTCTCTCTTTCCACCTCCTTTTTCTGACTCATCTTCTCTATGAGACAGTCGTCACTAAGTAGAGGATCAACTTTCTCTGTAAAACAAAAATGATGGTAATTGTAGATTGCTTCAAAATGGAACATTTTTTAAAAAAAAGTACTCAAATTAAGATGCTGTAAGACACTCTTTCTGGTTATTGTACTTTCTGAAGTTTTTAGAACAAACAACTGAAACAATAACAGTATGTGATTAATGTCTTTTTGCTCTCCCTCATTCCCATGTAGAGCCTCTTTGATTATAAAGTGCATAGCCACTTTTTAACAAAAGTCAATGCAAGCTTTATCTGAATATTTCTTTTGAAATTTAACTTTAATTTTTCTTTAAGAAAACTGTCCACTATATATCCACTACAAGCCATTGACTCCCACAGATGCTTTGATTACACTTGCCCTGCACATGCTGCCTGACCTGCTAAGTATTTCCAATTATTTTCCGTTTCTTTCAGATTTCTGGCACCTGCAGTATTTTCCTTTTGTGATCTCAAAGTAGGTCGTCCCCATCAGCCGAGTCTGCTCCGAAAATTTCTTGAAAGGACGTTAGCTTTTTAAATAAGTTCTGAATGATTATCATGTGGCTATTTAACTAGGGTTTCTTTTCAGATCACTTTTTTTTTGCTGTAACATTGTTGGTGTTACAGATAAGAAGTTTATGGCTTTAGTATAATTAGCATCCATGAAGTAAGTGATAAAATGGTGCTGTGCAACCATCTGCTGATATCAGTTGTCAGTAGATATCAAACTACAAGCAGTCAACATTTTATGAACAGTCTTTTTAGTGTGTTTGATTGAGCCAAAGCCTTGTTACCGTAAACTGAAGGTTTCATGCATTGATTTACATTGTGTTAGATTGTATATTTATACTGTTTTAAACGTTAATTCGTGAAGAACTTGAATTCCAATAATTTCATTAAATGGCACATGGTGCTGCAGACTGGACTCCGTTCTGATCAATTGATCTGTGATGTGCAGCTGGAAACCTTTTGAACATTCTTCCAGTCTTCTGACTTCTGAATCTTTGAACGTTTTAAACAGGGAACCAAACCTATTCAGCTGAATGACATTTACAAACAATAATTCCATGATGGAACTGAATGACATTTACCAAGTATGAATAACAATTTTCATTCCAATTATTATCTGTATTTGCAGAGGAGGTGGTGGAAGGTAAAAATGCCCTTCTGCTAGGAATGAGCACGTGGAACTCGAATGATTTGGTGGAACAGATTGAGACAATAGGAAAGTTGGATGATCACCAAGGTAGGAATTCTCCCTATGAGCCTGGGTACAATACCTGTGCATTCCTGTCACAGTTTTTCAATGTAATGTGCCATTATTGAATCACTACTAATCTCAATATTTAGATGAAGTAAATGGTTCATGAATCTGGGTTTCATTAATTGTTGTATGTTTTATTTATCATTTTCGTCGATGGCTTTGCCAAATGACTAGACTGAAAAAATAAATTTGAAATTGAGTATTCCTAACCAGGCAGGGGCTAAGACCTTGGTTTATTCTAGGACATGTACTTTGTTAAAATTTCAGTTAGAAGTTGAAGTATAATGGTCAATGTTGTGGAATGTGATTCACAAAATCTGATTACATTCCTTCTAATCACGTAATATCAGCCCATGGTTAGCACAGATCAATTCAAAACAATTTGTAGATACATATGTAAAAATGTTGTGGTATAGATTTTGCTAAGTTAAGCTAAAAATTATACCATTGGTGACTTGGATGCTTCATAACAAATTATAGCATGAAAAAGATTAATTGAATGACAAAACATTAAAATCAAAATTTGCAAACAAATATTGATGTTTTACAATAGAAAATGTATCAGTCAGAAGAGAAAAGTATTTCTTAAAGCAGAAATACTATGACTTAAGAGTTTTCAAGGGGCTGAATCTTACCTATGTTGGGCAGGCTGAGCGGGAGCGGGCGCGGAGCTGATCGCTACCTGCGATCGGCTGCATGCCGCCATTTTATGTGGGCGGGCCAATTAAGACGTAATACGCGTTCCATAGCGCTCAGCAGGGGGAGGAGGGAGAGTCGGGGCCTGCGCTCTTTCAGGCAGCAATCTCCCTGAGGCACGGAGCTGTCTCAGGGAGATCAAGTACATAATGAAACTTTTTTATAAATAAAGTGAAAAATCATTTAGACGTGTCCCCTCATGTGACATGTTTGTCAATGTAGCAAAATTTATTTATTTATTTTATTAAACCTCAGGAAACTTCATCCTGCCCGTGGAAGAGGTTTCCTGAAAAACACGAAGGCCGCTTGGGCTCTTTGCCTGTCGCAAACCTTAAGGTTGGACGGGCGGCATTGTCAACAACTTTAATTGCTTTTAAATAGTGCTTGTGTTGGGTTGGGTGGGAGGAGGGGGCAGGAATCCCTCAATCAGTTTTTATCTCAAACAGCTCCTGTGGTGCTGCGGAGCTAAATTTTGTGGCAGGAGAATTTCATACAAAGAGTAAGTTGGTTTCAACCGACCATTTTGAGTAGACAGCATTTTCTTAACAGCCTTAATAGGCCATTGACAGTTCGGCGGGCGCGCAGCCGCCTCTGGTCTGCACCCGCCGAACGAAATATCGAAATGACACGCAATGACATTGGAACGCACACCCGACGTCATCGCGTGTCATTTTACGCATAGGCGTGTTAGGCCCACCCCCGCACACCAACAGCAATATTCTGCCCAATTACAGAAAGTGCTTGTTCTCTAAACCTGCCGATACTCAAAATGATTTACAGAAAATGCTGTCTACTCAAAGTGGTAGGTTGAAACCAGCTTACTCTAGGTATGGAATTCTCCTGCCACAAAATTTAGTTCTGCAGCACTGGTGGTTTTGGCACCACAGGAGCTGTTTGAGATAAAAACTGATTGAGGAATTCCTGCCCCCTCCTCACCCAACCCAACACAAGCACTATTTAAAAGCATCCCTATTCAACTTGCAGTCCGACTGTTGGCTACCTACTTTCTGTTGCAAAATTAGCGGAAGTACTCGGGTTGTTGAAGAAATTGTGAAAACTTGGTTCAGTCAGCAAGGATTGGTACTGGTCATTTGAAAAGAGTTGTGTGTTTCTGAAAGGCTCTGGGAATATCACTTGTTCCCAGTCATGGGCTGCAGCATAATGGGGAAATGGAACAGAGGGAGCAGAGAGGACAAGCCGCTTGTAGAGGAAGGAGGAGGAGGACACTCAGCAAGAGGCCTTATCTGCCTAGTGTCTTCAAGGAGCTCTTTTGCCTACACCTGAGCCAGGAGCAGTGTGTTTGATGGCTGCACTTCACCAAGGAACTGGACCTACAATCTCAGAGCAGGGAAAGAATGGCATTGCCAGTTCTGGTCAACAAGACAATGGCCTTGAATCCTTCCACCATCAGATCCTTCCATGATGCAACAGGTGACATTGCCATCATATCTCAGTTCACCATCCATTGCAGCAACTGGGAGGTCAGAGGCCCTGGATGCCAGCAGAAGGCAATCTTTGTATTCTCTCTAAACAGAGTGAAGCAAGAAGAGTCTGCATTTGGCTTTGCCAGGATAAAGGGCTTCCCCATGGCAAAGGGAGCCATTGACTGTGTGCATGTGGCTTCACATTTGAATTGGAAGATGTGCTGAAACCACAAAGAGCACCAATCATCCAATGTGCAGTTTGCTGATGAATGCTCACTATCCTGGCAACAGTCATGATGCTTTCACTATCTGCCAGGCCACAATTCCATCTTTGAGCCAGCAGTTTGAACCAGAGGGTGGATGCTTGGCGATGAAGGCTATCTGTTGAACACATGGCTGATGACTCCTGTTTGCAGCCCCTTCACACATGGCCAGCAAGTTATACAGTGCGAGCCATACTGCAACAAGGAATGTTGAAGAGCAATCCATTGGCTTCCTGAAGCAATGGGCTAGCTGCAGGGGCAGCTCAGGGAGCAGGTGTCCCTCTGCTTGGTGGGCTGCTGCACCCTCCACAACCTTGGCATTGTGAAGGGTCAGCCCTTGCCACCAGGGCTTTGGGGACCACCTCAGGAGAAGGGTGAAAGGAGGGCAGCTGGTACATCCATAGATATGGTATGGATCCATAGTCCATGGACATACCATCAGAATCCTGAATGAATCCCAGAATTGCCATTACTCATCACTTCCCAGCTAACCATCCTTCTGTTATGGACCAAAAACAACAGCCACAGATCCTGACAGCACAAAACAACCATTCCATACAAACTTCATCCAACAACATATCCAATAGTCCATACAATGCTCAACTAATTGCCCTTGTGGATTCCCTTAATGCCTGTCCTGCTGGTGCCTTTGCCTAATGCACCTACACAGTGCTAACCCCATGCGTGCAGCATGACTGGTGACAACTCAGGACACCCTTGAGAAGGTCTGAGCCTTGAGGGCCCAGCTTCGGACTGTTCTCGGCGGCAGCAGTCTGAGCTGCCTGGCTGATGGGAAACAGCCTGCACTGGTGGAGTGGCAGTGGTGGGAGGATGAATGTTGGCGTCCTGAGAGAGAATAGCAGGTTAGTGCACCACAGGTCCACTGCCACTCCCCTTGGGTGGCACCTCAGCAATCCTAATTATCTGTTAATTAGGATTAATAGGTCCTAATTAACTGGGCTGCTCTGAGGTCCCACAAGCCCCTTTGAATACTGGTGTCTGAAGCCATGATGTCAGTCACTTGAGTTTGTAACAAGCAGAGAATTCATGTCCTCACTCTGAACTTCCACTCCAGTATTTAGACTTTGGGTGACTCCTGCTTGTGGTGCAAAATGGAAGCTGCAACATTGGCCATTAGACGTTGCATCCCCCTGAGTCCACAAGTCTTCTCATGTAGTTGGTCATATTGGCACATTGGAAAGTATGAGCTCCAGGCTCTACGCCAAGTTGGAGCTGAACTTCTCCATGCTCCTTGGCAGTGATGGCAGGTTGTCTGGCAGGTTTGCCATTGAGTCAAGCATTTTGGTGCATGTGTCCATTAGCATTCTCCTACAGGGCACCCCCAACAAAGTCCTCATCTGAGTCACCGCAGGCAGATTCCAACTCTGTACTTCCCTGGAAGGTACATACAGTGCCAGTGTATGTCGGTGCTAATGTCAGATCAAGTGACCGTGTTTCTTCCTCAGAAATCTGCTCCTCCCCCTCACTTCACCTTTAAGGTGGGCAGTCCGGTTTGAAGTAGCCCAGCTTGACGTTTGCAGACAACCTGCATTGTTTCAAACAGTGCAGGATGATTGTGCATCATGATCCCCGTCCCCGAATTTGGGGGCTATTCAATTTAGCCTCTTCCATTTCACTATGTGACAATGTTGGAAAGGGAGTCGGGGCCAGGAAATCCCAGCCAGTGACAAGTAAAGGCTGTCGTATCCTCAAACTCTAACCTTGTAGAATCTCACTATATTTCATTAATATGCTTGTGAAATCTATTTGGGTTGTAGCAAATCGAACATACCTTACTTTCAGCGATTGGTAAGAGAGCTAATTGAAACTTTTCCTGGCATTAATTTATTTTCTTAACCTGACCTATTGGACATTTTATAGATCCTATTACAGAGCTGTAAGAGCTGTTCCTTCAGCACTCCAAGGAACCTTCTAGTATGGCCAGCTGCTTAACCTATACTTGCAGACAGCTGACAGGAACTATGGCTTGGAGTTTTCCTATGGCGGGTGGGCTGGACGGGAGTGGGCAGGGGCAGGCACGGAGCCAATCACTGCCCACGGTCAGCTGCGCACCACCATTTTACGCGGACGGGCCAATTAAAGCCCGCCCAGGGTAACGCGCGGCCGGTAGCGCTCAGAGCTACCTGTGCGGGTGCGGGGAGGAGAGAGAGTCGGGGCCTGTGCTGAAAGAGCGCAGCAATCTCCCTGAGGCACGGAGCTATCCCTGGGAGATTGAATAGACAATAAAAAAGTTCAATAAATGATGTAAACATTTATTTGACAGTGTCACATGAGTTGGGACATGTTTGTAAAGGTAGGAAAATTAATTAATTTATTTTATAAAAGCTTCAGGAAACCTCATCCATGGGTGAAAATCACGAAGGCTGCATGGGCTTTTCGCCTCACACGCTTAAATTAATCGCTTAATGGCCTTAATAGGCCCTTAAAATTTTGGTGGGTGTGCAACTGTCTCCAGCGCACTCCCGCCAAACAAAATATCGCGATGAGGCGCAATGATGTTGGGACGCATGCCCGATGTCATCGCGCGTCATTTTACAAGTTGGCGTGTTGGGCCCACCCCCACACGCCAACCGGAAGATTTTGCCCTATGATGCTGATGGAAATGGATTGACTGCAAACTGGCAATTTTTAGCATGTAATCTATTTCAGATTATTTATAAAACAACATCACAGACCACATACTGTAGGAATAGAGCACAAATAACAGAGCTTAATTATACAAGCCAATAACAGGGCCACTAACATATACCTGGGGTAGTCACTATTTGATTAACTCCAGCAGGTAGCTAGTGCTATTGTCCATGAGTAGAGATCTGGAATAGTGTTTTTATTTTTACCATGCTCCCACTGCAACCTTAACATGACAGCAGTTCTCCTGTTGCGGTAACACAGTAAATTTACTGAAGCAATACATCACATGATAATAAATTAAAATATTATATACCTTACCACTACAGGTTCCACAGAAATAATATTTACAATACCAGCTACCACTTCATTAAACTCTGCATCAGATTCAACGAACTTTATTCTTCCTTCCCAAAACCTGTTTCCTAGTTATTTACATTAAATTGTTCCAAAGTTCCCATGATAAATTTGTACTAAATTTGCAAGATCGAAATTGGCCAGCTAGCCAGCCTGGGATGGACCTTCTTTTCTGTCAGGTTAGGCTTGCTGCTGCTGGGACTTTGCCAGTTAACTTGCTGAGTTGTCCCTTGAAGCCAGTTAAATGAACTCATTTCCATTTCCCACTGTTTGGAAAACCACCACCTCTTTTTGCCATGGCTTTCTGAAGCAACTGGAATTTGAAACAGCTGATTCTATTCAGCTGGAAAAGATTAACAAGTAACTGGACCATGAGTTCCTGGAGTGGAACCTGATCAGACCGCGGTAAAGGCGATTGAGGCAGGATTGTCGTTTTGGAGAATTTCCTACTTGATACTATTTGAAATCAGGTGGTCGGACAGGCCTGATGCTCCACCCCAGCTCCTGCCAGTCCCACCATGAATCTTCATTCCCCTCCCCATTTCAGCAGCAAATTCAGCCAGCCACCTCATTGTCATTGCTCCTTATGTAGATGTAGTAGAGAGTTTCTCATTGACATCAGACCAAGAGCGGGGTGGTGGCGTGCTTTGGGACATCAGTGAAAGGCTTCATCATGCCCTTTTGGAGGGAAAAGCCTCAGTTGTGGACACCTCTACAGTGGGTGTCCTGTGTTTTCTGACCCTCAGTGGCAGGGGTTTCTGTGCAGCAGGGATCTTGCTGGGAGTTGATGTTCTTTGACTGTGGAAAATGAGCTAGGGTCCTGGTGATGTTGGGGTGGTGAACTGTGGTCCAAACCCACCCTCTTCCATCAGCAAATCTGTCCCAGGGGAAATTTCAAACCAATTAATCCCCAGAAGCTTTGAGGATCAGGCGGGTAGAGGCAGGCAGGAGAGAACCCGACACTGCTATCTCAATATTTAACTCGAGTCATTGCATGCACTCAGTGAAGCTGCAGGATCTTTCTAAAATCATGGATACACCCTAGTGGTCCGCCTAGTGTGCTCTGGCAGCTTTTAAAGACACTTAGACATTTGAAGCCAAACAATATTCATTATTTCTCTGCCTCATCTGACAATGGAACGTATGTGACCCTAAACATGAAATAAGAGCTCTCATCTGCTGGATACGCGTAACATGAGGGTCTTTGCTTCTTCCAATCTTCATACTCTTAAATCCCAAGCTTGGTATCCCTTCATTCCTACTTTTTTTTCCCCTTCATTCTTTCGTGGGATCTGGGTATCAGTGGCAAGACCAGCATTTGTTGCTCATCCCTAATTGCCCTTGAGCTGAGTGGCTTGCTAGGGGCCATTTCAGAGGGCAATTAAAAGCCAACCACATTGCTGTGGGTCTGGAGTCACATGTTGGCCAGACGGGGTAAGAATGGCAGATTTCCTTCCGTAAAGGACATTAGTGAACCAGGCGGGCTTTTATTATTTATCTCATTTGTTTTCTCCTTTCTTTTGTTTGTGTCCCGCACCAGAGGACCTGGCTCTTAACCAAGGCTTTTAGCTAAATAAAAAGGACAAATACATTCAGTTGTAGTGATGGGGGCTTGTATTCTCAGTGTTCGCACTTAGCTGTCTCTACAATCTATATATATCCTCACTGCATAAACTGCACTCTGATCTTTAAAATATGGACCAGTTTCTCTTGCTCAGTTCTACACCAAAGCTTACAATTATAATTTGTTGTCCTTTTAAATGAAACAGCAGAAAATTGTAAGCTTTGAATAAAATAAATGTATAGTACATGTTGTCTTGCTGATCAATGCAGTTTTCTGTGGGATTGTTGCTGCCTTTTTTATTTTGTTCCATCAGTAACTGGGCAAGCTGTGCCGTGAGGAGGCAATAGCCTGCAGTGTGATTAATGTGTTTGGTGTCTACCTATGCTTGCAATAGAAATTGCTTTTTTCCAAAAATATCCACTGAATCCTTCACAATAATAGACATGGTGCACTTCCAACTAATTTAAGACGAGCCTCGGATTGAGTGCTCCTGATTTTAATTATTTATATTTTTTAATTTAAGGAGACGGTGGGGGCAATTACTAACTTTGCTGCCTCTGCAGTAATCCTGAAAAAACAGATCACCCATCCACTGTAGAACCCACATGATTGTTACTTCATTGAATTGTTATATTACGCAGTCTGCTGTGCACAAATTAGCTGCCACATTTCCAACATTATTACACCAGTGACTACAATTCAAACGTACTTCAATGGCTTTAAAGCACTTTGGGACATCCTGTGATTGCGAAATGTGTAAGTCCTTTCCTGCAGGAGTCACTGGGTCAGGAGCCGGAGGGAAACCTGACTCATTTCTTTATCCCTCCAATCACTGGGCTGTAGGCAGCCCACGGACATTCCCTAATCGTGCCCCATGTAAGCCGACTGAACTGAGACCAAGGGTCGACTTCAGACCTTCTCACTAAAATATTTTTTATTTGTTTCTATAGTATTTGAAGATCTGTCAGATATTTCGTTTTTAACATAGTTGGTAGCACTGACTCACCGTTTTATTCAAAAGCTGTCAGTTTGCTTTAAGCTATACGAAAAACAAAAACTGCAAAATGCCAGAAATCTTACTAAGGTACAGATCTAACAAAACAATGCCCAAGACATTGTGTGAAATATTATTTCAATATGAATTGATTTTCCATTGTGTATTTTCTAATTATAAGCCTTTGCAGATTCTTCTGTAGTGTATTGTTAATCTGTTGAATTTTTAATGCGGTAACCGCCCTTTAGTGAGAATGTGGAGCCGTTTATGGATCATAAAATGAGCCAGTAGGGTTATATTGCATTATGTGCATGGTACTTAAAGTAAGATGAGCTGCCATCTTTCTTGAATTCACTCCTTATTGACTGCGTTTCCTATGCATGTTAGATTAGATGGAGGCAGGAGCATGATTGTTCAGGGGCTCGTGAAATGCTTCTCTTTGGGATACGGCGGCTCCAGGATGACATTCAGAAATGACAAATGTAAACTGAGCCAATCTTTTTTTTAGCATTTTTAATATCTGATAGTTGAGCCAGCCAGCTTTACAACACTCCAGGCATTGTTGGGTGCTCATCAAGCTAGGTTATTGCTGTAAACTGTAACTCTTCCCACATAGCTCCAGATAACACTACAGGGACATACCTTCACAGATAGGCTGGCCCTAGCTACACCAGCAGTAAGTAACTAACCAGTGTTCTCTACAAGTAGGTTGCATCATTTTAACTGGCTAAAATTCAATAGAAATTTGGGGTCCCCAAGGGTTTGCTATTACCAATCTTCATCTAAGCTCTATGTAGTTGGCTAATTGAACCCCAGTGTGCCAAATTTACAGGTGTTAAACAGGCACAATGAGGGCCAATTTCTGAGAACAACTGTGCTGTGGCAGCTTTTAAAGACACTTAGACATTTGAAGCCAAACAATATTCATTATTTCTCTGCATCATCTGACAATGGAACGTATGTGACCCTAAACATGAAATACGAGCTCTCATCTGCTGGATATGCATAACATAATATTTTTCAGCTGAGGGTCTTTGCTTCTTCCAATCTTCATACTCTTACAATCCAAGCTTGGTATCCCTTCATTCCTACTTCTTTTTCCTTCATTCTTTCACGGGATCTGGGTATCGATGGCAAGACCAGCATTTGTTGCTCATCCCTAATTGCCCTTGAGCTGAGTGGCTTGCGAGGGGCCATTTCAGAGGGCAGTTAAAAGCCAACTATATTGCTGTGGGTCTGGAGTCGTATGTCGGCCAGACAGGGTAAGAATGGCAGATTTCCTTCCCTAAAGGACAAGATGACTAGGCCATCTTTTCATTTGTTCCTGGCAGCTGCAGGTATTAGACCCCTGGTATATTTAAATGAGGGGCCTAACCCACGTTTCAGGTTTCGCGTAACAAATTAGACATCACCAAGTGGGACAGGAGCTAGGGCTTGCTCCACTTGACATTCCTGAAGAGCTACCAAAAGGTAATTTTAAAAGAGAATTTGCAAAAGATTCCTGCGGGACCTGGAGCAAAGGATCGCTCCTTCATTTCAGACTCTTCTGATCTCAGTGTGTATATTCAATATTGGGCAAGGAGAAATTTTTCCTGCATGCATTTCTCAGTACTTTTGGGACTCTTAAGCATGGCGACAGGTGACCATCAGTGTCCAAGTGAGAGACATGGGGTGGAATTTTATGACAGCAGGATTTCACAGTCCCGCCAAAGTCAGCGGAGTTTAGGATGGCTCGTGGCATTTTACGGCTCCATCCCTGCAGTGACGGGGCCGTAACATTCCAGCCATGTGCTAACTAAAACAAAGGGGATTTTGGTTGGGAAAATATGCATTGTATAAGGGTTACCTATTCCAGGTTTTTCACATAGCTTTTACCTTTCAGAAGACTCAGGTAATGTTAACCATCTGAAATCGCATGGTATAAAATAAATAGATATCGCTTTATTTGTGACGCCATGGAAAATTCTTGAGGACACAAAGTAGGTTGATTAATTTCAATGTTTCAATATATTTATCAAGTAATGAACAAATTTGAAACTTGTTTTGGTTCCACACTTTATGGAATAAACAGAATTCACAATTAGGAAATGCAGAATATCTATTTATCCAACTGATGAGATAAATAGCTCGCTTCTGCCTTCAATTAATGAAGGGAGTGGAAAATATGCACCATCACATCGACCTCCCACTGTACATTTTGCTCAATTTCTTTCCGCTGCAGTTTGGGCTCTAGACCCTAATATGACATCTTGGAGCCGCTAGTTCAATCAGATCGAGTCTGGGTCAACTCTATTGCCTCCAAGTTGGTGGAGAGCACAAAAGAACTGCTCAACAAAAACACTGAGTGTGGGATCCATCATCAACAACACTGGACAGTAACCTCAATCCCTCCATGAGACTCCAATTCCATCAACATGATGACATGAAGGATGGTTTGAAAAGGGAAGGAGATGGTGGAAATGGTATCTCCTCTGAAACTGTTTTAGCAATTAGGGACAAGGGCTGGTGAAACTGTGCATCAATACCATGGAATCCAGATGCACCCCAAAAGTATGGTGGGAGGCATTACTCATTGCCATACTCAAACTGGGCAAGCTGATTGATGACTTGGGTAGCTATAGGCCAACATCATTCCTCTGTACAACCTATAAACTCCTGGAACATATCTTCTGGAGAATCAGTCCTCTTGTCGAGTCAGTGATCCTTGTAGATCAAGTGTCATTTGGCCAGTTGCTGCCATTGAATTTTGGCCTTTTTAGTGCACGTCAAGACTGGGCTCCAAAAGAAATCCAAGATGGGCACAGCCTTTGTGTATCTGATCAGTGACTTGCAAGAACCATCCCCTAACTCAAAACGCTACACCTGCTATAGATGATATCAGGTAATAGGCAGCTTTGTGTCAATTTGGGCAACATAGTCAGCTTGCCCAGGCTCCTCAACAATGGACTGCCACAAGACTCAGTGCCTGTGTCGACACTTTTCAATTTCTACAGCAGCAACATGCTGAAATGAAGGGATGTAAATTTGCATATTTGGTGACCTTGCCTTGGCAAGCAGCCACCTTCAAAAATATGGGCCCATAACTTCCATTCCCCTGGGTATCGTACCTGGGGGGTACCCCAAAGATGCACTGGGGAACCCCGTCTCTCAGAAGTCCCCATATAAGGATTGCATGGCAACTACCCCAGAGAGTTCAAACTTCCGTTGGGCAATTGCCTTGCAATGGGAACCATCTGATACAGCGATTTAAATTGCAAACTAGGAGTGGGGTGGATATCTGACTCTGATTGCCACTCCCATGGGAGTTACAGCCCATGGAGTCCACCTTGAATGGACCTTCATGGAGGAATATTTCTGGAAAGAGAAGCTCAAGCCTGTTGTTCAGGAAAGTTGTTGAGGTCCTGGTGGATGGGAAGACTATTGTTTTCCTTCATTCCCTGGACTTGCAGGAGTCTTGCAGCATTATACTGAATGGATGGGGGAGTAATGAGCAACAGCACATGCAGCGTGGGTGTTGGGACCAACCTGAGGCATTGCAGTGTCCACTTGGTCATTAACAAATGGACTTGATGTCCATCAGACTACTTCTGTTCCATACTGGTGCACAGTCCTTGACTATGGAATACATTAGCATGTGCGAAAGAGCGCACTTCTGACTCAGAGAATCCCCCCACCCCTCCTGCCCGCACAGGGATCACTCAGCGCTTCTGGGCAAGCATCATGCTGGCCAGGCCTTAATTGGCCCGCCCACGTAAAATTGGAACCATGTGCATTACCTTTGACAGTGCGACTTCAACCCTGCTGCACCTTGAAAAGCTGAACGGAGTTCACAAAAAATAACAAGCAAACTCCCAGTGAAACGCCTTGATCTTCTATGAGTCTCATGGGTAATCCTAAACTGCATCCACACAAACCATGACCCAATCCAAAATGTTTCTTAGCTCCAGAGTGTTTACTTCTGTCCCTTTTCCTTCCCAGCCTGATAACTTCCAACCCCAGAAGTGTCTTTCATGGTGAAGCTCTTTCTAGCAGATTCTCCCTCAACTGCAAACTAGGCAAATCTTCCAGCCTTGTTTCAACTTCTCACAAATTTGGTCTTTTCAATCTGAGTACAAGCTCCCTCCTGCTTTCCTGCATGGTGAACCATAGAGACTTCAGGCTTTTAGCTGCTCCCTTGCTCCCTGGGCCTGGCAGACTGACACGCCTGTGAGTTTCAGGGATATCTTAGAAACCCTTCCCCTCTCAAAGCCCATCTCCATGACAGTGTGAATCACATGGGTCTTGTATCCAGGTAGAAATGATGATTAGTTACCATTGGGACCACACCTTCTTTTATCTTGGAAGTAAATGGACATTTTAAAGCATAACTATTTACAACCCAACATTCACAACACCTTCCTGTGACTTTGGAGGCTAGGGGCTGAATTTTGGCCCCCGTCGGGGGGGTTGTGCGGGGATGGGCGGGAGCGGGCACAAACCCGATCGGTGCCCTCGATTGGGTCCGCGCCGCCATTTTACGTGGGTGGGCCAATTAAGGCCCGCCCAGCGTGACACTCGCCTGGAAGCGCTCAACGCTCCCTGTGCGAGCGGGGGATTCCCTGAGTCGGGAGTGTGCTCTTTCGCACATGCACGCGAAAGAGTGCAGAAATCTCCCTGAGGCACAGCGGTGCCTCAGGGAGATTTGTTTAAGTTTAAAATTTCTAGATAAAGCACTTGAAAAATTTTAAAACATGTCCCCTCATGTGACACTGTCACATGAGCTGGGACACGTCATTAATTTAAAAAAAAATTTTAATTGAATTTTTAAACACTTCATGAAATCTCATCCCGTCCGTGGATGAGGTTCCATGAAAAATGAGAAGGCTGCCTGGGCTCTTCGCCTGCCCAACAACCTTAAGGTTGGATGGGCAGCCCTGTTAATTGTTTAAATTAGTTTTTAACAGGCCTTAATAGGCTTTTGACAGTTCGGCGGGTGCACAGCAGAGTTGGCTGCACGCCGGCCGAACTGGAAATCGGGACGCATGCCCAACATCACCGCGTGTCACTTTACCCATCAGCAAGCAAACCCTGCCCCCCCCGCTCGCCGAGCTGAGATTTCAGCCCCTGCAGTCTAATCACTGAAAACACAGATGTTGCTGCCATTGTGTCCAAATGTCAACAACTTACACCTTCTTTCCAGCATTTCTTTATTCTTTAACAGCCATGTCACCTTGCCTGTTGCCAAGCAGACCTAACAGGTCACATGACCCCCTTCATTTTATTCTAAATTAAAGACATAGTCCTGAACCATACCAAACTTATAAACCTCATATTTGTAACATTAGTCAAAAGACTGTGATCTGAACTGGCAGGAATAAAGAGTGTTCAAATGTTATATGGTTCTCAAGTGCTGGTGTTTCTATTATTTCCTAAACTAAAAAAATAGACATTGCTTTCTGATATTATATTGTAAATCTGGAACAATGGCTTGCAAAGGGTATGGCTGTTTAATACATTCATTTTTATCAGGAATAATGATTCCTTTATTTAATTTCCCTGGTTATTCCAGTCTCTGGAGGCTTTCTGGGAACTGGTTGCGAGAATGTGGAAATTCTTCTCATTTTGACTTTTCTCCGCACAACAATATGGCCAAAATCAGTAACTTAGCTACATTGAGGATTGAACTTTTATACTAAGGCTGTGTTCCCATTTCTAGTTGTTTCTTTACCAAATCCTTTGCAAGCCGTTGTGCTGATTTAAATGTCAGAGAATCCTAGGAATCAAGGCTCCAACTTGTGAACCATGGTTTGAACTCAAGTCTACAACAGCTTGAGCGAGTTGGCAATGGTTTCAATTACTCACACAGAATTGCTGTGACTGGCACTTTGACATAGAGCAGACTCTTTTAGATCAGTGACGATTATGAGAAAATTCTGTGAGAACAACTTTCATTGCCCGCAGTGGGCGGGAATGCGTTGGTGCTGCTTGGAAAACTGCAACGCCCCACTTGTCGCCAAGCTCCTGCTCCCAATGCACTGACTGCCATTTTCGCCTGGTCCTGGTAGTGGGTGGCCAGAGCACCTGCCTCATTAGGATGGTTATCTCCTTAAGGTATGCAAATCAGGATCCCATGACATACATCTGGCCTTAATGGAATTCTCAGTTACCAATGGGCAAGAGCATTGGTATTAGACTTGGAGCTGCCTAGTCAGTAGCCATTAAAGGGGTCTCACTGCAAGCTGTTCACTGAAATAGTAACTTCCTGTTTCTTTAATGACTTTTGTGGGGTCAGGATGAATCTTAATGTCCCTCCCAGTTATAAAAGTCTCTTCCTAACAACCTCTGTCCCCAGCTACTCCCATCCCATGATTATTCCACTGTCCTCCACCCTTTGTTATATTGTAACATCTAGCTCAGCTCTGTGTCAGAGCCAGAAGCATCCTGCCACCCTGATTGGAGAGCTGCTGGTGAGAGCTGGGTCAATGCTCACCAATCAGCTGCAAACCGGATGGGAACGTTAAGACTAAATCCTGAAACATGGCTGGGTTCAGGTGTATTTGGGTGAACGGTATTATGGCAATATTCCACCCAACATATTGAGTGCAGGGGGCAGAGGAACATCTGCCCCATTAACTCCGCAAGACCAGGCACAGCTTACACTAGTAAATAACCCTCATTCGAGTCTGATGAGGAAGCAAAGAACTACAGCTCCGGAAAATTCTAAATTCAACGAGCTAACAGAAAGTATCCCAGTGGTATATTCTAAATTCCTCACTGATCACAGAATCGGTTGAACATTAAAGTGCCTTTGTGATTTCATCAGTGATGCAAAATTGATATTGTGATGTTGTGCCAGATCATAAGAGCTGAGTCATAATAATTGCCTTTGTTCCATGATGAATAATTTCTACCTTTGCAAGTTGAACATTTGAAAAAGCTGAGGAATGGATGAAGTTAGAACAAAAGCCGTTTCTGATGTGAAATTCAACATGGAAGAACGAAGACACGTAGATCCAGCAGAGATGCTTCATGAAGAGCTGACAACTGAAGCACTTTTTGATATTAAGCAAATGAAAAAAACAAAGAAATTTTCTGATACAAATCTGTATCAATGGTTCCATATTTCACAAATACCTGCTTCAAAGCAAGAATATGACAAAACTAATTACTCCACAAAATCAGAAGAAGAGATTCCTTCTAAGAGAGAGGTTCAAATAGAGATGCTGAAGTATGAAAATAGCAGGTATACTTCTGCTGAAAATGATTGTAAATGCACATCTACTAGCCTGGCTGAAGGATCACATTATAACGCAGATACTGCTACTGATGACCTGGAAGCAGAAGATGCTTTCCAATACATTTTAAATAGTCAAGGGCTGGCCGATCAAGGGGTGAAGAAATTAGAACTGAGAAGATGTTCTTCTTTTCCTGAACTAGATGGAACAGAATCATACAGATCATCACAACAGACTGTTCCTAGATTAGCAAATCATCTTGTAACAGATTCTAAGTACATAAGTGAATTGGACAATGGAAGCAGATGTTATCTCAAGACTGAATCGATTGATAATACTTTCAAAGATGGCAAAGATGCAAAAGACAATTCCTTCCTATCCATTTGTGATTATATTTATAGACCCCGTTCAGGAGAACCAAAAGAAAAAGGTAAGGATTTTATCAAAAGAAGGAATATTTATGCAACCGAGAAAGATTCTAGAGATTCCCCAGAATTATCTCTCATGCAGGAACAGTTACACCAACTTGTTGCGCCTACTGCGGAGAATATAAATTTGATAGCTGAACCAAATCAGAAGAAACTAGTAGACCCCGAATCTGTAGCAGTGGACGGTGGAGAGTGTCAGACAAATTTTACTGAATTAGCTTTAAAAAGGTCTGAATTGCTGGAACAATCTCGGCAAATGTCTGGAGATTCCTCTTTTGACAAAATACATATTCAACAGTTTCGCAAAAATGATGTGCAAAACGTGTTAAATCAGCAGGGGCTTAGCAGCATTATTTGTACACCTTGTACTGGCAATGCTGAAACAGAAAATATGCAGGAACAGAATTGTGCATCATTTCCTGTTCCTCAACAACAACATAATGCAGCTGAAGAATTAAGAATGGAAGGTTTAGTAATAAAGAATAGTAAGAAGGAAAGTTTTTCTACTGAAGTGCAATTTTTAGGAAATAGTAATGATCAGAGAGATAAAGAAGGGGCTAGAAAAGTTACTCAGGCAAGTGAACCAAATTCTAATCAGTTAGCAAAATTAACCATTTCTGCTCAATTAGCAAAGCCAGCTGAGCCACCTGCTAAGATGCTATCTCCAGAAGGCAGTCTGAAAAGTCAAGTGAACCATGAGGCAAAACCAGGGATTGAGGTAAAAGTATTGCACATCCCGAGAGAGAAAATTGGAGCCAGCGATGCAAGCTGGGGCAGTCGTAGGATAAAAACTGATGGCAAGGAAATATTCGAGCAAGCTCACGAAAGGTTTGGATCATGTGGTGAGAAAATGGAGTCCAATCATCCAGCAGAGCAAAGCAAGATCCCAGCACCCCATATACAATCAAGCGTTAGATCGGTGAAAGAGAGGATCGTAAGGGATACAGAGAATGAAGCAGACTCACTGGCAAGTGAAAAGCAGTTTCTGAAAGAGTTTTCCAATGATCCAGTAAGGAAATCAGCTGCTTTTAACTATTGCCGGAAAATGTGGTCCACAACCAGTATCGGTAAAGGAGATAGTTCTCCACAACTGGAAAGTGGATCAGCTGAGGCATTTAACGGGTTGAAAAGAATACTGGAGAAAAAGCTTGATCTTAATTATGCTGTCCTTGTGTGGAAGGACTATTACGAAAGAAAGCGAAGGAGAGAGGCAGAAATTAAGGGTAAACTTCTACAAAAGCAAAACGCTCCAACACCAACACTGGCGCAAAACTCGAGTGACAGATACCAGCTTAACACAGCTTCAGCTGAAGCTCCTGAGAGGAAATCTGTCGCTGCCAAGTATGGGGTCTCTATTCAAGTAAAGAGCTCTCTCCATTCCCAAAAAGCAAGAGAATACAATACAAAATACAAAAATTACCATAATGGAATAGCATCGCACTTATCTAGAGAAAAGGATTCTACTGGTATTGCACATCCCAAGGATGTTAGAGATGAGGATGAGTCACCTGACAAGCTTGAATTTGATTTCCACCCAGGCAGGAAGATTTTAAAGAAAAAAGCATCTGGAAATTCATTGATATCCTCAAATTGTTCCACGTCTGAAGACAGCAATGAAAATCAGTGTTCTTCACCTGATTCAGTAGGTTCGGACATATCCCTTGATTTTTATACATCACTGCATAAGGCATCTCTGGATGTGAAGAAATATTCTGATAACATGGCATTGAAACAGGTCACACCTGGATACAGATCTCCTCATGGAGACATGCAACATACCCTTTGTGATAATAGAAAAACAAGTCCTGGGGAGTTATCTAGAATACCATACAAAGAAGATCACGGATGGGAGAACTATGAAAGCAGAGTGTTTAGTAAAATAAGCACTCGCTCTTCCAGGTCAATGGAAGGATTATCTGGAATGCTTGATAATGGAACAACTAGAGTGGGCAGAAAGTCACATAGGTCGCCCATCAGATCTTACAGCAAAGCTAATCAAGGTCTCGATGACTCCAGATGGATAAGAAATGAAAGATCAGCAGCTAATCAAGTCACTGAAGAAGTACCTCACAATAACAGGTCTGGAAGCAAATCTCGAGATGATTCTGTTAGCTTGCAAAGAACAAGAAAACACCTGTCCCCAGATTACAGATTGTACTCGGGAATGGAAGATCAACAGCCAGCTAAAGAAGTTAGATCCTTCAATGTGACAAGACCTAGTCCTTCCAAAAAGAGAGGCACTGGACTGGTGGATTTCAGAATACCGAACAATGGAACGGTTGAAGATGTCAGGCAGAAACTCAGATCCTCTGGACTTTGTTTACAATAGATACATTTAAAACGGATGAAAAGAAATGGGGGTGGGGGGTACAGGGGAGTGGTGTAAAGAAAACAATACCCCAAAAAATTGAACAAGTGAATCTTAGATATCTAAGAATAAAAAAAGACCAAAAGAATAATATAGCATCTATAAATAAATAATTGGAAAACAATAGAAATAAAAAGTAAAAATAATACTTTTATTACTGTCACATAAAATAATTCGAGAGGGACAGATAAAATGCCCAGTTATCTTTTAAGACTAGGATGGCCACATAGAATTATTAGTTAATAAGTTTTGAGATTTAGGAACAAACATAATATTGAACACGCAGTTTAATAAAAGCTGATGAGGGAGAGTCTGCAGTAAATACACAGTGTAATGATGTTTCTCTTATACACAATAAACTTACTTGCATATGAGGATACTTACTTTGCACTTAATTTGGAACTGGTCTTTATATTTAGGATTCTCACATAATAGAGAAGGCAAAATTGCCTCTGTGGAATAATCTTTCTGTCTGTGATATTTAAGGCTATCTTGGTAGTAATTAATGTGATAATTACACATAGCCAAACTCCAATTGTTACTATGACACTTTCTTTTCTCTCAAGCAAGTTTCTGTCTTTCTGTAGTTTGCTTTAACTGCTATGATTTGGTTTTCTATGACTTACCACAACTAACTGTTTATAGCCCTTCTGAGGAGCCACATTGATAAATTAACTTAAGTGAAATTATTCTAGCATTGGATGTACTACATGAATCCGCACCAATCAGAGGAAAAACCTCTGACAGATATTGCTGAGGGGGTCATAGGTTCAAATGGAGTAGGCATCTGATAGTAATATTCCCCTTAATACTGTTGTGAAGATTCACGTAATTAGACATACTGTGGCTGAAGATGTGGAAACAAAAGGCCCTTTCCCCTACACTTTAAATGCTCAAAGACTAGAGAATCCTGGGTGATAAAATTACAATGAAGATGTTCTGCTCCTGATTGAGATTGGAATAATACAGATCATCATAACAGATTGTTCCAAGACCAACAAATCAGCTTGCAACAGATCCTCAGTACATAGGTAAATTAGACAATGAAAACAGGTGTTACCCCAAAATTTAATTGATTTTTTTCATTCATTCATGGCATGTGGGTGTTGCTGGCTGGGCCAGCATTTATTGCCCATCCCTAGTTGCCCTTGAGAAGGTGGTGGTGAGCTGCCTTCCTGAACTGCTGCAGTCTATGTGCTGTTGGTACACCCGCAGTACTCTTAGGGAGGGAGCTCCAAGATTTTGACCCACCGACAGTGAAGGAACGGCAATATATTTCCAAGTCAGGATGGTGAGTGACTTGGAGGGGAACTTCCAGGTGGTGATGTTCCCGTCTATCTGCTGCCCTTGTCCTTCCAGATGGTAACGGTTGTGGGCTTGGAAGGGGATGACGAAAGAACCTTGGTGAGTTTCTGCAGTGCGTCTTGTAGATGGTACACACTGCTGCCACTGTGCATCGGTGGTGGAGGGAGTGAATGTTTGCGGATAAGGTGCCAATCAAGCGGGCTGCTTTGTCCTGGACAGCATCAAGTTTTTGTGTGTTGTGGAACCTGCGCTCATCCAGGCAAGTGTGGAGTATTCCATTACACTCCTGACTGGTGCCTTGTAGATGATGGACAGACTTTGGGGAGTCAGGAGGTGAGTTACTCGTTGCAGGATTCCCAGCCTATGACCTGTTCTTGTAGCCACAGTATTTATATGGCTGGTCTAGTTCAGTTTCTGGTCAATGGTAACCCCCAGAATGTTGATAGTGGGGTTTTAGTGATGGTAATGCCATTGAATATCAAAAGGTGATGGTTGGATTCTCTCTTGTTAGAGATGGTCATTGCCTGGCACTTGTGTGGCATGAATTTTACTTGCCACTTGTCAGCCCAAGCCTGGATATTGTCCAGGTCTTGCTGCAATTAGATATGGACTGCTTCAGTGTCTGAGGAGTCATGAATGGTGCTGAACATTGTGCAATCATCAGCGAACATCCCCACTTCTGACGTTATGATGGAAGGAAGGTCATTGATGAAGCAGCTGAAGATGGTTGGGCCCAGGACACTACTCTGAGGAACTCCTGCAGTGATGTCCTGGAGCTGATTTACCTCCAACAACCACAACTGTCTTCCTTTTTGCTAGGCTCGACTCCAACCAGCGGAGAGCTTTCTCCCTGATTCCCATTGACTCCAGTTTTGCTCGGGGTCCTTGATGCCACACTTGGTCAAATGCTGCCTTGTTGTCAAGGGCAGTCTATTTCACCTCACCTCTGTAGGTCAACTCTTTTGTCCATGTTTGAACCAAGGTTGTATTGAGTTCAGGAGCTGAGTGATCCTGGCAGAACCCAAACTGAGCGGCAGTGAGCAGGTTATTGCTAAGCAAGTGCTGCTTGATAGCACTGTTGATGACCCCCTTCCATCACTTTACTGATGATCGAAAGTAGACTGATGGGGCAATAATTGACTGGATTGGATTTGTCCTGCTTTGTGTACAGGACACAACTGAGCAATTGGCCGAGTAGATGCCAGTGTTGTAGCTGTACTGGGACAGCTTGGCTAGGGGTGCAGCAAGTTCTGGAGCACAAGTCTTCAGTACTATTGCTTGGACATTGTCAGGGCTCATAGCCTTTGCAGTGTCCAGTGCCTTCAGCCATTTCTTGACATCACATGGATTGAATTGAATTGGCTGAAGACTGGCATCTGTGATGCTGGGGACCTCCGGAGGAGGTTGAGGTGGATCATCCACTTGGCACTTCTGGCTGAAGATTGTTGCAAATGTTTCAGCTTCATCTTTTGCACTGATGTGCTGGGCTCTTCCATCATTGAGGATGGGGATATTTGTGGAGCCTCCTCCTCCAGTGAGTTGTTTAATTATCCACCGCCATTCACGACTGGATGTGGCAGGACTGCAGAGCTTAGATCGGATCCGTTGGTTGTGGAATCGCTTAGCTCTGTCTATCACATGCTGCTTACACAGTTTGGCACGCAAGTAGTCTTGTGTTGTAGCTTCACCAGGTTGACACCTCATCTTTAAGTATGCTTGGTGCTGCTGCTGGCATGCCCTCCTGCACTCTTCGATTAAACCAGGATGGATTCCCTGGCTTGATAGTAATGGTAGAGTGGGGGATATGCCAGGCCATGAGGTTACAGATTGTGGTTGAGTACAATTCTGCTGCTGCTGATGGCCCACAGCGCCTCATGGATGCCCAGTATTGAGTTGCTAGATCTGTTCAAAATTGATCCCATTTAGCGGTGGTAGTGCCACACAACATGATGGAGGCTATCCTCAGTGTGGAGATGGGATTTTGTCTCCACAATGATTGTGCGGTGGTCACTCATATAAATACTGTCATAGACAGATGGATCTACACCAGGCAGTTTGGTGAGGATGAGGTCAAGTATGTTTTCCCCTCTTGCTGGTTTGCTCACCACTTTCCACAGATTCAGTCTAGCAGCTATGTCCTTTAGGACGCAGCCAGCTCGGTCTGTAGTAGTGCTACCAAGCCTTTCCTGGTGATGGACATTGAAGTCGCCCATACAGAGTAGATTCTGCACCCTTCCACCCTCAGTGCTCCCTCCAAGTGGTGTTCAACATGGAGGAGCATTGATTGATCTGATGTGGGGAAGAGGGGGCGGTGGTGTGGTGTGGGACAGTATGTGGTAACAAACAGGAGGTTCCCTTGCCCGTGTTTGACCTGATGCCATGAGACTTCATGGGGTCCGGAGTTGATGCTGAGGACTCCCAGGGCAAATCCCTCCCCCCCATGACTGCTTACCACTGCCATCCCTGCTGGGTCTGCCTTGCTAGTGGTGCCTGGGATCTTGCTAGTGGTGCCTGGGACATTATCTGTAAGGTATGATTCTGTGAGTATGACTAGTCAGGCTGTTGCTTGACTAGTCTGTGAACAAGCCTCCATGGGGTACTTTGCAGGGTTGACAGGGCGGAGTTTGCTGTTGTCACTTTCAGTACCTAGGTCAATGCCAGCTGGTTGGCCTGGTTTAATTCCTTATTGACTTGTTTTTAGCGGTTTGACACAGCTGAGTGGCTTGCTAGGGCATTTCAGAGGGCAGTTAAGAGTCAACTACATTGCTGTGGACCTGGAGTCACATGCAGGCCATGTAAGGGCAGCAGATTTCCTTCCCTAAACTAAAAGACATGAGTGAATCAGATGGGTTTTTACAACAATCGACAATGGTTTCATGGTCATCATTAGACTTTTCATTCCAGATTTTTATTGAATTCAAATTCAACACCTGCTGTGGTGGGATTGGAAACAGGGCCCCAGGAGCATTACCCTAGGTATCTGGATTACTAATCCAATGACAAGACTGCTAATGCCACCTCCTCCCCCATTAATAATTGTTTCAAAGATGGTAAAGATGCAAAAAACAATACTTTCCTAGTCATTTGTGATTATATAGATCTGGTTCCAGAGAGACAAAACAGAAAGATAAAAATTTTATCAGAGGAAGGAATATTTTCCAACAGGAACTGCAGGAACAGTTGCACCAACTTGGCACGTCCACTGCAGAGAACATAAAACTGACAACAAAAAAATCACAAGAACCCAGTCGATCCTGAATCTATTGCAGTAGACAGTGGAGTGTGCCAAACAAATTTTACAGAATTCGCTTTGAAAATATCTGAAATGCTCAAACAAACCTCTGGAGATACCTGACAAAATACCTATTCAACAGTTTTGCCGAAATGATATACAAGATGTGTTAAATTATTAAAAGGTTAGCAGCATTTCTTGTGCACCTCAATGCTGGTGTAAGAAGACTCAATAATAAAGTCGCAATGATAGAAATTGACATCTTTGCCTTCATGTCAGTAGAGGGGAGTTTGGGGTGTCTGTAGAATGTCATTCTTCAGCTGGGCCTTGCTTCATCCTTGGAGAGGTGCCATACCCTCTTTCTTCCAGGACTATTATGGGATATATCAGAATTTGTCAAAATTGAGTTGCTTCGGCTGTTACACTTGGGGAAAAAAAAACGTGAACTCATTGAGGATCACAGTAGGTGGGAGCTATCAGAAGACTTGTTGCACAAAAATGTTTTTATTCATTTCTCCTTGTATATCTGATAGCATAACAACGGGGTCCACCCACAGGCCAGATGTCTCAAAGATTATGCTGGAACTGCAGAATGAATTGGAGAAATTGTGCTCGGGTATGTGTGAGGAAGCCATAGCTTTTCCATTGCCTTTCGCATGCTCAAACAACTCTTACCCAGCAAAAAATGGTTCGTCTGTTAACAAGCATTTTAATGTCCATGACATTTTTGATATTAGTAAACAGTGGTGGTTTAATATTTACAGTGGGAAGATAATCATGCAGTCCACCTAATTTTGATTTTGAAGTTCACACATGTATCTGTGGATTCAACTCCAAAAGGAAACCATGCAAATCCAGGAGGGTTGTGCAGGTTTAAAAGGAATTATGTCTGTCCTTATCTTCCACATTGGTGTGATTGAGGTTTGCTGCATTATTAAATCGGTAAGAATATCACTAAAATTACATTGTCTCTGCTCATTTTGTTATGATGTAGCAGATGGCAATTGCCAGGCTGACCAATTCTCAAAGGCAAATTTGGCCAAGCTATCATAACTATTTGCAGTTTGTATTTTTCTTATGAGAATATATGTGCACTGAAGTCAGAAGTAAAGTGTCCACTACCACTTTCGAAGATTTTAAAGATTAAGTTAAAACGTTTATTAACAAAAGAAAAAAAAACTTAGAATCATAAGCTTACAATTACACTGTTAAATTTAGTCTTACAACATTTCCCAAAGGATTTCTACTAGCTAGACTCCCAAATAAATACCATTTTCCAGGCAACAGTCCAAATAGATTCTTAATCTATAAAACATCCAGTAATATTACCACAAGGCACCCACAGTCACTATAAATTCACAGCTTCTCTCTTCCACTCACTCAACAATGGAATTTCAATGCTTTTAACAAAACCTTGCTTTCTGGAACAAGCAAACATTTCTCTAAGGTGGCTAAAAGCTGATTGTTCACAATACACTCTTCAGGATCTCACATGGTCACTCCTCATACAGCTTTCAATTTTTCCTTAAATATATTTTCCCCCCTTTATTCTTTAAATCCATTGTTTTAAACTTTCTTTGAAACTCAAACTCTTCCAAATATAAGATCTTTCATGTTTGTTGTCTTTGCTTTTGGGTCAATAAAACGTAATATCCCCACTGCTTGTTTACCTCTGAACCCCTGCGAGATGCAACTATTTGCCCTGTCACCTTCTAATTCCCTTTTGAAATTCAAACAACCTCTCAACTTACCTACAAATGCAAATGTTAGCTCATCCATTTCCGTTTCAAAATGCCTGTTTTTAGACCTAGCCCCATTGATTATTTAAACCATGCAGTCTGACTGTCTTCAGTTTAATTAAATTAATCTCACACACACACACACACACACACACACACCCTACAAGCCTGCTTTAGTCCCATAGTAATACTAGGGAAAAAGTGATATTTCCTTTGCAATTTTCAATATAGAGAGTGCTTGTATGGTGACATGGGCCAATAAGTTGCTGCCCATATGTTATGCTGGGATACAGTAGGAAGCAAAGCTATGGTATTTGGTCCGAATGCAGAAAGTTGGGATTTTGTTTCACTCTAACCCACAGCAGAACTATCACATACGTGTGGAAGAGTTTATTTTTATATGACTGGGATCTCGGGCATAGAACAATATTTAAAACCTCAGTCATACACGAACATTTAGGACTTTTGGTGACTCAGGCTGGAATTTCCCAGCCCCTCACGATGGCGGCATCTTCCGGTCCGGCTGATGTGAACGGAGATTCCAGTGGCTCGTTGGCTCCACCGTGGGTAAACCCGCTGTGGGGGGTGCTGGAAGATTCCGGTCTTAGTGTGTTTTGTAACTATGAAAATGTTCTTGAACCAAGTCTCCTGTCCCTCAATATGAATAGAAATTGTCATTTCATTGTTTTGGGTAAGTTTCAGGCGCTAGAGATTGAATCTGAAGGACCAGCTCTATGATGGTCATTGCAATCAATTTGAATGAAATCCCCGCACAGGTCACTGTGACACAGTCTCCCAGTCGAATGAATTAACAGATGAAGTTTCAACCTCAGCTGCATGAGACAAGCTAGACCAATAAATTAGCTGTGTTTGGAGCTAAAAGATATCAGCAGTCTATCAACATCTGTTAACTAAACGCCATTAGCGAATTCCTGCTACAGTCATTGAGCATTAGTCAATTCTTCACTGATTAATCAATTAAAGAAGTTCATCAAGGCAGTACATAAGGATGGGATTTAGCATTTCCATCTTCTAAATAAACTTGTTGAAGGAATTTTAGGAAGTTTGACCAGTTGAATGTACCACACAATATTACTGTTTTTTATCTCTTCTTGTGCTGGATAAGATAAGTTAACAACTAGGTCTAGTCAGAAGCAATTGCAAATACAGGGATCTCACGAAATCCACCTGATTGCTGAGAGCATGCAAAGACTTGGCAAATTTGCGTAGGACTAGTGATAGATCACAGATTTAAACAAGAATCTTGGGTACTGACCCTGACTGGACAGAGCTCCACAGCCCGAAGGAGTTGCTTGTGAAGTTTTGCAACTTGTGTTCTGTGCAATATTTTCCTTTTGATGAAAATATTGCACAATAGCCATGGAAGCTCCTTCCTGGCTCCACCCTCAAGGGAGCGCTTATTAGAGATGAGGTACTGTACTGTTGCCCCAATTCTATGACCCACGCTCCCTTCAAGCTCAACTCCCTGCTGTGGGAGTGCAGAATCAGTTAATTTATCCTATGCATCAGGCACAAATTATGTTCTGACAACTGGAATTGCTCCATTATTACTGGCACCTAGCCACACCTTGTATTGTAGATAGTCTATTCTTTGCAATGACATAAAATGCTCATAAAATCTATTGGTTTGTAATGCTCTGGGGTGCATGCATCTCCAAAACACTGGCCCAGATCTTCTGGTCTCCAGATTGTCACACACTGGACACACTGGACATACAGCCTATGATGCGTATCAAGACATTGTGGAAGGCCCAACATGCTGACTTCCATGGGAATTGCCTGAGAGGTTTGAATTTCCGATGGGCAATTCCCCTGCTCCTCGGGACCCTCCGCGGACAGTTCCATGGTACTTACCTGGATTGTTCCCCAGAAAATTAAAATCTTGTCTAACTCCTGAATAATAACAGAACTGAATCACCAATCACTCACACTGACCCCTCCCCCAATGACCCCTCCCCCAACCACCCTCCAACCCGCCCTGATCCAACTACCCTTCCTGACCCCAACTATCCCTCAACCCCCCCCCCAACCACTCGCTACCCCCCAAACCGTCCTGACTACCCACCCGATCCACCTACCCACTCACCCGCTTGCCACTTCACCCACATGCTACCCTACCCACCTACCATCTCATCCACCCACCACCCTACCCACTTGCCACCTGTCACCCAACCCACCTGACACCTCACCCACTGAGCAGCCTATTCACCTACCTCATCCACTCTACCCACTTTCTAAAAATGTATTCTTTCATGGGATGTTGGCATCGCTGGCTAGGCCAGTACTTAATGCTCATCCCTAATTGCCCTTGAGAAGGTGGCGATGAGCTGCCTCCTTGAACTAGTGCAGTTCATGTGGCGTAGGTACACCCACAGCGCTGTTAGGAACAGAGTTCCAGGATTTTGAACCAGCGACAGTGAAGGAATGGTGATATATTTCCAAGTCAGGATGGTATATGGCTTGCAGGGGAATTTGCAAGTGTGGTGTTCCCACTTAATCTCACCCACCTACTCTCCCTAACACCATCCAATTCACTCATTTATCCACTCACCCATTCAATATTCACTAACATTCATCCACTCGCCCATTCACTAACGTTCACACTGGACCTTTAAACTTACCATATGGCAGCTAGTTTATTAAAACGGGAGTGTCCTGTCCTCCCCCTGAAGCAACAGCACTGCGATGGAGCTCTTTGGGGGCACATTGCATTCCGCAATCCTGGAGAAGCTGGGTTCAGAAGACCCGGTAAGAAGTGTGGAGCAGCATTGAGTCATGGAAAACTTTGAGTGGAGCAGCAATCTGACACTGATGGCCACTCCGCGCAAGATCTGGACCACAATATCACAGAATTACAGAATGGTTACAGCACAGAAGGTGGCCATTTAGTATATTGGGGCTGTGCTGGCTCTCTGTAAGAACGTACGAATCAGGAGCAGGAGTAGACCACTCAGCCCCTCCTGCCAGTTCCACCAGTTAATAAGATCATGGGGCAGGATTTCCCCCCCACCGTTGGGGGCGAAGTTGAATTGCGGGCGCGCGGCGCCATTTTATGTGGGCGGGCCAATTAAGGCCTACCCAGCGCGACGTCCGCACAGAAGCGCAATGCGCTCCCTGTGCGGGCGGGGGGAATCCCTATACCTCTTTCGCACACTCAGGGAGGTTGGCTGTTCTGTCACAAGTATTAAAAATAGAAAAAAAAAATTCCTGACATGTCCCATCATGTGACACTGTCACATGAGTTGGGACATGTCCATAATTTTTTAAAAAACTACAATAAAATGTTTTTTAAACCTACATGAAACCTCATCCTGCCCGTGGATGAGGTTTGATGCTTTTTCTAACTCCCGCCAGGGCTCCCGGCCTCCCCGCCAACCTTAAGGTTGGACGGGCAGGGCCCTTAATTAGTTTAATGACTCTGTCAATGGCCTCAATTGGCCATTGATAGGTCGGCGGGCGCACAGCTGATTTTGCTGAGCCCCCGCCTACCTGGAAATTTAAATGGGGCGCGGTGACGTAGGGAGTTCCGCCCGACATCACCATGTGTCATTTTAAACGTCGGCGAGTGGGCTCCGCCCCCCTCGCTCGCTGACGGGAAAATGATTGTAGCCTCAACTCCACATTCCCACCCAACCCCTATAATCTTTCACCCCCTTGCTTATCAAGAATCTATCTACCTTTGCCTTAAAAATATTCAAAGACTTAATGCTTCTACTGCCTAAGGGCAACTCACCTAGTCCCATTCCCCAGCCTTTTCCCCATTGCCCTGCAAAGCTTTTCTCTTCAGATGATGATCCAACTCCCCTTTGAAAGCCACGATTGAAGCTGCCTCCACCACACTCTCAGGCTCTGACCACTCACTGTGGAAAAAAAAAGTTTTGTGCCATGTTGTTGCTGCTTCCTTTGTCAATCACCTTAGGTAAAAAGCAAAATAAAAGAGTCTGCAAACACCCATCACTGGACTGAAACCAGCTTTGCAGAAAACTGAAGTTGCTGACAATGCCAGTGTTGTAAAGTGAGGTACCCTGTCCCTTTAAGAGAATGCAAGTGTTCTGATCACCTGACAGCACTGACAAATCATTGGACAGCGCAGGTAACTGGGAACTGTAAATCTAGTTTGGAGGTTTCTGAGTGAGCACATATGATCTGGTGCTCTGCCCTATGTCTCAATAAACCATCACTGTTTATTTTTACATCAGTCTCTCCCCATTATTGATTGCTAGCAGCAATTGATGAGAATATAGGAAGGCGTGCAGTTAGAGTTCGGTTAGCCAATGAACACCTTTACCCAAGACATAAAAATGGCGATGAGGATAAAGAACAAAAAAAAATACATTTCAAGATGGATGAGAAAAGCATTGGAAAGAGCATCTGTACTTATCTTATAAAATAGGCCACAGCTGGCAATCGGAGCAGAAAGCAGTGCTGCAGTTTAAAATAAAAAGAGCCCTGCAGAATGACAATCGCAGGGATCCCACCAAAACTCAAAGAGCGTGAAACCCAGGAGGGAAAAGCCGGCAGCTGCAGAGACAGAGTTTAAAAAAAAGCGGTGACTGCTCTTAAAGCGGCAATATGTTTAAAAGGGTAAATACATAAAAAATGGCTATGGACTGAAAATTATGAGAGACCCCAGAGAGAGCGTGAATCCGGGGTAAGCCAAACACCTAAGTGCATCATTACCTGGAAAGCCTATCAGTCGTGCAGTCTCCTTGCAGTCGTTCATGATGCTGGAGTTCGGGCATGTCGAATGATTCAACCCCATTTCAGGTGACTGGTCTCAGTATGTCGAATGCCTAGCGTTCTTTTTTACTGCTAATGACATCATTGGGCAGGAGAAGAAGAGGGCAGTTCTTTTGCCCTCCCATGGGAGCAAAACGTATGGTCTGACCTGCAGCCTTACGTCGCCTAACACCTCAGGCTTGAAGACTTTTGACAAGTAAATAAAAATTGTACAGAGCTACCTGAGACCAAAATCTGCAGTTACTATCCAGCACTTCAAGTTCAATTCAAGGTATAGGCTTCCATGGGGGGCAATAGCTGACTATGTGGCCGTTTTAAAGGCATTAACTGAGCATTGCGAATTTGTAATGTCTATTGGTGATATGTTGAGAGACCGGCTGATATGCGGGATTGGAGATGATACTATCCAAAGGTGTTTGCTAGCAGAACCTAGTCTAGACTTCAATAAGGCATTAGAATTAGCTACCACAATGGAGAGTGCTGTTAAAAATTCCCAAGTTATAAAAGAGACACACAATGTCCATCTGGTCGAGTGGGACAATCCGGTAACAAAAGGAATGAAAACTTCAGACTCTGTGGAAAGTTATGTTCTGTGTGAGTGAGGGGAGTGTGTGTGTGTGTGTGTGTGAGAGGGGAGTGTGTGTGTGTGTGTGTGAGAGGGGAGTGAGTGTGTATGTGTGAGAGGGGAGTGTGTGTATGTGTTTGTGAGAGGGGAGTGTGTGTGTGTGTGTGTGTGTGTGAGAGGGGAGTGCGTATGTATGTGTGAGAGTGGAGTGTGTGTGTGTGTCTGAGTGAGTAGGGAGTGTGTGTGTGTGTGAATGAGAGGTGAGTGTGTGTGTGTGTGTGTGCGATAGGGGGGAGTGTGTGTGTGAATGAGAGGGGAGTGTGTGTGTGTGAGAGTGGAGTGTGTGTGTGTGTGAGAGGGGAGTGTGTGTGTGTGTGTGAGTGAGAGGGGAGTTTGTGTGTGTGTGTGTGTGTGAGAGAGTGGAGTGTGTGTGTGTGTGAGAGGGGAATGTGTGTGTGTGTGAGAGGAGAGTGTGTGTGTGTGTGAGAGGGGAATGTGTGTGTGTGAATGAGAGGGGAGTGTGTGTGTGTGAGAGGGGAATGTGTGTATGGGTGAGAGGGGAATGTGTGTTTGTGTGAGAGAGAGGGGAGTGTGTGTGTGTGTGTGAGAGGCGAGTGTGTGTGTGTGAGAGGGGAGTGTGTGTGTGTGCGAATGAGAGGGAGTGTGTGTGTGTGTGTGTGTGTGTGTGAGGGGAGTGTGTGTCTGTGTGTGTGTGAGAGGGGATTGTGTGTATGTGTGTGTGTGAGAGGCGAGTGTGTGTGTGTGAATGAGAGGTAGTGTGTGTGTGTGTGTGTGTGTGAATGAGAGGGAGTGTGTGTGTGTATGTGAGAGAGGGGAGTGTGTGTGTGTGTGTGTGTGTGAGAGGGGAGTGTGTGAGTGTGTGAGAGGGGAGTGTGTGTGTGTGTGAGAGGAGTGTTTGTGTGTGTGTGTGAGAGGGGAGTGTGTGTGTGTGTGTGTGTGAGTGAGGGGAGTGTGTGTGTGTGTGAGAGGGGAGTGTGTGTGTGTGAGAGGGGAATGAGTGTGTGTGTGTGAGAGGGGAGTGTGTGTATGTGTGTGTGAGAGGGGAGTATGTGTGTGTGTGTGTGTGTGTGTGTGTGTGTGTGTGAGAGGGGAGTGTGTGTGTGTGTGAGTGAGTAGGGAGTGTGTGTATGTGTGACTGAGAGGGGAGTGTGTGTGTGTGTGAATGAGATGTGAGTGTGTGTGTGTGTGAGTGAGAGGGGAGTGTGTGTGTGTGTGTGAGAGTGGAGTGTGTGTGTGTGTGAGAGCGGAGTGTGTGTGTGTGTGAGTGAGTGGGGAGTGTGTGTGTGTGTGTGAGAGGGGAGTGTGTGTGTGTGTGTGTGTGAGAGGGGAGTGTGTGTGTGTGTGTGTGTGAGAGGGTAGAGTGTGTGTGTGAATGAGAGGGGAGTGTGTGTGTGCGAGTGAGAGAGTGGAGTGTGTGTGTGTGTGAGAGGGGTGTGTGTGTGTGTGAGAGGGTAGAGTGTGTGTATGAATGAGAGGGGAGTGTGTGTGTGTGTGTGAGAGAGTGGAGTGTGTGTGTGTGTGTGAGAGGGGAGTGTGTGTGTGTGAGAGGGGAATGTGTGTGTGTGTGTGTATGAGGGGAGAGTGTGTGTGTGAATGAGAGGGGAGTGTGTGTGTGTGTGTGAGAGGGGAGTGTGTGTGTGTGTATGAGGGGAATGTGTGTGTTTGTGTGAGAGAGAGGGGAGTGTGTGTGTGTGTGTGAGAGGCGAGTGTGTGTGTGTGAGAGGGGAGTGTGTGTGTGTGAGAGGGTAGAGTGTGTGTGTGAATGAGAGGGGAGTGTGTGTGTGTGTGTGAGAGAGTGGAGTGTGTGTGTGTGTGTGTGAGAGGGGAGTGTGTGTGTGTGTGAGAGGGGAGTGTGTGTGTGTGAGAGGGGAATGTGTGTGTGTGTGTGTATGAGGGGAGTGTGTGTGTGAATGAGAGGGGAGTGTGTGTGTGTGAGTGAGAGGGGAGTGTGTGTGTGTGTGAGTGAGTGGGGAGTGTGTGTGTGTGTGAGTGAGAGGGGAGTGTTTGCGTGTGTGTGTGAGAGGGGAGTGTGTGTGTGTGTGTGAGTGAGAGGGGAGTGTGTGTGTGTGTGTGTGTATGAGGGGAGTGTGTGTGTGTGTGTGTGCGAGAGGGGAGTGTGTGTGTGTGTATAAGGGGAATGTGTGTGTTTGTGTGAGAGAGAGGGGAGTGTGTGTGTGTGTGAGAGGCGAGTGTGTGTGTGTGAGAGGGGAGTGTGTGTGTGTGAATGAGAGGGAGTGTGTGTGTGTGTGAATGAGAGGGAGTGTGTGTGTGTGTGTGTGTGTGTGAGGGGGGAGTGTGAGTGTGTGTGTGTGTGTGAGAGGGGAGTGTGTGAGTGTGTGAGAGGGGAGTGTGTATGTCTGTGAGTGAGAGGGGAGTGTGTGTGTGTGAGTGAGGGGAGTGTGTGTGTGTGTGAGAGGGGAGTGTGTGTGTTTGTGTGTGTGAGAGGGGAGTTTGTGAGTGTGTGAGAGGGGAGTGTGTGTGTGTGTGTGAGTGAGAGGGGAGTGTGTGTGTGTGGTATGTGTGAGAGGGGTGTGTGTGTAGGTGTGTGAGAGGGGAGTGTGTGTGTGTGTGTGAGTGGTGTGTGTGTGAGGAGTGGAGGTGTGTGTGTGTGTGTGAGTGGGGGGAGTGTGTGTGTGAGTGAGGGAGGGGTGTGTGTGTGTGGGAGTGTGTGTGTGTGTGTGAGAGGGGAGTGTGTGTATGTGTGTGTGAGAGGGGAGTATGTGTGTGTGTGAGTGAGTAGGGAGTGTGTGTGTGAGTGACTGAGAGGGGAGTGTGTGTGTGTGTGAGTGAGAGGGGAGTGTGTGTGTGTGTGAGAGGGGAGTGTGTGTGTGTGTGAGAGGGGAGTGTGTGTGTGTGCGTGAATGAGAGGGGAGTGTGTGTGTGTGTGAGAGGGGAGTGTGTGTGTGTGAATGAGAGGGGAGTGTGTGTGTGTGTGAGAGGGGAATGTGTGTGTGTGTGTGGAGAGGGGAGTGTGTGTGTGTGAATGAGAGGGGAGTGTGTTTGTGTGAGTGAGAGGGGAGTGCGTGTGTGTGAGTGAGAGGGGAGTGTGTGTGTGTGTGTGTGTGAGAGAGTGGAGTGTGTGTGTGTGTGACAGGGGAGTGTGTGTGTGTGTGAGAAGGGAGTGTGTGTGTGTATGAGAGGGGAGCGTGTGTGTGTGAATGAGAGGGGAGTGTGTATGTGTGTGAGAGAGAGGGTAGTGTGAGTGTGTGTGTGTGAGAGGGGAGTGTGTGTGTGTGTGTGTGTGAGAGAGAGGGGAGTGTGTGTGTGTGTGTGTGTGTGTGTGTGTGAGTGAGGGGAGTCTGTGTGTGTGTGTGTGTGTGTGTGTGAGTGAGAGGGGAGTGTGTGTGTGTGTGACTGAGAGGGGAGTGTGTGTGTGTGTGAATGGGGGGAAGTGTGTGCGTGTGAAGGAGGGGGGAGTGTGTGTATGACTGAGAGGGGTTTGTGTGTGTGTGAATGAGAGGGAAGTGTGTGTGTGTGTGTGTGTGTGTGAGTGAGAGAGAAGTGTGTGTGTGTGTGTGAATGAGAGGGGAGTGTGTGTGTGTGTGTGTGTGTGTGTGAGAGGGTAGTGTGTGTCTGTGAGTGAGAGGGGAGTGTGTGTGTGTGTGTGATTGAGAGGGGAGTGTGTATGTGTGTGAGAGAGAGGGTAGTGTGAGTGTGTGTGTGTGAGAGGGGAGTGTGTGTGTGTGTGTGTGTGAGAGAGAGGGGAGTGTGTGTGTGTGTGTGTGTGTGTGTGTGTGAGTGAGGGGAGTCTGTGTGTGTGTGTGTGTGAGTGAGAGGGGAGTGTGTGTGTGTGTGACTGAGAGGGGAGTGTGTGTGTGTGTGAATGGGGGGAAGTGTGTGCGTGTGAAGGAGGGGGGAGTGTGTGTATGACTGAGAGGGGTTTGTGTGTGTGTGAATGAGAGGGAAGTGTGTGTGTGTGTGTGTGTGTGTGTGAGTGAGAGAGAAGTGTGTGTGTGTGTGTGAATGAGAGGGGAGTGTGTGTGTGTGTGTGTGTGTGTGTGTGTGAGAGGGTAGTGTGTGTCTGTGAGTGAGAGGGGAGTGTGTGTGTGTGTGTGATTGAGAGGGGAGTGTGTGTGTGTCTGTGAGTGAGAGGGGAGTGTGTGTGTATGTGAGTGTGAGGGGAGCGTGTGTGTGTGTGTGTGAGAGGGGAGTGTGTGTCTGTGAGTGAGAGGGGAGTGTGTGTGTGTGTGTGATTGAGAGGGGAGTGTGTGTGTGTCTGTGATTGAGAGGGGAGTGTGTGTGTGTGTGAGTGAGAGGGGAGTGTGTGTGTGTGTGTGAGTGAGAGGGGAGTGTGTGTGTGTGTGTGAGTGAGAGGGGAGTGTGTGTGTGTGTGAGTGAGAGGGGAGTGTGTGTGTGTGTGAATGAGAGGGGAGTGTGTGTGTGTGAGTTAGAGGGGAGTGTGTGTGTGTTTCTGTGAGAGTGGAGTGTGTGTCTGTGAGTGAGAGGGGAGTGTGTGTGTGTGTGTGATAGAGAGGGGAGTGTGTGTGTGTCTGTGATTGAGAGGGGAGTGTGTGTGTGTGTGAGTGAGAGGGGAGTGTGTGTGTGTGTGTGAGTGAGAGGGGAGTGTGTGTGTGTGTGTGAGAGGGGAGTGTGTGTCTGTGAGTGAGAGGGGAGTGTGTGTGTGTGTGTGATTGAGAGGGGAGTGTGTGTGTGTCTGTGATTGAGAGGGGAGTGTGTGTGTGTGTGAGTGAGAGGGGAGTGTGTGTGTGTGTGTGAGTGAGAGGGGAGTGTGTGTGTGTGTGTGAGTGAGAGAGGAGTGTGTGTGTGTGTGAGTGAGAGGGGAGTGTGTGTGTGTGTGAATGAGAGGGGAGTGTGTGTGTGTGTGAGAGGGGAGTGTGTGTGTGTGAATGAGAGGGGAGTGTGTGTGTGTGTGAGAGGGGAGTGTGTGTGTGTGTGAGAGGGGAATGTGTGTGTGTGTGCGTGTATGAGGGGAGTGTGTGTGTGTGTGAGAGGGGAGTGTGTGTGTCTGTGAGAGAGAGGGTAGTGTGTGTGTGTGTGAGAGGGGAGTGTGTGTCTGTATGAGGGGAGTGTGTGTGTGTGAAAGAGAGGGGAGTGTGTGTGTGTGAGAGGGGAGTGTGTGTGTGTGTGTGAGATGGGAGTGTGTGTGTGTGTGAGCGAGGGGAGTGTGTGTGTGTGTGTGAGAGGGGAGTGTGTGTGTGTGTGTGAGAGGGGAGTGAGTGTGTGTGTGTGTGAGTGAGGGGTGTGTGTGTGTGTGTGTGAGAGGGGAGTGTGTGTGTGTGTGTGTGAGAGGGGAGTGAGTGTGTATGTGTGAGAGGGGAGTGTGTGTATGTGTTTGTGAGAAGGGAGTGTGTGTGTGTGTGTGTGTGTGAGAGGGGAGTGCGTATGTATGTGTGAGAGTGGAGTGTGTGTGTGTGTGTCTGAGTGAGTAGGGAGTGTGTGTGTGTGTGACTGAGAGGGGAGTGTGTGTGTGTGTGAATGAGAGGTGAGTGTGTGTGTGTGTGTGTGTGTGCGAGAGGGGGGAGTTTGTGTGTGAATGAGAGGGGAGTGTGTGTGTGTGTGAGAGAGCGGAGTGTGTGTGTGTGTGAGAGGGGAGTGTGTGTGTGTGTGAGTGAGAGGGGAGTTTGTGTGTGTGTGTGTGTGAGAGAGTGGAGTGTGTGTGTGTGTGAGAGAGTGGAGTGTGTGTGTGTGTGAGAGGGGAGTGTGTGTGTGTGTGTGTGAGAGAGTGGAGTGTGTGTGTGTGTGAGAGGGGAGTGTGTGTGTGTGTGAGAGGGGAATGTGTGTGTGTGATTGAGAGGGGAGTGTGTGTGTGTGTGAGAGGGGAGTGTGTGTGTGTGAGAGGGGAATGTGTGTATGTGTGAGAGGGGAATGTGTGTGTTTGTGTGAGAGAGAGGGGATTGTGTGTGTGTGTGTGAGAGGCGAGTGTGTGTGTGTGAGAGGGGAGTGTGTGTGTGTGAATGAGAGGGAGTGTGTGTGTGTGTGTGTGTGTGTGAGGGGAGTGTGTGTCTGTGTGTGTGTGTTGGAGGGGAGTGTGTGTCTGTGTGAGTGTGAGAGGCGAGTGTGTGTGTGTGAATGAGAGGTAGTGTGTGTATGTGTGTGTGTGTGTGAATGAGAGGGAGTGTGTGTGTGTGTATGTGAGAGAGGGGAGTGTGTGTGTGTGTGTGTGTGTGTGTGAGGGGAGTGTTTGTGTGTGTGTGTGAGAGGGGAGTGTGTGTGTGTGTGTGTGTGTGAGTGAGTGGAGTGTGTGTGTGTGTGAGAGGGGAGTGTGTGTGTGTGAGAGGGGAATGAGTGTGTATGTGTGAGAGGGGAGTGTGTGTATGTGTGTGTGAGAGGGGAGTATGTGTGTGTGTGTGTGTGTGTGTGTGAGAGGGGAGTGTGTATGTATGTGTGAGAGTGGAGTGTGTGTGTGTGTGAGTGAGTAGGGAGTGTGTGTGTGTGTGACTGAGAGGGGAGTGTGTGAGTGTGTGAATGAGATGTGAGTGTGTGTGTGTGTGAGTGAGAGGGGAGTGTGTGTGTGTGTGTGTGTGTGTGTGTGCGAGAGGGGGGTGTGTGATGAGAGGGGAGTGTGTGTGTGTGTGAGAGTGGAGTGTGTGTGTGTGTGAGAGCGGAGTGTGTGTGTGTGTGAGTGAGTGGGGAGTGTGTGTGTGTGTGTGAGAGGGGAGTGTGTGTGTGTGTGTGTGAGAGAGGGGAGTGTGTGTGTGCGTGTGTGTGTGAGAGGGTAGATTGTGTGTGTGAATGAGAGGGGAGTGTGCGTGTGCGAGTGAGAGAGTGGAGTGTGTGTGTGTGTGAGAGGGGAGTGTGTGTGTGTGTGAGAGGGGAGTGTGTGTGTGTGAATGAGAGGGGAGTGTGTGTGTGTGTGAGAGGGGAGTGTGTGTGTGTGAGAGGGGAATGTGTGTGTGTGTGTGTGAGAGGGGAGTGTGTGTGTGTGAGTGAGAGGGGAGTGTGTGTGTGTGAATGAGAGGGGAGTGTGTGTGTGTGTGTGTGCGAGAGGGGTGTGTGTGTGTGTGTGTATGAGGGGAATGTGTGTGTTTGTGTGAGAGAGAGGGGAGTGTGTGTGTGTGTGTGTGTGAGAGGCGAGTGTGTGTGTGTGAGAGGGGAGTGTGTGTGTGTGAATGAGAGGGAGTGTGTGTGTGTGTGAATGAGAGGGAGTGTGTCTGTGTGTATGTGTGAGAGGGGAGTGTGTGTATGTGTGTGTGAGAGGGGAGTGTGTGTGTGTGAGTGAGAGAGGGGAGTGTGTGTATGTGTGTGTGAGAGGGGAGTGTGTGTGTGTGAGTGAGTAGGGAGTTTGTGTGTGTGTGACTGAGAGGGGAGTGTGTGTGTGTGTGAGAGGGGGGAGTGTGTGTGTGAATGAGAGGGGAGTGTGTGTGTGTGAGAGTGAGAGTGGAGTGTGTGTGTGTGTGAGAAGGGAGTGTGTGTGTGTGTGTGTGAGAGGGGAGTGTGTGTATGTGTGTGTGAGCGGGGAGTGTGTGTATGTGTGAGTGAGTAGGGAGTGTGTGTGTGTGTGACAGAGAGGGGAGTGTGTGTGTGTGTGAGTCAGAGGGGAGTGTGTGTGTATGTGAGAGGGGAGTGTCTGTGTGTGTGTGAATGAGAGGGGAGTGTGTGTGTGTGAGAGAGGGGAGTGTGTGTGTGTGAATGAGAGGGGAGTGTGTTTGTGTGAGTGAGAGGGGAGTGTGTGTGTGTGAGTGAGAGGGGAGTGTGTGTGTGTGTGTGTGAGAGAGTGGAGTGCGTGTGTGTGTGACAGGGGAGTGTGTGTGTGTGTGAGAAGGGCGTGTGTGTGTATGACAGGGGAGTGTGTGTGTGTGAATGAGAGGCTAGTGTGTATGTGTGTGAGAGAGAGGGGAGTGTGAGTGTGTGTGTGAGAGGGGAGTGTGTGTGTGTGTGAGAGAGAGGGGAGTGTGTGTGTGTGTGTGTGTGTGAGTGAGGGGAGTGTGTGTGTGTGTGTGTGAGAGGGGAGTGTGTGTGTGTGAATGAGAGGGGAGTGCGTGTGTGTGAATGAGAGGGGAGTGTGTGTGTGTGTGTGCGAGAGGGGAGTGTGTGTGTGTGTGAGTATGAGGAGAATGTGTGTGTTTGTGTGAGATAGAGGGGAGTGTGTGTGTGTGAGTGAGAGGGGAGTGTGTGTGTGTGAATAAGAGGGGAGTGTGTGTGTGTGTGTGTGAGAGGCGAATGTGTGTGTGTGAGAGGGGAGTGTGTGTGTGTGAATGAAAGGGAGTGTGTGTGTGTGTGAATGAGTGGGAGTGTGTGTGTGTGTGAGAGGGGAGTGTGTGTGTGTGTGTGTGAGGGGGGAGTTTGTGTGTGTGTGTGTGTGTGTGTGTGTGTGTGTGAGAGGGGGTGTGTGAGTGTGTGAGAGGGGAGTGTGTGTGTGTGTGTGTGTGTGAGGGGAGTGTGTGTGTCTGTGTGTGAGAGGGGAGTGTGTGTGTGTGTGTGAGTGAGGGGAGTGTGTGTGTGTGTGAGAGGGGAGTGTGTGTGTGTGTGTGTGTGTGTGTGTGTGAGAGAGGGGAGTGTGTGAGTGTGTGAGACGGGAGTGTGTGAGTGAGTGAGAGGGGAGTGTGTGTGTGTGCATGTGTCAGAGGGGAGTGTGTGTATGTGTGTGTGAGAGGGGAGTGTGTGTGTGTGAGTGAGTAGGGAGTTTGTGTGTGTGTGACTGAGAGGGGAGTGTGTGTGTGTGTGAGAGGGGGGAGTGTGTGTGTGAATGAGAGGGGAGTGTGAGTGTGTGTGAGTGAGAGTGGAGTGTGTGTGTGTGTGTGAGAGGGGAGTGTGTGTGTGTTTGTGTGAGAGGGGAGTGTGTGTATGTGTGTGTGAGAGGGGAATGTGTGTGTGTGTGTGTGAGGGGAGTGTGTGTGTGTGAATGAGAGGGGAGTGTGTTTGTGTGAGTGAGAGGGGAGTGTGTGTGTGTGAGTGAGAGGGGAGTGTGTGTGTGTGTGTGTGTGTGTGTGAGAGGGGAGGTGTGTGTGTGAGTGAGAGGGGAGTGTGTGTGTGTGTATGAGAGGGGAGTGTGTGTGTGTGAATGAGAGGGAGTGTGTGTGTGTGTGAATGAGTGGGAGTGTGTGTGTGTGTGAGAGGGGAGTGTGTGTGTGTGTGTGTGAGGGGGGAGTTTGTGTGTGTGTGTGTGTGTGTGTGTGAGAGGGGAGTGTGTGAGTGTGTGAGAGGGGAGTGTGTGTGTGTGTGTGTGTGAGGGGAGTGTGTGTGTCTGTGTGTGAGAGGGGAGTGTGTGTGTGTGTGTGTGAGTGAGGGGAGTGTGTGTGTGTGTGTGAGAGGGGAGTGTGTGTGTGTGTGTGTGTGTGTGAGAGGGGAGTGTGTGAGTGTGTGAGAGGGGAGTGTGTGAGTGAGTGAGAGGGGAGTGTGTGTGTGTGCATGTGTCAGAGGGGAGTGTGTGTATGTGTGTGTGAGAGGGGAGTGTGTGTGTGTGAGTGAGTAGGGAGTTTGTGTGTGTGTGACTGAGAGGGGAGTGTGTGTGTGTGTGAGAGGGGGGAGTGTGTGTGTGAATGAGAGGGGAGTGTGAGTGTGTGTGAGTGAGAGTGGAGTGTGTGTGTGTGTGAGAGGGGAGTGTGTGTGTGTTTGTGTGAGAGGGGAGTGTGTGTATGTGTGTGTGAGAGGGGAATGTGTGTGTGTGTGTGAGAGGGAGTGTGTGTGTGTGAATGAGAGGGGAGTGTGTTGTGTGAGTGAGAGGGGAGTGTGTGTGTGTGAGTGAGAGGGGGAGTGTGTGTGTGTGTGTGTGAGAGGGGAGTGTGTGTGTGTGAGTGAGAGGGGAGTGTGTGTGTGTGTATGAGAGGGGAGTGTGTGTGTGTGAATGAGAGGGGAGTGTGTGTGTGTGAGTGAGAGGGGAGTGTGTGTG